>NC_051162.1:159244954-159553460 GCF_013339745.2 Dermacentor silvarum
GATGTGGTGTGCTGGTTATTTAAAAACCCTCGGACAACGTTCAGTAATGAGCGCAGCACGAATGTGACATGCCAATCTGGAACTGGCACCTCATCATCAGGAGCAGTGCCCGTCAGAGTAAGGGCAGCACTCTACGACCGACTCCTTCTCCTTAGCGGTCCGTGCATACAAAAGTGTATGCCATTAATCCAAACTGTAAGAATCGAGCACGCTGTTCGCGATTTAAATAGGAATTGTAATTTTAAATTGTCAAAGAAAGTCTCAAAAACCAGTGTGTGGCGCGAATTGGCGGTGCATGAAGCCTTGGTATTTCGGATGCAATGCATGAGATTACTGTGCGCAAGTCGGCTGTTATGAAGTACCGCATAGTTATTGCTTAAAATTGCAGTTGATATATTATTGGGCTTCTGCGCTTTATTGTACGCGTATTACGAAAAAACGTCCACGCTAACGAGCGGCGCTCGCATCGCTTAGTGCATCCGGGGGCACGTAATTGCTTTTGTACGCACGCGAGATTCCGAGCACGCATCAGCGGAATCCTTTCTTCCAGCCGTCAGCTTCGGAGACAGGCATGCCCGTCACACGCTGAATCCTCATCACGTGTAAAAGCTCGTTTCACTGTAAAAACTTTACTGGCTAGGCGTTTTTTTAGAACACCTTGACTTGTTATGACCATACTGTTGGACAGGAACAGAGCACGTTACTATACGCAAAGAACTCACGCAGGAACACGACTGATAAACGCATATTTCTCACGGCACAACGCGCTTGTCTCTGCCTCCCACCACGGCGTAAATCGCATCGCGCTCACCTTTGTTCCAGCATGGTTCATCAACGAACTCCTGCGATCGAAAATTCGAAAGATGTCTATGCTTTTGCGTTACCACTGCCGATTCGAATTCTGCGGTAACCTCTTGACTACAAATGGGTGCCGTTATGTTCACCTGGAGATGGCCGTAAGAGTAAGCAAACTGGGTTAAAGGAGACGCAAGTGGGAAGGGGGGAACGGATTATTATTTTGCCACCTGGGGTTATTTAATGTGCGCCTCCGTAATGTACACGACCGTTTCTGCCTTCCGTTCCCTTCAGAAACGGGAAGCCTTGAACGGGCATCGAACCCTCTACCTCGTGCAGGGCAGGAGAACGCTATAGCCACTGAGCCACTGTTCCTTGAGGCTTCAGCATTTATCCTAAAGTTTAGATTAGCAGTGGTGTAGGCCGCACGAGCTGAAAAACTAGTCCTGCGTTTACCTATTGCTACACCTAATAAATTATCTCTGTTGGTCTGATGACGAAAGAACTGTGTTGTTCGGAGCACAAAGCTTACTGCGAAAGTCTAGAGCGAACTCTGTTGCTATAGTGTCTTCAGGAGCCGCCATTATGGATGTTCAGCCAGCGAGGAGATGATGGATCGTACACTTATTTGCCTATAGTTTGTTGTTCTAGCTTCGAACGGCTTTGCAAATTTCCATGCTGATCATCTTCCAACTAAGTATTGCGTTTGCAATGATCGCGCGTGTGAGCAGATACTTATTACCTTGCGGTCTTTAAAAAAAACTGATTGCTTGGAAATTTTAGAAAGATAACGCGTAAAAGATAATACCAACTGGTACGTGTACTACCACCACATCCATGTACTACCCACCGTTCCCATTGTAGCTGGATGTCGTTCCCGTGGTAGCTCTATAGTTCCCTCTAGTAATATTTATAGGGAACTCCATGTTTCAGAGCTTCTGATGCCCACACGATGCGCCATGACAACCTGTGTGTGCTCGTAGCAATCTATCGCGTTCGGTTGATTCCCACCGACCTCCGCTGGCAACGGTGATCCTTTTTTTCCCGCTCGCGAAAGACATTGGGTGGGTAGGGGGAGGGGGATACGGTGAAGGGGGGGGGGGTCGAGGGACACGGTTGCCAGGGGCAACCGATTAAGCCCCGTCGTCGCGGACTGCCGTCGGCGTTCCCGTCTTTTCGGGTTCCTTTCTTCGCTCGCGTCTCCGTTAATCAGCGGTACGGTACGGTTTAGCGTTCGCCGCCGCCCGCCCGCCCGCTACGCGGCGCTGCTGTTCCTTCGTTGATCGCGCGCCCCCTCGTGGTGCCGGCATTGTCATTTGTTTCTTCCTTGTTTGCCGACCTGTTTCCTTCCCCCTTGTCTGTCGCCTTGCGTGTGATTGCTCGGCGCTGTGCTCACGATTCGCTTTTGTGCTCGACACCGTGGTTTCCATGCTTGTTGTTGTTGGCTCGTTCGCTGCGCTGTTCGCCATCTTTCTTCTTTTGTGTGTGTTCCCGGCATGCTCGCGCGTTTGGGTACGGCTTCTTCGACTGTGGTTACAGCTTGGTTTTGTGCCTTGTTTGGTCTGGTTTTTGTATCGCGTTCGCGCTCCCCTTTGATTGTGGCAGCGGGATTCCTTCGTCGCAGACGTTCTTACGGCGCCGTCAAAGGCGGATTCTTTTATCCTCGTTAGTCGGGGCGCCTGCTCGCTTTTAAAGAGCCACTTGCGGATGCTCTTGGCAACGTGGTAAGGCAATCGGATTGCTCCTGATCAACATTGGCAAAAGCGTTACCTTTGCACCCTGAAACAGAATGGCCCGAGAAAATTAATCAAGAATGGAAGACGAAGGCGGGTTGAAGAGGCGAGCAGCCGGCTAAGAAAGAAAGGCGCGGTTCCTCTTGACTGATTGATCGTAGTGAGTAATGCTTTGGCATTCTTTTGACATTAATTGCCAGCCTTTTGAGAATGAACAACCTTGAGTACTGTCATTCACGGCTCGCATTCGCACTGTGTGCGACTATATAGCGAATTCACAGACTGGGACAGTTGGTCACACAAATAATCGTATGTTGTTGTTGTTTTTTTCTTTTCTCTTGTCTATTTATCCAATTTTCTTCTTCCCCAATACGACGTAGCTAACTAGAGATACTTCCTGATAAACCCTCCTGTCTTTCCTTTGGTTTTCTCTTATCTCTCTTTTCCTTTTTTGCGATTTTCATCCTGCAGGGAAAGAGATAGAAATAGATAGGAGGAAAGGAGTGAACGATAACAAGATATAAGTATCCAGTTGGCTTTCCTGGAAATAGGGTAAGGGAAATGTGGTTACAAATTATAAATGATGAAAAGGAAGGAATAATACAACGCACGTGATGTAGATGTTGCTAATGAATTGCTATACTAGAAGCCTATAAAAAAGAAGCACCAAGAATTTTCGCTTATACCGATGTACGGACCTCAAAGAACTTTTGAATTCCTCGTAATTCCAACACTTCCAGTGAAGAAGTTGCGTTGACGAAAACCATGCTTAAAGCGGTCGCACTTTTGAGGGCGTGGTCGAATAAATAAATGAATATATTAGTATTACATTCTATTATATTAGTAACGCTGACGAATATATATATATATATATATATATATATATATATATATAGTGCATGAATTGATTGACACACGCCGCTGCTGACGTGACGCATTACCCAAACGCATCGACAGGCGATGCGAACGCACGTGTAGCTTTGCTTGATGGTAAGCTGAGGACATCGCAACGAGCGATGGAACGAAAAATGATGGGCCTAACGTTACGAGACAGGAAGACAGCGGTGCTGATTAGCTAGCAAACGGCGGTAGCCGATATTCTAGTCGACATTAAGAGAACGAGAGGAAGTTGGGCAGGCCCTGTAATGCGTACAGACAGGTCTGTGGTGGTCTGTTAGAGTTACAAGATGGGTTCCATGGAAAGATGGGAAGCGAATGGTGGAGAATTAGGTTTAGTCTGACGAAATTCGGGGGCAGGCATATAGGATGATGACAGCTGGTGCACTGGTCACTGGAGATCGTTGGAAGAGGCGTTTGTCCTTCAGTGGACAAAAAATACGGCGACGACGACGATTATGATAATGATGTAGCTTTGGGCCGACGTACTACTGGCCGTAACATTGTTCGGAGCACGGAATTGGCTAAAAAATCGCATTGCCTCGCGTCTTCGGTATGTGATGTGGGGAAGCGATTTAGAAGGTGGTCGTACGGCGAAGACTCCACTCCAAGTTTAGATTAAACGGAGGGTACGTTGACGGCGATGAAATTTCCTTTTCGTTTTTTATTTCTTTATTTCGTTCTGTGTGTGTATTCTTTTTTTGCGCATTCAATATTTCCGGAATGTTTGCGGTACAATTAGGCTCCTGCAGTGGCGTCTCGTTGGTCGCAACTTTCTGCTGAACTGCGCCAGGTAGTTGGACCGAATACCAGCTGCCAAGCTACGTTTGCATGTGGGCGAAATGTAAGAACGCTCATCTGGGCGCACGCTAAAGGAACACGCATGATCAAATCAAACTTGAAACACACTTCGCGCTCAACTACGCCACTCTTCATATACGTGGAATGCGGCTTCAACAGCCTAAACCCAATTATCAGTCGCAAATTTAGCAAAGCACAGTAAAATAATAATAACAATATAAACAATAAAAAGTCACGTCAATGATTATCTCCGAGGCCTTTGCTTATTTCAAGCGACAGCAAATGGAAAAGAGAGCCTGCCTATGATATGGCGGATGTTCAGTTTCCCCAACCTTATTGCAGGCTCCTCTCGTGTTCAAATATTTCTTCCAATTCCTCCGCTTCCGCCGGCACAACCTGCGTTGAGATCAAGAACGTGCTGTTACACGAACCTCTGCTGTAGAATGGCATCAACATACACTTTGCTTCGCAAAGCCACAAAGAAGACAATCACAGAGGCTAGGTCACGCTGGAAGTTCTCAAACTGACCCGGAATCTCTACGGAGCCTGCCCAAGTGCTTCAGAGTTTTTCTAGGCTACTCGTGAACCGCGGGCACACCCTTGCTAACACCGCGCCTCCTCACCCCCCCCCCCCCCCCTGCCCTTTCAGAAGCGATAAGTGATGTTCAAATCGAAATACCAGTGACTCAGGGTAAAAGCATCTAATCTCGAAGGTCATGCTTTTGTGTGCCGGAAGCTATTGCGGAAGTCGGAAACACGTCATTGGCGCCATGTTTTCGGCGCCATACATTTTCCGCGCCGCTGCCGCCCCCTCTCAGTCACTTGGATTCTGTGTATCGTTTCTCCTCAGTTCCGGGATTCCTCTCCAATTTCCCAGCAGCGATTGCCATGGAGATTTGACAGCGCGCAGTGATTGCGCCTCATGCGTGACGGAGGGACGGACGAACGGAACATGTCCTCGGGGTTCTAGGTAGACTTCAGCGGAGTTTCTTGCTGGACGAGCTAGGGAATATTTGTGCGATAAACAGTAAACCAGCACCAGCGAAATGACAGTTATGAGTAAGCACCTTGTCTTCTCTCTTCATTTTCGTCTTTCGTGCGCTAAAACAGTAGTCAAGATTTAGTAGTAGTCGAGTAAACCAACTAGCCCAGCTGTCCCATCTGCTACAGGGAACCGGCGCTTAAAGAAGAGAATGAGAACAGAACAGGACGAGCGCAGCATGGAGAAAGAATTTTTTTTTTTTTTTTTTTTGGGGGGGGGGGGGGGTGGCATTTATAGGTCATGCGTCCGGGGATCACACAAGAAAGCGGGGACTGCACTCAGCACAGGCGTGCCTGTCTACTCTGCGAGGAAAAGAGGTGTCCGATGCTTGTTTGTTTTCCATTTGTTCATTCTCTGTTTGTTTACGTTGCATTCTTCACCCCCACCGACCATCGCGATGCCTTTGTGTATATACGAAGCTCACTCAGCAGCAGCCGCTATTGTTACAAAAGACGCTCAGGAACACTGGAAGTGCTAAACGATGTTCAGGGAGAGTTACTTTCTCTAAGTGGCGCATCTATAGTCTTCAGTTTACTCTCGTTTTCGGCGGTTTCTTTAGACAAACAAAAGGAGGGGGGGAAACGCCGGAACTGGTATAGAGCTATAGATGCGGGAACCTGTCAGGCTCACCTCTTTTGCCGCAAGAGTGATGGTTCTTCCAAAGTCTACGAAGCTATTACAGCCACTTTCGCTCGCGTTTAAACACTCGGGAGCTGTGCTGCCCACAGCGACACGTAAGACGCCGTGAGGCAATCTGCAAGCAATCCTATAGACTCTCTCCCAAATACCCTCCCCCACTGTTCCGCGCGTGGTTGCTCAAGAGGCGTACACTTTAGCCAAACCCGGAGGGCTCCGTCAAAACAGAAAGAAAGAAAGAAAGAAAGAAAAAAGAAAGAAAGAAAGAAAGAAAGAAAGAAAGAAAGAAGAAAGAAAGAAAGAAAGAAAGAAAGAAAGAAAGAAAGAAAGAAAGAAAGAAAGAAAGAAAGAAAGAAAGAAAGAAAGAAAGAAAGAAAGAAAGAAAGAAAGAAAGAAAGAAAGAAAGAAAGAAAGAAAGAAAGAAAGAAAGAAAGAAAGAAAGTTAAGCTCTACGAGGAAGCAGTGTAGAGGGCTCCTTTAAGGACTCTACTAAGAGACTTAAGCATTGAGGCGGCTGCTTGCTTGCGACATCGTTCGCGCGTTTGAGTCTGTCGGACCGCACGGAGACGACGTCATTGTTAAATCGGCGTTTCGTCGCCCGCTGAGCTCCACACGTCTTTATAGGAGCACGCCTATGTGTGTGTGCCGCCTGGCGAAGTCGAGGGTCTTGCGTAGAAGTGCAAGATGAGCCCGCACAGGCGTGTTCCCTTGTGAAGGATTAATTGATGCAATCCGCATAACTTGTCTATCGACTTCTTTTCGCTCTTTTTTCTTTAACCTACCTCTCAAGGATATCTGACGCATTGTACTCATCGCGATCAGTAAACATTTATTCAGTTTCGCTGGCTGTCTTGTAGACCTTTCTTGCCTTCCTAAGGACTGTTCCACTTGATTATATGATGACTACATGCAATTTATAGAAAAAGGTCGTCAGCAAGTCAATTTGCTTTGGAATATTACGTTACGAAGCCTTTCCAACGGACATTAATCGACAATGTGGGTAAGGAAATAAGTCAGGAGCTGTCTATATAGACAACGTGTAGGCTTCAGATATATTAATCTGTGATCTTTCTACAGACTGCAAAGACATACCTCGAACGGTAGCTGGAAAAGGGCTTTGTCTTTGAGTTTCTGCGTTACACAATTACGCTTTCTCCTATATTCGAATTACAATCCCATGCTATCGTGTCTGCAGATTGTAAGTCGCACTTTACGAATTTTCTGACGCAGGTTTACTTTGAGAAATTCGGTTTGTTCAATAACACACATGCCCTTATCGGAGGGCCTTGGAGAATGAGGATGTATGCAGGAGTGCGTTCGCCCTTGCATTCTCTTATTACCGTTTGCGTGCACTAAAGTCGTCAGTCCTTGTTTGACTTACTTGAACTTAATCACTTCAGTTTGTGTAGATGTCTCTGTAAAAGAAGAACCCCCAGCGAACCACGCTCTGTCGGGCTCGAAGGAACAACTTTCTTGACTGCGACCATTATTGGTGACGCTGTGCAGGCAAGGACAGCTTCTCCGCGCACGTCACGAGCGTTGAAAGTCTTCGTCGAGAAGAACGCTTGCGGTTGTGTAGGTGTCGCCTTGAAAAACCACCATCCTCCTTTTATTGCCTGGCCTTGTTTTGTTTTTGTTTTTTCTGAGCTAGCCGCGTCTTCCGCGCTCATACGCCGCTCGTTATAGCGCGCGATCACCACTGAAACGTTTATAAACGTTAATTCTTCTCACGTCTATGACTATCAGTCGATTATCGATCTCGACACCCAGCGCCTATCTGAGAAACGGTAGCTATACTTCGACTTCTTTCTCTCTCGTTGTTACATCTTATAGTTACGAGAAACCGTCACTTCTTATCGCATTCTTATTTCTTACCTTTCTTAGCAATCTGGCCGTTCGAGGGGCCGATTACTCTGTCTCTTTACCTTGTCGCCTTCTACGGATCTCCACAGGGCTTCCCTTTACGACCATGTTTCTTTCGTCTAAGCCACGTTGGTCTTCGCGACCTGCCTTCAAAATGAGCCGCCCGCGCCGATCCCAACTTCTTCATTTCTTCTTTTTTCCCCTCTGTCTTCCCACTAGCCTATCGGAGCTCTTTAATGTATTCGCGGTGCCAGCGTCGAAAGCAGCAGCAGTAGCGGCAGCGCTGTCTGTCGCCCAACATACGTGACCAAGCTACCGAATGCCGTCACGCGAACCGTTCGCATCGAGAGTCCCAACTGGTTTCGTTGATGCAACCGCGCGCGCTCGAGATAAATGCCGGCGTGGCCGCGCCTGCAACCAACACCCAGCTGGCTATATTTGCAGAAGACGTCAAAACGCGTGCCGTTAATGACGTAATCGGTGGAACAAAATTTAGGCGTGGCTACTCACTATTTGCTCATCAGAAGCGGTAAAAAAAAAGGAAAAAGAAACGGTAGGCGACCCTAAGCTTTGACTTAGGTGTCTCTTAGTGGCACTCGCACCTCGACGTTGGCGTTCTGTGCATTGCTGTGCGCTAATCAGTGATTTCTAATTAATTCTAATTATTCCTGACACTTCAGTAACTCAACCTGTAACTAAACTTATGCTCTGATATCATTCATCATCATCATCAGCCTATATTTATGTCCACTGCAGGACGAAGGCCTCTCCCTGAGATCTCCAATTACCCCTGTCTTGCGCTAGCGTATTCCAACTTGCGCCTACAAATTTCCTAACTTCATCATCCCACCTGGTTTTCTGCCCTCCTCTACTGCGCTTCCCTTCTCTTGGTATCCATTCTGTAACCCTAATCGTCCACCGGTTATCCATCCTACACATTGCATGGCCTGCACAGCTCCATTTCTTCCGCTTAATGTCAACTATAATATCTGCTACCCCCGTTTGTTCTGATCCACACCGCTCTCTTCCTGTCTCTTAACGTTACTCCTAAGATTTTTCGTTCCATGGCTCGTTTTGCGGTCCTTAACTTGTTCTCGAGCTTCTTTGTTAACCTGATATCATTACTATAATGAAACTCATGAATTTTGTACTGTACCTGACCTGGGCTATCTACTCAAGATGCCATGTTACTCTTAAAACATCAGATTCTCAACGGAGGAAACACTCGGGATATCCGTGCCATACTCGGCCTCGGTTTAGAAAAGGCATTCGATACGATCGCCCACTCGTCCATCCTGAAGGCGATCGCAGACCTCGGGCTCGGGCGTCGGTTCTGCGACTTTGTCCGCTCCTTCCTGACCCGGCGCAGGGCCGTCCTCCGCGCAGCAGACCTGGTGTCGGAAGAAGTCGAGCTCGGACAGCGGGGAACCCCCCAGGGGTCCGTCCTCTCGCCGACGCTCTTCAACCTAGTGATGATCGGGCTCTCCGAACGACTCTCGAAGATCGACGGGCTAAATCACACCATCTATGCGGACGACATAACCATCTGGTGCTCCGCGGGGTCGGATGGCTTCATCGAATGCGCCCTGCAGGAGGCCATTGAAACTGCCGGGTCCTACCTCGAACACACCGGTCTCAAGTGTTCCCCCACCAAGTCGGAGCTGTTGCTGTACTTGCCCAAACGCCGTGGCGCCAAGCCCAAAGGGTGGAAACCTCCGGCCGAACGCAACATCACACTCCGCATAAGAGACGGTCGTATAGTTCCTGCAGGGTAGACTCCATCAGGGTCCTGGGTATGATCATCGAGTCCCGCGGAACCAACACCCTAACGGTGCAGAAACTCATGACTAAGACTGAAAATGCCTTACGACTCGTACGTAGAGTGGCCAACCGGCACCACGGCCTGAAAGAAGACAACCTCTCTACCATTTTACCTATGTCGCCGCCGTACACAACTGGCTGCGTGCGGAGCGCGACAAACTCAACGCCCTCATTCGAAAGGTTGTGAAACGAGCCCTCGGCCTCCCTATCACGACTTCCACGTATAAACTCGTCGATCTCGGCGTGCACAACATGCTAGAAGAGAGCGCCGAGGCTCAGGAGCGAATGCAGATGATCCGACTCACGACCACCAAGGCGGGCCACCACATTCTGCGCGAGCTCGGCTTTTTCTCCTCGATGACCAGGGATCCCCCAGATTTGACGCCGGTCCCCGGCGAGATCCGAGACCTTATCACGATCGCTCCCATTCCGCGAAATATGCATCCCGAACCTAAACAGAGGCAGGCGCCAGGCGCGAGCGACCGCCCTTCTCAGGCGCATAGACATGAAAACGGACGATGTCTCGTTCGTGGACGCCGCTGCCTATCGCAACAACCGAGCCTTCGCCGCGGTCGCGGTCTGATCCTCGCAGCGGATCCTCAACTCCGCCACGATCCTCACTCGAGAGCCCGAAGTAGCGGAGCAAGTAGCCATAGCTCTAACTGTGCTCGACAGCAAACGGCCAGTCATCTACAGCGACTCCAGACCGGCCATCAAAGCCTTCGAACGCGGCGTCGTCTCGGACCAGGCTTTACGCATCCTCCGCAGCGCGGATCAGACTACCCTCAAGCACCATACCGTAATCTGGTTCCCCGCCCATCTCGGCCGGGTGCCGGGTGCACCGCCAAACCTCAACGAGATCGCCCACGACGCAGCGCGCGCGCTTAGTGACCGCGCCGTCCCAGGGCAACCCCACCTCCCCCACCTCGCCGAGATAGAGACCAACCGGGATGCACCCATTACGTATAATGAAATCACCAAACACTTCTACCTTGGACGCCGCATCTTTCCGCCGCCACACCCCAAGCTTAGCAGACCGCAGACTCTAACCCTACGCTTATTACAAACAGACACGTACCCAAACCCCGCCAAACTCCACGATCTCTATCCTGACGCGTACCCCAGCGACATGTGCCCCTCGTGCGGATACACGGAGACACTCACACACATGCTCTGGGAGTGTAGAAATGCTCATCCCGACTCTACCTCGGACAAGTGGGAGAAGTCCCTCAGAAGCTCGCTTCTCGCCGACCAGCAATGGGCCGTCCAGCAGGCCCACGAAGCGGCCGCCAGGTATATTCCCTGTCGGTCCCTACGTGGGAGACGCCCGCTACGCCCTAAGCGCGTCCTGCAGGACCTAAATAAAGTTTTTCCAGTCCACTGAATTTCGTTCCCGGTCGCCTCAGCAGCTGAACCGGAAGTGCTGCGCAAGAAACAAGAGTGTCACTCGATCGATGCTCGTGCCGCTAATAATATATGAAGTGCAAAAAAAAAAAGCATCCGACTTGGAGTTGCGCCCAAGTCTGTGATTTGGACTCTATTGCTTCATTAAACATGTATATGTTAGGAGAGAAGTCTCTTTTTTCGGTTAGATAGTAAATGTGCATGCATAAACAGACCAAAACGGCCTGACAGAACGTGCGCGATTGATACAAAAACTGCGCGAGAATATGCTGCTCAGCAGAAGAACCCTTGAAAATCATGGCATATTGCATATGAATGGGGGGAGTTGAAGGCACCAAAAAGTTAGTATAAGCGCATAAAAGCTTCCATTGCTGAATATGTTAATACGCCGCGCTGTGAAACCGCCAGGCATTCCTTTTGTAACAACTCTGTCAATGGTTGGCCCACCTTCATTCCATATTGCAGGGTTATTCTTGTGAATACAGAATCGAAGTCATGGCCCTTGTGATCCCTTAACAGATATACGTCACTGTAACGCATAAGCTGGTCCTTATCACCGCGTTCTGCGAGCTAAGACGAAGTTATAAAGGTAGCGAACATTTTATGCGGGACTTTAAGGTGGGTTTGCGGTTCTGTTAGATCGAACATGGAAGAACCAAGGTAAAGAACACGTGGAAGAACACGGAAGAACCAAGGTAAAGCTTACAAAGCTTTTGCTGTCGTCCCTGTGATTCTCTATCCAGCACCTATCGTGCCAGTCTTCATTATCGTAAACCTCGAGGCCGTGCTGTTGTAGGTGGCCGAATACTTATGTATTAGACATATAGGTTAATGAGGCTGACGAGACATATTTGTTTCAAAAATGTACTACGCCTATGTTAGCTTACAAAGTAGCCCGTACGGTTGTTGGCAGAGTTCATCCAGAGCGAGTTGAAAGTACAGTGCGCGTTGCCTGCACGCAGTCATGAATGAACTGTCACGCTAGGAGAATACCTCGGACGGAACGCGCAATTTTTTTTTCTAATATTGAACCATATGAAGGTAGGTTACGTCAGAGCTGGCTGTCCCATATTGGAAAAAAAATGAACAGACGAAAATATTTCTTCGTTTCTGTCAATCTTCTGTCAATCTTACCTTACATGCTGAAAAAAAAAAAACATTGAGCAGCCTCGTTATGTCAATGTCTAAAAAAAAGAAAAAAATCATCATTGGCACTGCCTCGTGAAATTACTTATTGATCGTCATCGCAAAAGAGACAGAAATACACAAAGAAACATATGTGTGCAAATTTGATGCGTGGTGACCAGGAATAGTCATCAGAACTAGGCACAAACAGTAGCTAATGGCGTAGTGACTACACCTGCTATCATTTGAATCCGCAATGCCATTAACGTGTTCAAAACAGCGTTCCCACAAAATACAGGCCAGCACGGAAGCAAGTCAGGTCTACCCCTTTTGGCACAACCATCCTTCATCGTTATAATCGCTTCTATACATGACTTTTCACATTTGTTTGAACACACGTAACGCGTTTCTGTGTTTGTAGCGGATTTTGTTCGTTTCTTGCCGCCTTCTTGTTTGTTTGTTTTTCTTCATGATTGCTTAAAACGACACGCAGCGCAGTCGGACAACGAAGAGAGCCACCTCGATTTATCTCGATTCAGTCACGTCTCGTACTGGTTACGCCTACGAGCTGCACGCGACGGCAGCAGCCACGAGACATGCAAAGGCACAAATACTGCATGGCTCTGGGCGCTCGTCGTAACTCAGCGGCGACGCATTTGCAAACCTCGGCTGCAACTGCACCGTTTGCGGTGACGATTTTTCAGAGTGCTTGTTGGCACAGCGCCGTTTCCCCCCTGTGGGGAAAGTCGATATATAGCAGCGAGACACTACTTTTTTGCCAAACTACGGAACGGAACCATCGTTCACGCGTACAGCTCCATCGAGAGTGCCCGCACCAAGGCTGCAGCGCCTGCCGCGTGTTTTTTTTTTTTTTTTTTTCTGACGAAGGTAAGAAGGAACGCGTTCGTTCCGGAAATGAAGTGAGCCTTCACTTCCGGTTTCTCTGCTCGCATTCGGCGCAGTCGGAACTTATTTAACTTTAATTATCGCTCTATTAAGCTCCTGTTCTATTGGTTTGTCGCTGCCGGCAGTGGCACGGCAGTGGCATTGCATTAGGTGGCAATGCAGGGGCACTGCATAAGGTTTTACAGGATTTAAATCCCCCTCTTTCACATAGATTCGAGCAATATGGGCTGGGTTTGCATTTTTCTTTTCTCGTTCTTGTTACGCGGTGCGCTACCGCTGCTAGTTTTGTGCACTCCGAGTTACACGGGGGTGGAAAGAGAGAGAGAGAGAGAAGGGACGAAGGAAATGCAGAGAGGTTAAACAGACTTTGTCCAGTTTGCTACCCTACACGTGCGGAGGGGCATGTAGGAGCTTGTCTACAGTCTGGCACACAAGTCTGTCGCCCTCAGGTACCGAAGAACTCGAATGGTTTTCTGGGCTGATGATCTGTGAGGCCAGGCTCCCAAGACCTTTGCTTCCGTAGATGGCCTATCGTCCACTCTGGTCAAGGCACACTGGAGAGTCGGGCGTTGTTTCTCGAAGCGACAACAGCTGACACAGACGATGTTCGATGGTCTCTTCAGACTTGCACTTGGCGCGCATGGGTGAGTCCGCCATTCCAATACGATGGTGGTAGGAAATAGTGAAGGCTCCTACCCGCAACCGGCACAGCAGTGTTGCGTCACGCCGTGAAAGTTCAGTTTCAGTGATGGGTCGAGGCTGTATAATCGACGGTTAGAGTTCTGCGGAGTGTGCCAGTAACGCAACGTGATGGTGTGCGTAAGATTGCGAAGCTCTCTTGCTGCGTCTGCTCTCGATAAAGGGTATGAGGAATGTATGTCGGCGTGTTCACGTTGGTATACCGGCTGTTTGTGCGATAAATGCGATAACAGTGAGGTGAAGATCCATAGCTATGGCGTCGTTTCTGCTGGCGAGAGAAAAACTGCTGCTCTGGCCAAACTTAGGTGTTCGAATTTGTTATCATTTCAAGTTGTTATCGCGGCGTGCATCAACGCGATAACGTTTGTCATGGAGAAATACATGGACTGGAGTCGACATCAAAGAAAAGGTTTCGTCTTATCTACAGCATTGCTCGCGCGCGTCTGCGTATGTTTCTCTCCAGCTGATAACAGACGAAACGTTTAAAGACTTACCGTATATAATATTATTCCGGCTAATTGCGTCACCACTTCGCATTAGGGAAGATGCTACAGTGGAACCCGGATATATCGAACCCATATATAACGAATTATTGTGTATAACGAACCGCAGTAAAACCGCCTCGAAAATTTTTGTATACAATTTATTACTCTATATAACGAATTACCTATATATCCAACTTTTTTGCGATCCCGTTCAGATTCGATATATCCGGGTTCGACTGTATATAACTGTATGTTTAATGCGCTGTTGTCACCGCGTGATCAACTTACGGCGGCTGTAATTGTTTCCAGTGACGGAACTTTAAGGTCTGTTTCCTTGTCCTTGTTTATCGCGCGACATATCAATGGTACTCCGACAGCCGTACGTGCCTTGAAATGCGCATTCCCATCGAGACTTCCGAGACACTTCGTATCTGAGGTTGCAGCGAAGACGCGCGGCCGCGAAGGTGGAGGACGCGACGCTGGGTAGTGCGTCTCGTCTGCGCACACTCACTTGAACCTTGACTGGATGCTTATCCGCGCTCACCGACGCGTGACCCCGCGACAGCTCCGCGTACAGCGCACGATGGACAGCAATCTTCTTTGTCTGCTTCCGCGGGCATGTTTACAAACAGTCGAGGGGGCCAGTACGGATTTCGGCCAAGGCTACGCTAGAGGGAAGTCACGTGGGAGGAGCGAGAAAGGGAAACGAGGAAATTCGGAAGGGAAGATCATTTACCGCATTCTGACTCCCTGTTGCCTTGTGCATTCTATTGTTTTCTTTTTCGGGAAGCTTTATTTGCCTGTATTTTATTTTTGACGTTGTCTAGACTAATCGTTAATGAACGTATTACGCTCTTTGCTCCCCCTTGTGTAATGCCCTTCGCGGGGGCTTTAAGAGTGAAAAACGTCGCAGTTTCGCCCACGGCGCTTTGTCACAAGCTTTTTCAACTTATTAAGTTATAGATTAATAATTAATTAAGACTAAGCCATCTAACAGTTAATAATTTTGCGATTAGGTAAAAGTTTACTCGTGGTTTTTCGCATTCACCCAATCGTAATATCTAGTGGCGTTGCTCGTGCACGCCAACAAATGGAATAGACGAAATACACGAAATAATGAAGGAATAATACAGTAGGTTACACTTCTCTAATTGTTGTGTGCTTAGTTTCTTGTTCGGAAAAAGTTGTGTTAATACCTTCCGCTGGTTTCGCAACGTTCAAGATGGCAGTGCCTAGCTGCGCATGCGCCTCGCACGACATACAGCGAAACGTAAGAGCGTATCTTGGAAATCAATAAACTCTGTGGTACATCGACGCCTGCCGACGGTGATGCACGCCAGTGATTCGTCGTTGTAAGGTGTGGTCGCGCACGACTCGGGCACTTAGCTCAGACGAGTACAAATAAACGGAAGTGCCACTAGTACACCTCACACATCCATTTCATGATGTGGAACTATTCTTCTAGAAGCTGTACACACGGCTTCTATTTATGTCCGATACTACTTGCGTTTTGAAAACGATATGCGTGACAAAAACCGCAACAGTTGATATATGCGGCCGCACATATGCACGCTCTGTCTTGTTTACATTCAAGGAGCGGTCCTTAATCCGGTCATTGACACGGTTGCGCGTGCATTCGGGCAATCTGTATGCAGCAGTAAATACGTTACCGGTTCATACGTCTCACCGATTAATACGACGTACTTTTGTGGCCCCGGCACTAAGGCAAACGCTGACGTATGTTTTATTCCCCACTTGATAAATCACCGTTCGCGTGACTTTCCGGTGTCGAAGTGGCATTTTGCACGAGTTAGGTGATGTAAATTCAGGGGCGTGCACCGCGAACTTGGAGATTGCTGTGTACCAACATAACTGCATACGAAGGGAGAATGGCGACCTCATTTACAAGCCCCCAACTTTTTTCACTTCGTGGCGTCTCGCAGACCAAACACTGTACGGCATTGTCATCACTGTCCAATGGCTGTAGCTGTCCGAACCGCGGTGTGAAGGCGGCTCTTGCAATCCGCCGTTTATCGAGACGTCGCAGATTCGAATGCGTTCCCCAGTGGCCGCTTTCCATTGCGAATAAAATGCAATAAACTCTAGTCATGGTACTGTGCTTTCGCCGAGCGACTCACAATAGATGCAAATTTTTTCCCAATTACATCAAACATCTTTTTTTTTTAATCAACAGGTACTAAGTGACACAGTAGGAAGAATCAG
Organism: Dermacentor silvarum; assembly: GCF_013339745.2. Classification (NCBI taxonomy): domain Eukaryota; kingdom Metazoa; phylum Arthropoda; class Arachnida; order Ixodida; family Ixodidae; genus Dermacentor; species Dermacentor silvarum. The sequence goes on from NC_051162.1 coordinate 159,261,385, forward strand.
AAGCCGGCGTTATTCCATGGTAGCCTACATAGCTTCGTGCTTGGGACGGAGCTGCTCCTTCTGTTTTCTTTCTTTCTTTTTTTTCTTTACTTTTTTCTCTCATTCCTGAAAACACCTTGTGTCAGAAGAGCTCCGATATTTATTTCTTTATCCCCCCTTCTTTACGCACTCGGCGTTAAGTGTACAGCCACGAGCAAAAGTAAATGGACCACAGGCTCGCCCAAAAAAGAAAGTGATTTTATCCCTGTAATACAGACGCAGAAAGTGACATTGGCGAGTACATGGTAAAGTTCGTAATACCGAATGCGGAGTGCAGTCATTAATGTCAAGTTATATTCAAAGGCGGAGCAGAAAATGAGCTTTATTTGCAGAATCGCCGACCCGCATTCTTTTGCTCAGAGAAACACGTCTGCTTAAAAAAAAAAAAACAAAGAAAGCTCGTCTTTATTTTGCAGTTCCCGAAATTTCTGCCGCCCTTTCGGCCAGCTAGCGACATGGAGTCTTTCTATACGGAAACTCAATCACCCAAGTGTACATATTCGAGAATGTCTAAATGTTCTATTCTTCCCCTTTCCCCCTCCCCAAGTGTAGGGTAGCCAACCGGGCACGCCCTTGGTTAACCTCCCTACCTTTCCCTCTTCGTTTCTCTCTCTCTCTCTCTCTAAAGGTTACGCCCTACAACGAACAGGTCAAATCGTGGGCAAAGGGTTTGTGGCACTCAAAGCACGAGCAAGAGGCAAATGTGAAGACGACCGTTCTTGCGTTATCTCCGTGACCCAGTCTTGCTACATGGCGGCAGGTATATAGGGACGGTTGCGATTCTTTTTTAAAAGCCGGGTTTATAGTCCAGGTTGGCGATAAGGATGTGCCCGCGACGGCGGCGTAGATAAGAACGCTTGACCTCTTCGTCATGGGTGTGGACCGGAACATTGTGGAGATTATGTGCTTCACCGCGTATCTGCACTTTCGTGTCGCCCTTTTTGTTGTCCTGCTGTGTGTGTGTGTGTGTGTGTGTGTGTGTGTGTGTGTGTGTGTGTGTGTGTGTGTGTGTGTGTGTGTGTGTGTGTGTGTGTGTGTGTGTGTGTGTGTGTGTGTGTGTGTGTGTGTGTGTGTGTGTGTGTGTGTGTGTGTGTGTGTGTGTGTGTGTGTGTGTGTGTGTGTGTGTGTGTGTGTGTGTGTGTGTGTGTGTGTCTGTGTGTGTGTGTGTGTGTGCGCGCATCTGTGTGTGTGTGTGTGTGTGTGTGTGTGTGTGTGTGTGTGCATCTGTGTGTGTGTTTGTTGTGTGTGCATCTGTGTGTGTGTTTGTTGTGTGTGCATCTGTGTGTGTGTGTTGATCGGTGTATAATGTGCGGGTTGGTGTGGGCGTGTCGTTTGAGTGTAATAACTGAAATTTGCATTAAAGCAGATGGCGTAAGCAACATTGATTCGGTGAAGGCATGCTTATTGTTGTCTAATGAGGCCTCGCGGCATTTTTAAGCTGCACGGACATAACGAATAAGTAGTGCCAACGAGAAAGGGAAACAAATTAAGAAAGACAACTCGAGCGCTTACTCACGCGTAGTTTTTATTGAAAGAAATGCTGAATATATACAATCGATATAGGTAAAGAAAGGTCGCTCGGAAGCTTAACAATGATTATAAAGCTGTTTAGAGAATATGAAACGTGGTTTGTCATGAGAGCGAACCCTTTAACACAACTTGAAATTGATGCCTGAGTGTCGTTTATTCAATATTCCGTCCACAGGGAAATGTGGGAGGCTGAGGTTGAAATCAAACTATTACGGCTTGAGAAGCCCCTCAGCTCACGCCACTGACAGCAGGGGGGAAACGTTTTACTTAAAACGAGGCTGAAAGAGCTTACAACATCTTACTTTTTTTTTCTAAGAACAGCTTGAGCATGTGAAACGGAAATGCACGAAGTCACAACAGTACGGATAAGTTGAGATAGTCACATAAACAATGGTAAAATGGCTTAAGCAATCATTGAAAACATTTTAACTGTAAGACTGAATTAAATTCAGCGGTTGCGAGGACAGTTATATTGATGCCAGATTTGTGGAAATAGTTGAGTAACCGTCGAAAATCGTCTGAAGACCGTAATTTGTACGCGACTTGTGCCACTGATGCAACAAAGTAAAAGTGATGTGGAATGTTTTCATTATTTTGCACGATGTCTGTTCTGTTCGCTCTCTTCTAATTTGAAAGCATTATATGCACCATTACGCCGAAATCCGTCGTAGTCGGCGTGACCGAAAGATGGTACCAAAAATGGTCGATGGCGCAAAGAGCAAAAACACGTAAAAAAATGCTCGGATTGACGTCAGATTTCTCAGGGAGGTTCCTGTAAACAAAGTAAATTAATGGCTTTGAAAATAACATTTGGTACATTTCGGTGTGGGTGCGAGCCGAACACGCATCCCCGCCGTCACGATGGCCCTATGGCTCTGGCTAGCTAAAGGTGTGCCTAGTGCGTGCGTCATTGGGCACGTGACGGCGCAGCCAATGGGGAGGAGGCGGCGCCACGTCACGAGTGCATAAAATGAACGCGTCCATGACGTTCCGAGGTCTACAAACGGTATGTTTTTGCAGTCCCACACGTAAGCAGTCTTAAGTGTATCTGCCGAATGTTTTCTACGTGACACGTTACCAATTCGCTCGGTCAGCGATCCTTCTGAATTGTCAACAAATCAGACAATCTTTAATCAATCAATCATCCATTCGGTCAATCATCAAAACCGGTCAATGAACTGATCAATCGATCGGTTTCGTGGCGAAGCAATGCTCTCCTTTCTCCTCTTAATACATACTCTTTGCGCCTGAATCGTTTGCACATGTCTGGCCATGTCTGTCCACCTTACCGCGACCTCAAGTAACGCACGAATGCACCCGCGTCTGCTCATTGTCCCGTGACCGTCCATTAAAGTGCGTCCGAAGCTTTCCGCGCAGCGTCCATTGTCTCGTGGCGGCTGCCTCGTCTGGCTCGCAGTATATTTACGAGCCGAGTGACCGCGATTGCCTCTTATTCACTTTGCGGCCTGGCGTTGGACGTTCCAAAAAAAAAAAAAAAAAACGACCGGCGCGTAGAAGCGTTGATAGCGGCGGTCGTAAATGCTAAGCCCGAATAACCGGCGCCTATTGCGGACAAGGCGGTCATCCCCTCGCGTGATGACCTCAATTAGCCTGTGGCCAGGTGTGCGATTTCTTCGAGGAACGAGGCTCGCTTTGCAATTACACAGAGTGGCGGTAAGCTCGCGTGCGTGCAACGTCGCGACGGACGCCTGCAATTTGCATCCGGGTGATTAGGACTGCGGAAACAACAAGATATGAAAAGGGTGCTGTTAGGAGTATATTCTATTTGCATAGAGATACAAGGAAGTGTTGCTTTTTTATTGTTTTTGTTTGTTTTTTATCTCGACACTTCTGCAATAAGCGATGAGTCAGTAAGCGACGATTCATTGGTTCCGGGGGATAGAATATCTGTGAAACACATAACATCCCGGCGAGCACCTGCTCGCCTGTGGGACTGTATTACGCGCAATTGGAATAGCGTCTGGCACAGGCTCAAAAAAAAAACGCAACAGCACTCGAAGGGCTTTACAACAAACAGCCCTTCGAGCCCGCCGCCTAGTTTATAATAGACTTCTATCGTGCGCTGGTGCGATGGGTGAAAACGACAATTCCGTTGTCAAACGCAAGGCTCGACATGAATTGTTGGCAGCGTCGGGGTCATTAAAACAAGAAGGGTGTGGAAGCGTATGGGACCTTTTGTTGGAAGCAAATAATAGAGGCGCGCAACCGAACGTATTCTTCAAGCTACCAACACCGAGATCACATTATTGGCGCAGCGTCCGTAATTCTAACAAGCGGCGTGTCAAGTGTAAAACTTGAAAACTGTATTGACGGTCTCTATTACTATAGTATCAGATATCAATTTTTCTTTAATTGTACTGCTGGTCGTGTGATCTAACGTTTGGTGTTATTGTATTGTTTATATTGAGTGTATCTCAATCAGGTAACATTTTCCCCCTTCAACTTGAACCTGTGCTGGTCTACAGTATTGTATAAATAAATAAATAAATAAATAAATAAATAAATAAATAAATAAATAAATAAATAATGCCTAAATGAATGAAAGCCTACAAGTGCGTCTAAAGCCACGAGCATTAGGTTTAGACACAACCAAGTACCACCCTTCGTTGCCATGGCAACTGAACGATTGCAGCGCCAGAGTTCCCTCTAGTAATTTTCGAAAGAAACGCTATGCCCAGCAGATGGCCTCCAAGATCAGCTCGCGCGGGAAAACCTGCCGGCGCGCGCAATCTCGGAGGTAATGCACAGCAGCACGTTCCAAGCCCAGTGGCTGCCGCGCACCGGGACGCCGAAGTTGCGGTCGAATCGCCCCAGATGCTTCCGTTCGTCTAAACGCGCAGTAGATTAGCACAGAGGTCATTTCGTTTTAATGAGATAGCACTGTACAGAACAATCACCGGTCTTCATTCGCGATGACGAAGAGCCACCGGCTGGGTGATCCCGGAGGCAATGTAATCAAAGTCACAGGCGCGCCTCTTCTGATAGCAGTTCACAATACGGCTTTCCAGTGGCTGTAATGGGACATGCTCACCAATAATGACTAAGTAAGTGTGGTGTTTGATAACCTACCTTGGCGCGTCGAGCTGCAGTCGTCCTGTTATTTTACTGGCGCACTGTGGAGCGGTGCGTAATAACCACTGTGGCAGAGACATTTGATGGTGCATAAGTGGACAGATCATGTGGTCATTATGGGCAGGTGGAAGGGCGGTATACCAGACGAAGGCCATAAAGCGTTGGTAGTAAGGGCGGTAGACTAGCTCACGTAATAGTTCGTGTAATAGTGTCGTTATAGTTCATGGTTGAGCATAAGATGGAGAGTAAGTTCGCGTGAGGGTTAGAGCCACTGGTGTGGGTGTCAAGGGATAATGACCGAATGATGGGACGCTACAACGGTATCGCATTAAAGTACGCTGACGTGTAGCATGACTACATCTACCCTTTTAATGAAGCACCAACGACCATAATGTGCAAAATATAGGGCGCATAGCTTCGGGTCGACTTGTGCGCAGGCGCCGGATAACAAGATCTCCTGAGACATGAACGAAGCCCGTTATCGTTTTGCCATTCTAGTTACCGTATGGTCCTTGTTTTGCACTCAGAAGATACGCGTCAAATGTTAGTTGGAAGCTGCAGCCGTTTTACTCACAACCATCGGCAACGCTGGCGAGAGTAAAGCGGTGTATGGCGAAGGCTACTCACAAACACACCCTATACATACTAGGATTGACTCGCGTCGGGGCATTGCGGTGAAGGTCGAAGCCGCAACGGAGGGTCCCTCGAGTGAAAACGATATGCGTACAGCGATAAACTTTCGCATTGCCTCAGTGGAGCGTCCAGGTTGCCTCTGAAAACACAGCGAACCATAATGACGGTTCCGCTGCAAATTGCGACTGCCTACAGGCATGAACTGCACTTGCTTCGGCTTGCCTAGAAACGCCGTCGCTATTAATCGGCAGGCAGGATTTCATCGACAAGCATTGCGTATGCTTGGTCTTCTGACCATGACTTCCTTTCGGATATGCAGAATCGCTGCGGACTGGCGCCAATTTTCTCGCAAAGGTTTTTCAAACCTACCTGACACCTAGTATAGAACGAGAAACATCGCTCCGGTTCCTCAACCGGCAATATTTCAATATCAAATGCGGTACTTATACTACACGGTGTGACCCTGACTTCGGTTCGTATATATGCAGCATACCTGTGAACTGAGCCCAATTTCCTTGGGAAACTTAATCTCCCGGAACCTCGAGACATAATCACTGTTGAAGTCTGGTCTTATCACCACTGATATGTTAAGGATGTAAAAAAAGAAACGTTCTTTGTTTGTTTAAATACTACGGTTATATACTGTTACTACGGTTAATACTACTAGGATACTACGGCTAATACGGTTATATACGGTTATACATTTTATGCATATGGAGAAACAAACCGTCTGCTCATGTTTGTTATGGTAAACACCACGCGTTGCTTTGCTTAGACATAGTAATGAAGATATAATAGCCTGTGGTTGACTGTCACGTTGATACAGCATTCTCAATTTTCTCGTGATCTTGGGTTATTCCAAACGCACTTCACGGATGCTCCTTGTCGTCTGTGACGACGCGCCATTGTAGATTAAATCAGTGTCAATTTTCTCGAACGCGCCGAGTGTAAGAACATGATTAATCCACTCGCACACAGTTCCACGGGCATCATACTTCGTATCCTGGATGACTATCATAAGTAGTCGGTTCTGAATTATTTACTATGTTGTTTCAAAACACGCGGTACAATTGAAAGAGAGAAAGAGAGACAAAAAAAAGCAAGGAGAATGCTACCAACTGCAACCGGAATTTTCACAACGCCAGCTTACTCCTCAGGAAGGAGGGAACAGAAACGTACAAATTGAAGATAGGAAGCTGGCAAGGAAATAGAAAAGAAAGAACAAGATGACACATCTCAGACTAAAGTAAAACAGTGAAAAGAGAATAGTGTGGCAGTAGGGACTAAAAAAAAAAAAAGCCAGCGGATCCCACGCCCTGTGGGAATCGATGTTATGCGAAGCAGTGTGCGGGGAGCCTACCAAGTTAAGGAAACGACCATGAGAACACCAAGACGTAGGCGGCTGTTTCAGGACCTACATGACACGCATGCCACAACGGTCATGTCATGACCTGTCATTTATGTTCGTCATACACTCTTGTCATACTATGCCAATTTTGGTACATGCGAAGTTAACGAAACGACAATGAGAGCACCAAGACGTAGGTGGATAGATAGATAGATAGATAGATAGATAGATAGATAGATAGATAGATAGATAGATAGATAGATAGATAGATAGATAGATAGATAGATAGATAGATAGATAGATAGATAGATAGATAGATAGATAGATAGATAGATAGATAGATAGATAGATAGATAGATAGATAGATAGATAGATAGATAGATAGATAGATAGATAGATAGATAGATAGATAGATATTCTCAAAGTGGCAAATCTTCGCCAAGAAATGCTTCGCATACAAAAGTAAATGAAGAAACTGCTGTAGGTCACGCTAATGAAAGAATGGTGAAAATAAAAAAAAAATTAAATGGATTCAAGGCAATCTGCACTCAAGGGGGTCTCAAGAGGGGAAAGCACGGGCGTCTTGTCCCCGCCTTTACATTACCGTCTATATGTCTTCAGCGACTTCAGCATACGCGTCGCAGGCAAGGACGACGCCATCTTTCACCGCGTTCCCGCGCATAGTGCTGCCGAGAAACGCAGGGGTCGCTCGCTCCTCTCACGACCTTCGAGGCTCCCGGGCGCAAGTGTTCCGGGATTTACGACGTCGGCTGGCCGGGACGATGGTTGGCCACATGTGCTCCATCGCTGCTCCGCCAGAGAGGCGGGCTTGAGTACTGCTACGGGGGGCGTCGTATCGTTTTACGGTGAAGTGTGTGTGCTTTGATAGTAGCGCCGGTTTTACTGCGAGCGTTAACTGCGACTGCACGGAGTCACCGCGCAAGCGGCCCCCCTTTGAGGGGCGAATGTTTCGTTGACCGGCATTGGATGACACCTGCCGATGGGGCTGCTAAACCGCTTACAGCATTCATGCGGGTTACAGTCGTCAATGAGACTCCGTGAATAGCTTTTGTGTTGCTGCATTTTATACGCCCGTGTCTGTCAGTGTGCGTGCGCTTTGTTTTTGTTCCGATCTCACTCTCTCTTGATAGCGATAGCAGTTATATGGACACTCCAGGCTCGTTTCTGCCGTCGCCGTCGCCGTGAGGTTCCGTATCAAGTCCAACGGCAATCAACTCAGCGCTGCGCGCCGTATGCTGTGTTTTTCATCCCTCACGATTTTACCCGGTGTCGCACGCCCTGCAGGCCTGTCGCTTTAGGCTGTAAACTCCCCTGATATCATTGAGCTTTCTCTCTCTCTCTCAATACATTTGGCGTTCTAATGTTGAGCACGCTGTTTCGGTTCTCGTCTGTGACCGCTGATTTCGCACGGCGGCGTCATTAAAAAGTAATAACAATGATAACATGCGTGTAGCAATATAAATGACACAAGCTTAGGCGCCTTTGCCATCCTGTGGTCATTTATTGCGAAAAGCTGTTAATCGGGTGTAGTTCTTCTCACTTGTTTTATTGATGCGCTAGCAAAGGAATACATTTACATTTTACAGATGAAGAAATTATCTGCATTGTCAGTGTTTTATACACTACAGTGTTTAGTACGACAAACCGGCTTCGCAGCGCCTGAGCACGGGCACAAAGAAGTGTTAGAATCGCAAAAAGAGGGCGATGTGTGTAATCTTGTCTTAGTCAACTCGCGCTGAAATTCCACCAGTTGCAGTCGTGTGTCGATCGAGTAAACGAAGCTGCCGTGCAGCGTCTGTCTTTGACAAAGGGACCGACGCAGGACATATCGAACCTCCTTGCGAGTCTAGGTCGCTTGGACAATCGATCGTTCACGGAGGGAAAAGGCACAGGGACTCTGGCCTAATTCGCTGTCTATGCGAAAAAGCTTCAAGAGCGCAGCTATTGTTTCTAAATTCAGCCGGACCAGTGAGGTCAATTCTAAATTCAATTCAATTCCATTCAATATGTGCAGGCAGGCTATGGCGTTCTCCTTTTTGCCCCTTCTTTGTAATTTTATTTATTTTCGGTTACTATCGTTCGCCGTTGCAGAGAAAAGTACCTGTAACATCATGAAAGAAAAGCGTTCCAACAGGTGATTACGTAACGATGATTTTAGCATTAAGCAATCAGCCCTCGCGGAGTCAGCTTTAAGTTATTGCGTTCTGTGTCCTGCGCTGATGCCTTAACATGCCAGACCAACTAGCCCGTCATCTCGTGCTGAATATTCAATGAAGATTTTGAGATGGATACGACGGAGCACAGCAGGCGGAATGCATCCCATGTTGGTTCTTGGCGCGAATGAAGCGTGCACTTGCTAACGCTTCGCTGAGCACCTCGATACACCTACTTCTAACTGGTGTAAGAATAGTTGACAACTGGGCAAAATGGTACGGATTCATCTTTTTTAACAAACAGCGCGGTGTGACACATGAACATGAGAGAGAGAGATATAAAACTTTATTTTGATGAGGCACGGAGAAGCGTCGATCTCCGTGGTGGGTGGAGCCTTCAGTCCTTTATAATCACCATATATGTAGAGCAAACGCACCTTCTTCCGACGCGCGAGAAGCCGTGGGGGAGGCGACGTTTAGCTGCGGCACCAAGTGCCTATTTATATCACAGGCTCCGGCAACAGTCACCAACGCCGCACGCATTTTGAGCGAACGCGGGCAAAACGCCGATGGCGTCGACAACAGTTCTGCGTGTTGCCGATGCTGCTGCATGTCCAAGTTTATACAGCTGATAAAGCTAATATCATTACTCCGTATAGCTCTCTACAAGTTTGCTATCGCAATTGATGCTTCGCCTTTCAGGTGAAACTGCGACCACTTTTTAACAAACTGCGCGGTGTGACGGGACATGAGGAATGAAGTGAGACAGACGAGCGCAGACTAACAACCAATTTAATGAAAGCACGTAATCCACATTAAATAGTGCCCAGCCTCGACGTTAACAACGTATAGCAAGAAAAACCTTTAGAGAAAACCTCCGAAAACCAGCCTACACGTAGAAGGCCACGTGAGTCAGCGCTAGCACGTGGAACGTAGATACGCATCATCATCATCATCTATTTATGACCACTGCAGGACGAAGGCCTCTCCCTGCGATCTCTCATTACCCCTCTCTTGCGCTAGCTGAGTCCAACTTGCGCCTGCAAATTTCATAACTTCATAACCCCACCCAGTTTTCTGCCGTCCTCGACTGCGCTTCCCTTCTCTTGGTATCCATTCTGTAACCCTAATGGTCCACCGGTTATCCATCATACGCATCGACGGGTGGTTAATGCAACCCTCTCTCTTTCTCCTGATGTGGAAAGCCTCCATTATCTTACGGCCGCTTTCGAGGACGCGGAAGTTATTTCCAGGGAAAGCAGATTCATCAGATCTCACATCTGTTCCGTCGGTGCTGTTTTAGACAATACTATAGGTGGAATACACAAACTGTTCATTCGGAGACGCAAGATCAGGAACTTCGGATACTACCGCCGCGCGGATGTGCTGCTTAACGGCTGTGTTCTCTACGAATTTACGCAATGAGACAACTAACGCTACCCGAATATTTTCACTGTAGCAAGTACGCCACCAAGCGCACCGTTCCTTTAATGCAGCGTTCGGCTATTCAGTTCACTTTGAAACTAATCGTCGACGGTTTCTGCACACTCTTTCTTTTTATTCTTCAAAAGCGGCATTTTCTTTGGACAAATGCGAACATAACCAAATGCCCAGGATATGCAAAACGCGCGACACCGAGCTGGCATTTCAATTTTACTAGGCCTGTCGCGTAGGCATGGCGCGCACTTCCGTATTCAGTAGAAACTGTGACACACACATAGGAAAAAAAAAAAGGGGGGGGGGGGTGCAAGATATGCACTGTCCCAGCAATGTTGCACTGTCACGCGTCTACGAGCGACGCGAGTAACGGCTAGCTGAAGTAAACGACAAAAATGAAAACAAATTCTCTGGCGAGGCCGTGGCGTCGCCCTTCTGAATCTTCCCCATTGACCCTATATCCTACTCGTGTCGATCCCTTAATCTCTCTCTCCGCTTTTCCCTTCCCCCAGTGTAAGGTAGCCAACCGGGCTCAGTCCTGGTTAACCTCCCTGCCTTTCATTAAATCATTTTCTCTCTCTCTCTCTTTCTCGTGTCGCTCCTCTTACCATTTGCCCCATTTTCCCGCGTCATTAGCCTGAACTGATGGTTACAGTGCTACAAGTGCTACTGTGCAGTGCAGTGATTATTTGCGGTGACAGTGACCGAGTGTGATTGTGTATCTGTGCTCCCTTTTTTTCTCTTATCTTTACTTTCCTGTCACTTTACCTACCCTTCCCCTCTCTCCCCAGCGTAGGGTAGCAAACCGAACCTTCCCCTCTCGTTAACCTCTCTGCCTTTCCCCTTTCTTCCGTGTCTCTCTCTCTCTTCCCGCGTCGTGACAAAGCCCGTCCAAACGTTGCACACAACGCCTCCAACATCCTGTCCCGGCTTTATTCCTTTACCGCATGGCGGCGTATCCGTCATCTTCGCGCGTCTCGCCGCCTACTGTTCGCTAGCTGTCCTCATCGATCCGGGGCACGGGCTTTTATCGCGGGCTTGTCCCGGTCCGTGCACCTCAACCGATTAGTTGCGTGCACTGCTTCACAAAGCTGGTAACTAGTGTCCCTCAACATGAAGGAGAGGAAAATGAGAGACTGCGCGCTGCGGGCACCAGCCCAACGTCTTGCATCTTTCGTCATACGCAAAATGCAAGGTTGCTAAATTGCTGTTAAGTCGAAAGCTTCAGATCACTCACGGGCCGAAGAATCCGTTGTCCGGCGTCATGGTACCAATACTCATGGGAAATAATAAAGACACTCGAACCCACCACCGTTGGTGGGAGTTGAACCCACTACCATTGGTGCTACTTAAGGCGAAGTTAATTAGGGCACAGTTAATTTTACAAATCTGTACGAGAACGGTTATTTCTGTGTACTTATACCAAATGTAGTATGCAGTCAATATGCTGTGGTGTCGATTCTGAAAGGGCTTGGAGACTTCGTTAAGATTTTCCCACAGCTTTTAGTCGCTTGTCTGCCTTTCGTACGGAGAAAGGAAAACATAAAGTGAGAGTGAAAGTATGCGCACGTCATCCACGCATCCATGCGCTGCATACGATTCTAGTCTGGCAAGCACTATTCTTTCCCACTGCAAAGACTGTCCGGTCGCTCGCGTCGTCTAGCACATGTCGTTCAGTCGTGTCAAAAGTCACGAGAACAGTTCCTCTCATATACCGCGTGGTATTGGGCACGCTATATCGAAACTGTTGCTGATTTGAGCCACATCAAACCACTTGGAGAACTATGGCCCGATTTGATCTAGATTTGATCCCCAGTTTTCCCATATCAGACTTCGCGGTTGGTGAAAACGAGTAGTTCTCTTCACAGCCCGCTCTTCCATTGTGGCGGCCAGTCCTGTCCTGGTCTGACACGTCACACGATATACTGGGCAAAAGATGGAGTAATGTTAGCACCGGGCCTGTTGTTCTGATTAGTATTCATTTTCTGTGTCGTCCGCTTTTCAAGACGCTTTCGTTGCGAGTTCCGTCTTTTTTATTTTTTCAGGAGTAACGTAAAGGCATTATTTGGATGGATATGAGATTCCGGTTGGTTTTGTTGTTAGGCAGAGGTGTTTCGTATCATCCGGGCTCAGTCGGTGTGTACGTTCACACTCACACGTGTACGTGTATATGTTGCGTTCCCAGTAATGCTTGTTGTCCGTATCAAGGAGCATCCGTACATTAACTCTACGTCGTTTATGTCACACGGATATCTTCTATTTACGCACAGCTTTTCTTTTTTTCCTATTCGCACTACTCTTTCCATTACAAATGGCTCAAGGATAAATGACAGTCGCACAGGGCAGCCACCGAACGAAATTTTCCTAAAGCAGGACATGGCGTTCATGTCTTTAAGAGACATGGAATGTGTCTTACTTATTTGTCCCTTTTTGTGGTCATTACTGTCTTCTCTTTCAGAATGTATGAAAATTGTTATTGTCCTACCACTTACACGAAACCGCGAGGCCGATAACAAAAGAAAAGAGCACTAAGAGCAGATCAGTTTAGTGTAGCCGAGTGCAAACTTCGAAGGAACACTATCAGCTTGCTCGGCGTTGACACGCATTTGCATAATTTAATGGTAGTACTAGTTTCGTGTCTTTATTTTTATCACTTAATAAATGCAATCGGCACACTAATTTATAGTATACGAACAGCCTCTTCCATATTCGTGTAAACGATAAACAGTTAAATAAAGTCGATTTATTTATTTCCTCATGTCATTCTCTGTTGCGGAAGGGTTTTATTGTTGTTCCACGGGGTATATGTTATATTGTCATTTGTTCACGTTCATTCATTCATTCATTCATGTTTACTTCCTCACTAAAGCCTGAAAAAAAGAAGATAAAGGCAAACACTTGTCGGATAATTAGCCAAAGGCTATGGTCTGAGCAGAAGGGGTACATGGCAACAATGGCAACAAATACAAAAACTTATAAGGAAGCTACGAAAAAATTACGTCAGTCATAAGAAGCTGCACAATTCTTAATGAACAAAGATATGCTGAAGTTAAAATTATATACAATTTGCAAAGTACTTCAGGTTTAGTAACAGATCAGTACGGCATGGTTACAGGGTGTACGAATGTAAATGAAAAAAAAAATACTTAAAAAATATCATTGCTGACGCTCCAATTGAAGATTATATACAATTTGCAAAGTACTTCAGGTTTAGTAACAGATCAGTACGGCATGGTTACAGGGTATACGAATGTAAATGAAACAAAAAATACTTAAAAAATATCAATGCTGAAGCTCCAAAGCAGAACTCGAAAAAGTATCCCGTGACAACGTTTGCGAAGGTTGTAGATCTTTTTTTTAAATATATTTCTGGTGTTAGGACATTCCAAAACTCCATTCCTATGAACTGCACTAATCTTTTTCTATCAATGTTTTTTATACATTGGGTTCTTGTACAAATAATTTTCTTATATAATGGCACATAAGAGAAATGAAGCAATGAAATCGTCAAGGCCTGCAAAAGTATTGAAAGTGTGTCAAAATCCGCTGCCCAGAGCGGCGTAGCTGATATATAAAGTAAAGAAACTATCTTACATGGGCGGAATGCGACGAGTCAATCCACCGCTTGCAGCGGGTTGGATTCCTGGAATGGAGCCAGCCCACGAACCAGGCATTTAATGAGTGATTTTTATCTCTGATTGCCGCTCGCCAGGAAGTCATGCAGGCCCGCCTTTGTTTCCTCTCGACGAAGCTGGACGCTGTTCCTCGGAGTCTTGAATAACCTCCGCCCGTAATATACCGGGAGATCTTTCTTTGTGGAGATAAACTTATTAAATGTCATCCTCGGCAGAGGCCGCATTTCTCTCGCATCATTTGGATTACCTGGAGAGGCGGATATCACTTGTATGTCAAATCGCAGTTTGGTGTTAGGCAATTAACGGTGTTTTGCTACTTGCATGTTAATATTCATTGGTTGATTGATTTATTTCTTGATTTATTTATTGATTGTGAGGTTGGATGGTTTCACAGCAACACGGGATCTCCGATGATATGCCGTAGTGGAGGTCTACGGTTTGATTTGAACTACCTGGTGCCTTTTTTTTTTTAGCATGCACCGTGCGCGGCAGCAGAACATCAAAGCCACTAGCTGAGCCCCCGGAGAGTCGTAATCATTTGTTTTTTGGAACATACGTCTCAATAGCGAAATTGACGCCGATTAGTATAGTGACCCGCGCCTATACCGTCGTTTTTTTTTTTCTTTATAGCCTGCGTCTCAGCTCGAGCTCTGTTACTTAAATGCAAGTCATGTCAAGTCGCCCACAAGCCAGTTTTGTTATACAGTGTAATGAAGTCCATTCATGTCCATTAGATAGGACTCCCGTGCTTAGCACGAGTTTTGTGAAATACGTCATCAAAAAAAGAAAAGGAAAGAACTGCCGTAAAATGTATGAACAAAACGCAGCGCTGAGAAGGGCCAAACTGGAGCATCAATGCATTTCGCCGTGATTCTGAGGACGCGTTTCTCGATTTTGGGGCCGAGCGCAGGCGTTCTTACTAATGCTACAATTTTAGTTATACTGCGTGGCTTCACTTCCGCGACTGAGGTACGTGCCCTAAAGTTCATAATTATAAAGCTAATTATGGAAATTTTCTTACTTCGGTGATGTCGCAGTGCAATTCGTCGTCCAACTAATCCCCACGTCTTAATTCTTGCAATCCAGCTGATGTGTTGGAACATCATTATCAGCCACACTGATGATACTGATATATGTTTCGATTGGTATTTCCACATGAAAGGTCCCGCGGTATATTTTTCAACTCCCCAACGATGCGTTCAAGCTATTTCCTCTTGTCTTTCTATCTTCCTGTCCCCCATTATCCAGTGTAGGGTAGCAAACCAGGTTTTCTGTTCTGGTTAAGCTACCGGCTTTTCACGTTTCTACTCCATGCCTGTGCTTCTGTTTCCTTTAATGCGATTAGCATTATTAGGGCGCTTCACGCATTTTCCGAGGACTATCTGTCTAACGATGTCGCTGACCGTTTTCACGCCAACTTGGGTCGCAGGGCCTATGCCACTGGGTATCCGCTGCTCTTAAATTAACTTCTTTGATGCCGGTGTCTCTGCGGTAGGCGATACGATGTGCTATGCGCATTAACGTCGACGTTAATAGTGAGATTGGTTCTAGGTGGCGATTTCTTTCGTATCTCACCTCTCTCTCTCTCTATTTCTGGTGATTTGGGGTGTAAGGCCTGTATTAGTCCGAACCTTGTGAACGGCGCATGGCGTCGTTGTGTGACGTATAAAAGAGTACTATAAGAGGACACTTTCGTCTCGTTTTTATTTCCTTGTTGCAGAGCTGTGGACACGGTAATTAGGCTATGGAGCTTCAGTTCTTCGAGAGCGCAGCAAATAATTACGTTATCTTTTTATTGCGACCAGTTCGAAACGCGTGCCGAATGCAGCACGGCTTCGGATGTGAAAAGGCAGACTATTCACGTCACGGAAACCTGAGGTGGCAGTCTCGTTGTGCCAGACACGACTGACTCGTACACACACACACACTATGACCGCCTGCTGCCGGAAGCCGAGTCGATTCAGCACTCGACGTGACAAAAGAGTGGAGAGCAGGCTGCCTTGCCTTTCACGAAGCGCACATAAAAGCGACAAGGTCATTCAATGGCCTTCAACCGTCGTACCCAGTTGAACAAAGCGCGTTTGAGGGAGTTTCTGTCCGCCCTTTTTTTTTTCATTGTGTGTGTGTGTGTGTGTATGTGTGTCCCCCCCCCCCCCCCCCACACACACACAGATGCGTGCGTGAGTTTTACCGTGTAACTCCGCTTTCGGTTGCGCGAACAGTCTACCCTATTCACGTCCGACTCCGCGCTGCACTTGGCGCGCCTTCTTAACGGGTCGCATAAAAGGCGCTGCTGCAAATTATTATTTGTAGCACACCGGAGGGAGAATTGACGCTTCGCACCGGTGTCCGCAGCTACCTAACGAAGCGGAAAAAGCAGTACTCGATGAGTTTTCGTGTCAGTGCTCCGAGCGCTCCGGATCGTGAACGCGTTCCCGAGCTCTCTGCTTTGGCCAACTTCGTATACGCTGCACGCAACTTGGCGAAGCTGTGCCGCTCTGTTGCCACTGGCTGGTCCCATTGTCGGCAGCGTCTCCCCCGCCCCCTTCTCTCCCCTCTCTCTTCCCCCTTCCGCACCGGAAGCGAGTGTCACGCGAGCGAGACGCATCGATTTCGCGCCGCATTCGGCCTCTGTCCAGAGTCTCTGTGTGTGGCGCTCTGCTCTTGCGAAGTGAGCCCGCGAGGGACGCCGTGGCCTCTGCGATCGGCACGCCGTTCTGTCGGAGCCGGTCGCTTGCGAGGCTTACAGGCTGATCGCGAACGTAAGCTTGCGCTGCTGCTGCTGCTGCTGCTGCTGCTGCTGATGATGATGATGATGATGATGATGATGATGATGATGATGATGACAATTTTGCGACCGTCACCGCATCGTCAGAGGCGTCTCTCGTTGTTGCCCACCTCGGGAGTCCCGCACGCGGCAGGACAGGCCCGCAAATACGCGAGACCAGGGAGCAGCGGGGGCTAAGCTTTGGCGGCCGCTGCCATTTCGTCGCGACGGCTGCATTAGCGAGGTGGTCGCAAATTGGGACAGTGCGATCGAATGAACGCGAGTAGGGTGCGGAAGTGTGGCGGCGCACTTTGGGCTCGTTGCAAGGCCGTCGAAAGGCGAGAGAAGCGCTAGGGGTGTTAATATTGAGCGTTGCATAGAGCTCGGTTTGTTGAGAAGCACCTCTTTTACCGCCTGTTTAATAAGCCTGCCTAACCTCGGGTTAAAGGGATTCGTTCAGTGAGTGCTGCCTTGCGATAACTAAGCAACGCTCATATGGTGCTGCACACAGCCCCTTTTTATTATTATTTTTTTTTTTTTTTTGTACAGCCGACCGCAAAAGTTTTCCAAGAACGGGATTTCTTCGCAACTTCCCCACAGATAACCAAGTTTTGGCGTACAGAGTGAACAGGTTTAGGTGAACAAGTCTTGCGGGCTGCATCCACCGCATCTTTCGATTTGACCGTGCTCGCATTGACTGCTAATAAATTTCGATTTTTCAAGAATTCCCGTTTCGCCGAAAGCTTTTGCGGTTAAAACCTTCTGACACCGCTGCCATTCTTTCTTTTTTTTTCGTCTTTTTTTTCTCGACCTCATTCTTACCCTTTAATTTCTTCATTTCTTTCTTTTTTTTTTTGAATATAATCGTCTCACGACTTCTGGTGTGTTGGTGTTCGTCGTCAGCTTTAGATTTCACGTTGCGGTCGCTCTGCGCATTGTCGCTTTTGCAATTAATGCTATGCTCTTCGCTGTGTTCCACTGGCTATTGTGCTCTGTAGCTGAGCATGAGGTAATGGTTTCGACTAACAGTTGAGGCGGCAGCATTTAAAAGGGAATGCAATGAAAAAGCGCCAATGTACCGAGCACTGAACCTTCGTAAAGAGTAGTTTCATTCTATATCTGCACAGCAAGGAAAGATAAACAAAAAAAAAAACGAAAAAAATACATTGTACTTCCAACTGATTGTTAATGTGTTTTATGTGTTCTATGTTTCTGTTTGCTGCGGTGACATGCATTCAAAGTACAGCGTCAACTCGGCCAAACTGTCACCTTCCTAACAAGTAATTCGGAACTTCCCTGCTAAGGCGTCAGCCATAGCCAGACTGTTGCTTTAGAGCTACGTTTGGGACCGGGCTAGTTGTTTTGAACCGTTAAAAAAGAAGGAAAAGAAACGTGACTTTGTTTTCAGTGAATACGCAATGTGTTTAACTTGTCACGCACTCCTGTTAGCGCGAGCCACAGGTGGTTTTTTATTGTGAGGTACAGAAAAACGCGAGGGAGCGCCTCACCTTTTCTTCGCTTGGTTGTTGGCAAGAGCTTAACGATTCCGCGCTGGACACCTCCGCAGACTCTCTTTCCCATCTTCTTTTTTCTTTCCTTGCACGCACCCACGCGCAAGCTGAAGCCATGCCCGTACGGCTCTTTAATTGTGCATTTTTGTTGCGCTGTGGATCTTTCGTTTTCTTAGTGTTCTTTTCTTTGATTAGCTCTTCTAGTTTTCTTTCTTTCTTTCTTTCTTCGTTCTGGTGACACTGCTCTTACATTTATTTTCTCCTAACGCGACAGTATACCACGGGGCAGTGTTCATCGTCGCGCTTCTCTGGAAGACCTCCAAACGAATGTTGGGGGCGGGGGAGGCTGCGACATGTCGCCCATAGCTCGCCGTTACCAAGACGCGGCTTCGTCCACCGGCGTTCACATCTAAACAAGCAGCGCGTCACAGTTTCGTTTGTTTTGTCGCATGCGTCTCTCTCTCCTAACGGTTTCTCGCCATCTAGTCGTTCTTCCTCCTCTCCCTCCATCTCAGTCTCCGCGTTTAAGCAAGCAAACTTTCCGAATGTCGCGGGGCCCCTTCCTATACAGACCGCAAAACAGGCGTGCTTCGTTCAGGGGGACACCCGTCAAAGTCGCGTCGCACTCGACTGGCGCAGCGAGGCCTCGTCCCCGACCCTCCCATTGTTTTGTTTGTTGCCGCTGTCTGGGAGTGCGTCTTCGTGGAGAGCGACGTTCAAGTGGGTTTTGGCCCCGGCGCCGGCACTTCCATTCACGCCGTTCCCGTCTATGGTGACGCGTTCGGTCACCCGTATGTCAATCAATCAATCAATCAACAATTATTATTAGATAATAACACAATCACAAAGTAATAGTAATACAGAAGGATGTCCCAAAGTAAAAGAACTGTCTGGGGACCTCCTGTTAGTACATGTATAAAAATATAGAACGTACGATTAGCAACTAAGGTAAAAATAGCGGGAAAATACAAATGAATATGACAAAAGTAAACAAGACATCATAGCACCTAAGGCTTACGATTATGGAAAAATACAAATCAACATATTAGAAGTGATTAATCAAACATCTGGTAGTTGAAGATTACGCAGAAATGAGCAAGAATATAACTCTATTTCGAAATATACATGTAAGTACACACATAACAATAATTGAATATGAGTATAATTATTATATAACATAAACAGTGCGAAATCCAACACAGCATGTCGACAAAGGATATCTGCCATGCTAAAAACTGACCCTGAAGAGAAATATCAGGTTAACCTCTTCTAGCCTGTTATCATGATTTCGCTACACACACCGCATCTGAGTCTCGTAAATCTAAAAGGGGCGCTTAAGCGAGAGAAATCCCGTGGGGATTCGAACCCGGGCCCTCCGGTGTTCGAGACTTGCCTGACGCCACGCCGGTTCCGCGGTACTGCCTGATTAAATGTGTGGCCTAGTGCGTGCGTCATAGCACACGTCACGCCGCAGCCAGCTGGCTGACTAAAAGTGTGGCCTATAGTGCGTGCGTCATTGGGCACGTGACGGCGCCGCCAGCGAGTAGGAGGTGGCGCCACGTCATGAGTGTACCAAATGAGCGCGTTCATGACGTTCCGAGGTAGGTGTACAAACTCTATAATGCTTTCGAATTCCCACACGTGAGCTGTATTAAGCGTTTCTGTCCGCTGTTACCGCGAGAGGAGATTCTCGGTAGTCCATTAAAGAGGTCAAAGCCAAAGACGCGTGGCGCGGCCACGTTGAAGTTCACGCACCAGCCGGCCGTGTCGTCATAAATTTCAGCAGCGTCTACTCGGGTCTATAGTTAATCGCTCATCTGTAAGAAAATTATGCATTGCATTTTAAAGAAAGCCTCCCGGGGACGGCTTCTTCGGAACAACGAACGCCAATCCCAAAGGTATTGATTTTTCCTACTCCAGACACCGGAAGCAATTGAGGCTGACCGTAAACACGTCATGGCAGTCATGTTTTAGACACCGCTAATTTATTATAATAGCTTTTCCGCGAACTAGTTTCGGTTCTCAGGTGTCGTGACGTCATAAGCCAGAATGTGGTCACATGTTAGCAGCCACATTGCGACGTTCCGCCACTCTCTCCGGCTCACTGCAGCCCTCTGCTGTGCTGATACTCTTCGCGCTGTCCGATTTAGACAGCTCTTCCCCCGACGGATAAACAATAGTGTACCCGCTAAACGTGGCGTTCGCCAGGACCGCGATAACTGCGGCGCTAATCTAACTCTACATGCACGTTTCGCGTCTTCGTTGCACGAAGGACACTCGGCACACTGATTGCTATGTGCACGATGGCTGTGTTGAAAGTGAGCGCATTTGCGTATAGCTGTCTGCGTGCGTGTGTGTCAGCCTTTCGTCGATTAAACCACGCGCCTATACCAGCGCCCTTGGCCTTCGGCCTCAATCAGGTACGGCGGCCACACCGGCAGGTTCTGTCGGCTTCCTTGCGTCCCCGGTCAGCCTTGACCGCGCTAAAGAGGATCGCTGTCGACTTCGCACGCCGGGTGTGTGGCCGTTGGACATCGCTTACTTCAAGACGAAGCCTCTCGTAGCGAGTTACCAGCGCTTTTCTGTGTCGGGTATGTTCGAGCCTCTTTCGTGGGCCGATTCCGCAGGTAGGGCAGCCTAAAAATGTGGGCCGATATGTGCTGCTGGGTATGTGCCCCTGAAACCAATCGTCGCCGTGATGTCGGGGATATATATATATATATATATATATATATATATATATATATATATATATATGTTGTGTGTGTGTGTGTGTGTGTGTTGAAATAAATTGTGAAAGAATTGAAAGTCACTTAAGTATGCTTACGTAATTTGAATTGAATGCATGTCATTATGGCTTCTAGAATTAATTGGCAACGTCCATGATACGTGATGTCATAAATCGTCACGTGTCCTTCGCATCTCTACCCTAATCCACCTTAATATACCGTGCTCTAATTTGTAGTAACCTTAATCCACGTTATTCCAGCTTAATCCACCATAATCCACTTTAAGTCACCTTACTCTGAACCTAATCTAACTTTAATTGTGTATTACTACTGACGTCATACAAGACCCTGGTGACGTCACTTATGACGACGATTTTTTGTTCCACTCGTTGCCTACAACGCCGGATTTTCTGCCTCATGGGACATATAATGTTTTCGCATTAATGCAAAAAAAAATGCAATGTTTGACGGCGGGATTTGAGAAGAAGCCCGATGCTCTAACCATAAGGCCACGGAATAGAACATCCTTCAAAATTTCCCGCGCGTGAGCCTGCGCGTTCAGACAGCTTGGCGCGTTTTCCGAACGCCGATGGTTACCCGCCGTTCTCATCTCGTTTATGCGTTTATACATTATAAAAATAAACTGCTAAATTTGTACCTCAGAATGTGTTGAAAATGAACATCATAAGTGCGCATCTTTTCCTGTATTCATGTATTTCTGTATTTGTGCTATTCATTTCTGTGGCTATTTCTATTATCTTTATGTATTGTATACAATCACTGTACTTCTGCTCCTGCTGTCTTACCTATATAGGGGGCAGGAGCTCCGTCAAACTGTGTTCACAGCTTTTGGTCTTGTCTGCTGCTACCAAGGAAATAAAATAGAATTGAAATTGAATTGAAGTTGCGATGCCTGCAGCGCCACATAGCGGCGTTATTTCGTCACACGAGCGTTGTGAGATGCCTGGCACAGCTGTAAGGGCACTGTTTCTTCTGCACAGCCGGAGTGGCCTTGCGGGCTGTGTCGCGCCAAGATGTCGCACCCTCGTATACCTTAAACACCGTTCGAGGCGTCCAAGCGCAACGGTAAACATTAATATTGCTGTCAATATTTCGCCCTAGCCAGTTTCTTTTTAAATAAATCAATAAAGCTATACCCGGCGGCCGGATTCGAACAGAGAACATCTTACACGAAACCTCGATACTGAGCATTTCGATACGAACGCTTTTTTTTTTTTTTCACACCACGGCGTGCTTCATAAACAGATCGTACTTTCGGCATGTAAGACCCCGGAAATGGTTTAAGATTAGCCCGTCATAATACTTCATAATATGGGCCGATCCCAAAATTATTGCATGTTTAAACATGTAAGCCGATCCCGAAGGTAATTTAATCTGTTTCGAGATATTCATTTTCGATGTGTCCGTCGAAATGTATTGGCGTTGCAGTTACTTTTGGGCTTCAATGCAAAGAACAGCGTTTTCTTAAAAACAGAAGCGGAACAACAGTGCATTTTGACCGCAAGTTTGCCAGCGCATATGTCAAAACCGGTGCCATCCTCATGAATCCGTTCTAAGCCGAAATGCCTTGCATACTCAGTAGCTACAATTCGTAGATTGAAGCACTATCTGCCGTAAAGTAATTAATTTAAAAAAATATTATTCACAGAAGCATTTTCGTTACTCGTACAAGTAATGGCCGCCTCATCGAGTCATTTAGATCAAGCGTTAAAATTGTGCTATCTACCACAGGACATTTGTGCAAAACTGGTGCAGTTGAAAAAAAAAATTCGTCGGCCCTTCTACTCCGCCATTCCAGCGAAGCTGAAACGTGCGGACCCGGTGTTTATCACTGGGTTAATCCGGACAGCTGTTAATGTATTTCTCAATTATGAGGTTATACACACATGTTCGGCTGCATCAGAGAACGACGTCACTGACGGTGTGCCTGCAGTCCGCCGTTGTCGCTTGCGTTCCATGTCTCGAGTTTTCTCGGCGGCTGGTTAGCAGCATTCACTCGCCATGGTCCGCTTACGATTCTTCGAAGTTAAATTGCTTCAAAATTAAATCTGTCCGTCACGTAAGACAATGAATGGCTCATACCCCCTTAAGGAATGGCTCATACCCCCGTAAACGCGGCATCCCCATTACGACGACAGACGTGAAATTCTACGCTGGAATGATGAGCGGCAACGCACCGAGCTGTGGAAGCAGACGACGACGACGAACGCGGGAGCAGTGGCACGAGCGCGTGCCGAGCACGAGGGGCTGCAACGAGCAAGCTGCGGAAGAAGACGACGATGCTCGAGCCAATGCTGATGATGATAGTTTTCTGTACACAGGCGATTTCGCCTAGCCGTATACGATTTCGCCTAGACATACAAAGCTTCCGTCTAAAAAAAGGAAGACACCATGTTTAACGTTTCCCATACTATACTTAGAGGGTACAAGTCTTGTAATGGCACACGCAGTTGAATGCCGCGAAATGCTGCGTAGCGCATGGAGCACTCAGAATAAAGAAGCACACGTGCTGTCCTGTTTGTTTTTCCCGTAGATTTATTGCGCTGCTCATCTCCATCGAAGATCCCGTTCTCTTAAAGGGAGGCAAACCCGCGACGTCAGAAGACATGTTGGTCGCCGTGCTGCGGCATCCTTAGCGTCGCTGCCGGCCCCAGCGTCAGTATACCGTGACGGCCGGGGCGCGCCAACTTGACTTACGCCCTCCACATACGCACTCACCATCACGTGACGCGCGGGAGGAGCGCCATCGACGGATGTCACGACGCCAGCGTAAGGGCGTTCCATTGTCTTTGCGTTCCGTGTAAGCGCAGTTTGAGGCCTCCGACGAACTGGTCCGCCATTGTCTGGCTCACTTCATATTTATCTTTTCGCGACGTGATCGTCTTGATCGTGAATATAGAATGCGAAAGAAATGCGTGTCGCACATCTTTGAGGTCCCGGATCCATGATTTAAACGGCGTTCAGCACATTGCTAAAGTGCTGTTCAGGAGCTCACGTGACACGCGTGATGCCTTTTCGAGGCTGGGAAGTGCAAGTGACGGTGGTCCGGAGCAGTGCATCGTCAGTTGCCCTATAGATAGGCTTTGCTAAGCTCTCCCATCCGCTCTACCTCTACCACGTGACCGGTTTCTCACAATTAACACATATACACTTTTTCGTTTCCACTTTTACACTCCTAATGCAGCGCATTAAATATAGAAAGGCGGTTTGCGTAAAACTGCGACTGAAAGGAGTCCGAATTTCGTAAGTTCAGGGGAGGTGCTGTGCAAGTGTTCACTTCGTAGGTTGCCGATTGCGCCCGCTGCTGAAGGATTGATTGCCTGCACAGGGGCTCTAGCGAGAAGGCGGCGGCCACCTCCAGCCAGTTTCTTGCTCACTGGTACAGCTCCAACCAATCAGCGGCAGCCTAAATGGACTGACCGCTAGGTGGACACCTACAGAATGCACTTACTCCCCCCCCCCCCCCCCCGGTCCCCCGGTCTTGCGAACGCTGCCGATGACGCACTATGTGCCCAGCTCATCAGTAGCAGTTTCAGGTGAACTTTGACGAGCTTGTGCTGGCCAGACGCTTAAATACGCACTTTGGGCAAGCCTCCGTAAGCTGCGCCACATTATTGTGGCGCCATCTAGGCCAATGAGGGTTGCTGCCTTCGATATTTCGGTGCCTATTTTCGCGACTTTGCCCGCGTCTATTGTTTTTGTTTGTATTTCTTGATAGGCATATGACACAAAATTAGCTTTAGACAAGAGGAAACTAACCAATGCAAACAATAGGGATAACGAATCACTATAGAGCAATTTAAAGTTTTGCGTGATTAGATATCTCGGAGGGCCATGGGACACACTAGAGAGAGAGAAAGAAAGGATGCATAGAAAGGCAGGGAGGTTAACCAGAGGTAGTTCCGGTTGGCTACCCTGCGTGGGGGGAAGGAGTAGGGTGATAAAAAGGGAAGGAGAGTGGAAGGAGAAGATAAAGAGAGGGACGGGCACAAACAAACCGCGTACACCATAGAGCGGTAGGGGCGGCGGTCTTAAAGTCTATCTTGAAGGTCTGTAGACCGCAGGAACCTTAGTAACTCGAGTAAGGCCTTCAGCACGGATGTTCTTTGGGAGCACTGACCTAGATCTTTTAGTTTTGATAGTGGACGACTGTCCAATTGGTCCAGCGCTCTGCACATCACTAGCCTCTCGGCACTATAGCGGGGGCAGACACAGATGAATGTGTTCGAGCGTCCCATCGCTGCTGCACATGTCGCACGTGGGACTGTTGGCCATTCCAATAAGGATGGCACATGAGTTCGTAAATGCAACGCCTAGCCACAGACGGTACAGTATGGTCTGTTCACGTCGTGGTAACCCAGGTGGTAGATGCATCCGTATATTCGGTGACAACGAACTTAAGCGACACATGGTGAAAGCGTTAGAGTCCCACAGGGGCAAAGTACATGCACGGGACATCAATCGCAGCCAAGCTGCAGCGCCTGCTCGCGAAAGCGGAATCAAGAAACATTGACTCGTAGCTTCCGTTGACACAATTGCCACAGTTACCACTGGTAACTTTTGTAGGAAATCAAGCTACAAGCTCAGGCCGAACTCAGAGAAGTGTAATTGGACGTTTCCTTTACTGTAATCTCGTATTCGCTTCAAGGAATCAATGAGCGTTTCCAATGTCCATGCAAGGGGCTGAAAGAACGTCTGTCTCTCGCGTTGCCGCCTGCTCAGCGTCATTCGGCTGTCGTCTGCTCAGCGTCGCGTGTTTATCTCTCAGAGGAAGGAGGCATTGCTCTGTCGTATCGGTTTGCAGAAGAGCATTCGCCTCTTTTCCGGTGCCATGGTTGAGCTGACGTACATGACAGCCTACCCGGCGGGATTCAAAATGGCGTGACGAGGGTCGATGTGCGAAGGCTTCCAAGGTGAACGTTATCTGCTGCCCTATATCTGTGAAGACAAGTGGCCGCGTTATCTTCGAGAGAGCGAAAGGTTTCCACGCGGGTCCGGACCTTCTTTGACGCTCTTCTTTATTATTTGCATAGACATAATCGTTGGAAGCCAACAGACAATGAAACCAAGAGAAGCAGTAGTGAGATTTCTTGTTTGAACTGTAGAATGAATGATTTACGAAGGTTAAGTTTACGCGAAGCTTCATCTTCCTAATAACGAAACAAGAAAGCGAAAAGGGAATTATGGATGACGTTATACCGGTAGGAGCCGAACCCGCTACCTCCTGACGCTTGCGGCGCTCACCAATTGAGCTACGGCAGCAGCTGCTTCATTTTTCGTTTACTCACTTCGAAGAGATGTTTTAAAAATTGCGTGGAGCAAATTTCTTTGTGGAGCAAATAGATCCGTCTTGCTCGGGTAAGCTACCTGAAGAGGCGGACGTTGCTTGCATGAAAATCGCAGTGCCCTGGCAGATAACTAAAAAGATACTAATTGAATTTTAAACTATTCACTTTAGGACACATGTGTAAGTTGCAAAATTGTAGCCGAACAGTGGTGAAATAAGCTACCTGTCCTTAAAATGAAGGTACAAAATACACTGGCTTCTCAGTTGAGTTTCCCAAATGCCTTTCTCCAGCAGTTCGGTATCATCTTAACCTTAACACTACTGCATTTTTAGCAGACTTAGACGAAGGATATCCGGAATACGTTCCTACTCCTGTGATTTATGTTTAGTTCACATAACTTTCCAACTGCTTGGATTCAAGTTTGCCTGCAATCGCAATTTAGAATGTGAACACACTGTGCCTAGTTAACCATGTCAATCTTTGGCTACCTCGACATACCAACTTGTCGTTCAAGTAATGTCCACCTCTTCTGGGAATCCACCTGAAGAGACCGAATTGCGCAGATGTTCCAGGTGAATTCTTATAAGAGATGTTCAAAATAAATACAGATAATGAGCAAGTGGTATACCGAACAAGTATGCACCATTATGTCCCTCGCAGAACTGATTATAGAAATTCTGCATGCGTTTATACTGACATTTTGTTGCATTCAATATAGTTTCTAATGGAATTCAATTGCTAGTCAGGCATTATTTTCGCGAGAGCGCTGTGTTAACAAACTTCTATTTCAACCTCAATTTCAAAACAGGAAGAAACACATCTTTAGTTGAGCGCAACTACATGTGGTTTTACTAGCTTTGCGTTTCTAGACAATATTATTGCTGTACTCTGATACGGACTTTGATACGGACTATAGTTCGTACTCTGATACGGACTCTGATACTCTGATAGCACTCTGATACGACACTCTGATACGGACTCTGATACGGATTCGTTAACTCAGCCTGAACAACTGACGTGCTGTTCTATCTTTCCGTCCTTCCTATTGCCTGTTCAACAGCACATTATTTCTTCTCTAATTTTGTTATTCTTGGAATGTGTTCGTGACCAGTTAGCGCGCGCGTAAAATGTGCATTTTACTTCAAATGCGCTCTGTATGTCATCAGTGTCGTGGACACATTACACGAGTATAAGGAAACAGGAAAAAAATCGCGACACAGCAACACGAGGAACATGCTTCCGTTCTTACGGCCGCAATCTTTCGGCTAACAGTGTTATTGCTACGTACAATAAGCGCGGCGCAGGCGACCTCCAGTGCGCGGCGTATGTGTGTTCTTATATAAGAAACAATGTGCACATAGAAAATTCTATTACGCGGTGATAGGGAACTTTAATTGTGCATTACGAAAGCGCCAGAAATCATGAGAAGATGAAAATGTATGCCACGACGCGACGCAATTGTTTGCAGTCGTTCCACCTAATAGTTCCAGTGAAGCGAAGCAAGGCGAGCGCCAGTCAACGCCATTTTTAACGCGATAGCGTGGGCCCCGCGTCGCGGAAAGTCCGGCGTCGGCGCAGAGGCGCTGGCAAAATAATTGAATTTCTCAAAGTAAAATACGTCAGAAAAATCGTAAAGTATGACTTAACCACAACTTACCGGTATGATAGCGTAGGATTGTAATTTTAATATACGAGAAAACATACTTTTGTTGCGTGGAAACTCAAACGCAAACCCCTTTTCCAGCATGTCCACCATTAATATGGCGGTACGCCCAGGTCGGAGTTCCTTGCAGAAACACCATCCAGATGGCGCTCGCCTCCTCGGAAGCGGCGCGCCGAGGCGAAGGTGCAGAAAAAAAAAGAAAGCTGCAGTTGCCGGGAAGCCTGACAAGCAGTCACGGGTCTTTGAATGCTACCGCGTTCCACTCTTAAAGGCGAAGCTTAAGCGTCCTCCAAGTTTTTTTTTCATATTTATTTTTCAGTACTTTCGCGCGCCTCTTCTAGGATGAGAGAGCGGAATAGAAGTGCTAATTGAGCTGCTCACGGTTGCATAACCCTGAGTAGACTGCCCTTGGGAATCGCACTCCACGTCAGGAAAGAAGGCCGTTACGTCGGTCGGTGTTTACATTGCGTGACAACGAACTTAACAGCACACGTGACTCAAGGTGACGGCGGGTGCAGTGGGGCATATTTCACAGCCGCGCTATACGACGCGTCTGTTGGTGAGTGACGGGCTACATCTCTTCACACCCAAAGGAGTTAGAACACGTTCACGACGTGGCTCTGACACAGGTCACGTGTGCGGCTTTCGGGATCTCAACATGCCAACAGCAGCTTCGTGATTGGCGGTTGTGATTGGTTCTATAGACGCAATGGCAACTTCGCTGTAGTCTTAGGCAACCGGTCAATTTTGCTGAAACCAATAGGGCAGCAGAAATTATGTATATATATATATATATATATATCTGTGTGTGTGTGTGTGTGTGTGTGTGTGTGTGTGTGTGTGTGTGTGTGTGTGTGTGCGTGTGCGTGTGCGTGTGTGTGTGTGTGTGTGTGTGTGTGTGTGTGTGTGTGTGTGGCAGGCGGGGGGTGTCTCACCCTCAGTTCGTAGCATTCATGTTTATTTTATTTACGCGCAACACATTTCGTTCTCTTTGGCTTAGAAGTTCCCGTACGTGAGAGTTTCAAAGTTTTTCGCGTATTTAAATAACCTAGCGATAGGTCTATCTAAAGAAGCTCTTACTACTGTCATGCTACTGCACAAAGACGGACTTGCAGAATCCCTTCACTGCACTCGCCTTCGTCAAAGAGATAGAACTTCGCAATTTCTTTCTTTCTTCTTCTTTTTTTATTTCCTCTCTCTCTTTTTCTTATTTTTGTAATATCTAGGGGGCAAGCTCTAGCATCGGCGGCGGCATTAGGCGAAACGCACCGGAAAATTGCCGTCTTGACAGGCGCGATTAGGACGTGAAATGACGTCGAGATAGTTCAGCCGAAGTGAAATTTATTAAGCTTCTCGAAACGGGGATGGCCAGGAGCTCTCGTATTCTATATGTGCTTGAACCTAATGCTAGCCTCCGCGGTTTTTTAGTCGTTGTTGTTTTTCGACGATACCCCAGAATTCAGACATCTTTGGCGCTAACTTATTTAAGTCCTAGCCACAGCTATACAGGACGGTGTGGCGGATAGTGGCACTGGCGAAGTAAGGATGGTGGCGAGGTAATCAGGCCCTTTATCTCGGCGGAAAGGCTCGTAAAGTGAAGCGCCGAGTAGTCGTCTTTCCCGCACGGCGCATAAAAGTTGATGCAAGCTCAGACGACAGTACCTTGGGGAAAGACACGAACAGCGTTCCCTTATCAGCTCGCTGTCAGGCGCTCCTAGGATGGGAGGGTAATAAGACCCGTCGAAAATCTGAATCGCACTACGACCTTTATTTTCCCCCTCTCCTTCCTTACCCCACACCACGTCACCTCCTCACAGCTCGATAGATCGAAATGACGGCAAGCGATGTTTTGTGTGCGTAGGAAGCAGGTTGCCGAGAATGTATGGGGACACGAAGAAAGTAAGGGATGACAGATTTCGCAAAGCTTTACCTGGGCTGATCGAAATTTCTCAAGAGTTGGGGCTGCGCGTCGATAATGCAAAGCTAAGCTCGAGTACAATTTATATACGGAGTACGAAAAGCTGCCATGTTGAAATAAGCGGTGGAGGAGATAGCAGACAGAACCATTATGTTGCTGTCCACTCGCACGACATGGAAGTATGTCCCCTCCGGATGTCAGTCTGTGGGTACTTGTCGATGCGAGTGCCTGCGTTTCGCAGATAAATGAGTGTCTCGTTTCAAGACGGACGAACGGGCGGTTTTGTAAGTCTGTCTCAAACTGTTCAAACACGCTCAACGTGAACGCTAGGATGATTTCGTGGATTTCGTTCGTGTCTTACTTCAGCACCAAACACGGCACGAGGAACTATAGAAAAAAAATTCAGAGCTCTTCCCCTGTCGAGAAAATGGGGGTAAGCGAATCTTGTTGCAAGACGACACTGTCGCAGGCGTTCCGCTTCGTTTGCCCTAAAATCAGGGTCGGCGGCTCTTCGTTCACGTTTGGCCTCAACATCGCGCTCCCGTAACTCGGGGTACCCGACTCTTCGATGACGTTTCGCCTGGGCTTCGGAATTCCTCACGCTAGAAGCGGTCGACATGCCTCGCTTACGCCCATTTTCTCGGCAGGAGAAGGGCTGGCGATTTTGTCTCTCTGGGTCCCACGTGTGACAAGGAAAGTTCAAGGGCGCGTTACAGGTCTCTGAGCCCACAGGGGTATGTACCATTGAGCTTGGACCCTTTCTGCACAATCACCAGGATCGGTCCACTTTGCAGCGTGACACCACCACCACTACCACCACCACCGCCGACACTTGCGAGCCTATAAAGCTTCGCTATAGCTTATAAAGCTTCATAACACGAAACAGAGCCTATAAAGCTTCATAACAAGAAAGTGAAACGTGTATTTAAGAAGCAGTGGCATCTTCGTTGCACATTTACAAATGCAAGTCCAAAAACGGGCACAATCTTTTACTAATTACAGTTTCGCCCAAAGCGCGAAGCAATGACTGTGATAGCAAACATGCCATGCATGTGCTGCTGCGCAGCGTAAACAGTGCCCGGAGGCTACCAGGTCTCATAGGCATATCTCACGCGACTGTGAGTGCATACGTGGCGAAACTGCGTCATTAGAGCTCTGGCAGCATCGCGCGCACATACTATAGTTCCTATAGAATATACTGACTAGTGTGCTCAGCGCAGCAGACGTGGTTGCATCCCTGCCGCCGGCAGCCGCATGGTGCGCTGAAGTAGTGGACTGTGCTCGCGCTATTGCAAGAGACGTATAGAGTAATGGTGGGGGAAACAAAAGCCGCAGTTTCGCCGAAAAGGCGAAGCATCGATTGCGATAGCAATTGGTAGACAACTATACGAAGTAAGGATAGTAGTGTTATAGGCCATATAAACTTGGAACTATTCGCTTACTAACTAAATTAACAAGCATGGTGTCAGCACAGACAGGCAAACATGAACGCATCACACTCGATGACTGCGGACACTCGCTGTCAAAACGCTGGCGTCAGGAAGCACGGCAGCAGCAGCGAGTGAAGTGCTCGTGCTCTGTATCGCTTCAACGCAAACTGCACGCATTAAGGTATGAGCCGCCTGCAGATCGCTTTCAAGATAAGGCGCGGCCGTGCAAAGTACGCAGTTGGTGCACGAGTAAACGCCGACCCCCCTCCCTCCTGCGCTGCCTTCCCGCTTCCCTCCCTGCGCACGCGAGATTCAGTCGCGATGGTCGGGTCCCCAAACACGCGGTCGCGAAATACGCAGTTGCTGTCGGAGAACAACGCCCCCCCCCCCCCCTCTGCCTCTCTCCCATTCCCCCACGGTCTTTCGCGCAACGGAACACAGCCCGGTTCCTATCAGCTTCCCTCTCTTGCGGGCGCCAGATTGAGCCACGATCATCGACTCCCCTCGCGCGCTTTCACTCGCACATACAGCATACGGTGAGCGGCGACGGTGTTATCGCCCTTGTACTTAATACGCAATATCACAGCGACGACAGAAATGCGCTTGGAGTACCCATATAATTGGCAATAAATAAGCAGGAAGAGATTGATACCACCGGATCTGTTGCAAACACAGGTAGCAGTACAAGCTAAATAGAGAAGTTTTGAGGAAGAGAAAGAAAATTGGGATGTATACAAAAACGCTAGAATGAAAAGCATGTATAGAATACATGATTAACTCAAGTAGGCTAGGTGACTTTGTCGCCGCGCCGTTTCAAAGGGGATGCCAAAAAGTCATCATCATTATCATCATTTGCCGCGTCATCTGATTGGTGCGGATATTCCGCACGCTGCCTCCGCTTCATTCACAAGTACCGACTTCCCGGTATGGGTTGCGCTTTGTGCGCTCCTCGCAATCTCTTTCACGGCCTTGGTGGTGATCAAAGTTCCACTTCAAATTTTTGCGACGCCACGTCAGTGTGACTTCATGAATTCCAAAGCTTTGTTTTCATATTTGGGACCATTGTGGTTCAATAGAAGTTCTGGAAGCTTGCCAAGTTCAGTTTTCGGCTCTTTTTTAATACAACGTAGCCCAATTTTACTGATGAAGAATTAACCAGGCTCGTGCAGACAACGTCCAAAATTCATGACGTCATGTCGAGCTGGTGCAGGAACTTCGAGGCGGCGGCGCCACTGGTCTTTCGTTTTTGGGTCTCTTCTCACAAAGACTCTTCTCGCGGTAAGAGTTGTTTTTCATTGCGGTAGCGATTTGTTCCTTGTACATATTGTAACACTACATGACTGCATATTAACGCATTTCTTACCCGATATTTTTTGCAATGTATTCTCATGTGTATTCTAATTATTGTATAAGTTATCTTTGATTGTAGTCTCGACCCTTACACAATGCCTCTAGGGGCCTGTAAGGTATCTTTAAATAAATAAATAAATATGGACACTCTAAGCCAATTGTTGCCGTCGGCGTCGCCGTGAGGTTCCGTATATATTTAGATGTATGTATGCTATATGCCATGCCATTTTGGCATTGTTGGTTTCGTGTGTGAAGGGTGCTTTACTGATACAGCTCATATTATTATTTTGTGTTTAGTGTCCCTGTAAGTTTTGTGAAGTCCTTGAGTACAACGCCATGAACTGGATGGTTTCATGGACAAGAGCATCTATAGCCTGAACTGCTCTAAATGAACTCGTATTTAGTGATGATTTCGGGTATATGTGATAACGGTGCAGTGAATACTGAAGAAATGAAGAGCATAGGATAGGGGATATTCGAAATGCCGTAAGCAGGCATTTCCGCACAAATAAATCAACCTATACTGTAAACGAATTTACAGCCGTAAAAGTAAAAAAAAAAAAGAAACGCGCGATCGGTCAATAACTCACACACTTCCACCATGTTTGAGCGTATAAGGGTGCTTTATACCCTAATTTACACCCTTTGTTTTCCACTTTTAATAGCGTAAATTATTTTACAGTGTAAGCAGAATACCTGATCTCCCGTTCGCAGCTCGGTCGAAGCGGAAGAACGCGTTCTGAAAGAACGGATGGAGTGAGGAATACAAGGCACGGTGGCATCAGGCCTTATTTCCCCCGCCTTATTTCTATCACGCCGTTTCTCCAGCTCTATATAGTCTGAGGCCCGCCATTTCGGTTCAGTCATAAGGATATGCGTGAAGAAGCACGCGCGCGGAGTTCCGCGTATCCTGTATGAAATATCCTCTATGAAATATCCTCCGTGAAATATCCTGTATTGTCGTCACGCCAATTTGCCACTTCTCGTGGTCACTATCGTGAGAGGTGATAGCCGAACGGTATAGCAACTGCATTTTCAGCCGCGCCTAAGCTTCTGCAATGGTACGAGAGAATGTGAATAGCCCTCGAGTCGTCTCTTGCAACAGCGAATCGTGCACGTTGCGCGACCGAGACGTGATATTTGCGGAAGGCGGAGCTTGTAGTCCTCGAAGTGTCAATTTCTCTAGAAAAGTGACCATCAGTGTCGTGACCCTGCGCGCGCCCCGCTATTTGTGTGCGGTGCATTCAGGGGTAGTAATATGTAAAGATTCCTTTCGGTCGATTTTATTGATTTCTTACTAGCCGTGATATAGGAAGCGGCGGCTGGTACATGCACCGTTCTTGGTACTCGGTAGGTCCGCAATTGCTCCTCGTCTTGTATAATGCGTGTAACGTGGTCCGAACGGACCCGGACACACTTGCTCTAGGTTTGACAGCCTAGTCCTTGACAGGAAAAGGTTGTTTACATTGTCGACTGTAAACAAACATCAACTTCAACGCCCCCTGACGCCTTGTCGAGCCTCTTTCACAGCGGCTATCATAATTTTAAGAGTGAATCATAACTATGCTATACGTGAGTCTATGCGCGAGTCTTCAAGCCATATGTATGCGACGCTATGGGGTAATGCTGTTGTCTTTTTGGTGTCACTGTTTTCTTTTAAAGCTAAATGACGGCATGATTTATGCGAGACAGTTCTTTTGTCACCAACTGAAAGAGGCTGTCTGTCCTTTTGTAAGAGACGTCTGTGAAGTAGATTCCATAATTATCAGAGATGACGTCACAAGCCTAGAAACAGTAAGCAAATAACAAATCCGGCATGCTGACGAACATTAATAAGTGTGTTTGGGTAAAAAAAATAGTTTCTCACATTACAGCGGCGCTTCTACGTAGAATGGGTTTTTCATGTTCGTGTCAGACTAGTCAGCAATAATACAAAAACTGAGTTGAAGATTTATTGACCCGATCGTCGTTTACTTCCTCGCTCTCTTTGTTTTATAAGTGATGACGTTAAGTTAGGTTTTAACTTTGTAGTGTTAACTAGCGGAATGTTGAAGAGTAATGAGTCTAGAACTAGGTCATTTATTTACTTATTATTTAGTGAACAAAAAATGAGAACGTAGGGCTTTTTCGGGCCAGCTGTCCCAACATCCGAAACAGTATACTCAGGAAAGGAAAAAAAATAAGGAGAAAACTATATGAAAAGAACGCATAATAGAATAATAAAACAAACACTGTACACACCATAACACAGGATCGCAACCGCACACTATATATATTGTCATCCTTGGCCATCAGCATCGAAGCATGGTCTACTTATTTGGTGCAGTC
This sequence comes from Dermacentor silvarum, assembly GCF_013339745.2. NCBI lineage: Eukaryota > Metazoa > Arthropoda > Arachnida > Ixodida > Ixodidae > Dermacentor > Dermacentor silvarum. The sequence goes on from NC_051162.1 coordinate 159,296,279, forward strand.
ATCACATCACATTGGAAAAGTCAGACACGGCCCTATGCAAGCATAAGTGACACGATAACTTGCGCATGAACCTAATAACTGGAATGGAATTACCCGCTAGGTCAAACAATTACATAGCATTTCAGTATTTATCCTTGCTGACATCACTACTCGATATTATGGTTATTTCTACAGCACTCGGGCAAGCCTTCAAGAGTCATAGTTCAATTCATGGCATTTGTATAAAACAGCAAGAAACAGCAACTTTTTACCCACAAGCCTCGCAGAACCTTCTTACTATACAACTGAGTAGCGGCATCAGTATAAAAAAAAAGGGGGGGGGGGGGGGGAATCATTCGCTATATTTTCTAGTGACATTTATGAGGCCGTCCTGGTTTTCCAATCAAAGGTACCCGGATACCTTTTTAAACAGCTCAGATTTCAAACGGGAGGGTAGAGCTGTAGCGCTCGTTTTCTATCCAGCGCACGTTATTAGAAGACGCACTGGTCAAATAAGCGCATCCAAGCACTGATTGCGGGGCGTGCGGCGAACAAACTAAACGTATCATGTGTTTATGTCCATCCCTCGCTGTTTTTTTTTTTCTTCTTCATTCTGTAACTGACACGCAAGGAAATACTGCAACCGAAGCGAAATAAAAATTTGAAAACAAGCGTAGCTCTCCCCGGGAACTACGCAGTATCGCGAAATTTGAGTTGCCGGCGGCTGTTTGCCGATGTCTTGCACGAAAAGAAAACGATTACAAAAAAAATGAAGAAAAAAAACAAGAAGATAGCAACCGCTGTTTTGGATCAGTTTACGCGCGAGATTGGTTTCCACATTATGCGGCTTACGCCCGAGCCACTGGCACTTTAGGCGGCTTAGGTTATAGCGAGACGGGTGGATGGATTCACGAGAGAGCTCAACGTCGCCATGGTTACCTCTGAAATCCTTGATGCTTCCATCCGGCTATGTATACATGAACGAAAATTATTTCTTCTGTGCAACTGCCGAGCGTTCCTGCGATCCGGGATTTCTGTGGCGTGTCGCAATGAAAAACGCGGACGCATGAAAAGCTTCTTTGTCAAAGCCATGTTTACTCTCTTGTTGCTTTTCCTGTCCTTTCTTTTTTTTTTTCTTGCAGGAGGGTTTTCAAGAGCTGACCCACACATGCGCCTATTTCATTTCTTTTTTTTTTTTTGTAGCACTCTAACGTCGCGAAGGACGGTAGCCCTAAAAAATTAAAAAAAAAGCCCTTTGTCCCTGTTATTGTGTGATATCCTGCAAGGCGAAACATCTGTTTGTGAAAGGTCACCGTCTAACCTCCACATAAACAAAAAATAAAAGATCGGGAGCAAATTTATTCATTGTGTACATACGGCCTTTCCGAGCACACTGTGTTCTGGACACCTATTTTAAGACGTTGGGTATCATGCTCTGAAACGACACGTGCGCGATGGGGCACGAATAAACTGCCGCGTTTTCAGTAAAGGGCTCGGGATTCCCGAGTGTACCGAGCATTGGTGCTCAGTGGCGTTCTCCTGCTGAACACGATGGTCCCGGGTTCGATTCCCGGGTTCACTATTTTGTGCCTAGATTTGGCTCCATGTTAAAGGGAAGGAAACGAAACACGCTAGAGGTCCGTTTCATATGCAAAGTACTCTTCGAAAACTCAATGTTTTCCCGCATTGCGGTAAGACGTTGATTACTACAAGAAACAATGGCGTTTACCCGCCGTGGTTGCTCAGCGGTTATGGTGTTGGGCTGCTGAGCACGAGGTCGCGGGATGGAATCCCCGCCACGGCAGCCGCATTTCGATGGGGGCGAAATTCAGAAACTACCCGTGTACTTAGATTTATGTGCACGTTAAAGAACCCCAGGAAGTCCAAATTAATCCGTAGTCCCCGCGCTACGGCGTTCCTCAGTCAGATGGTGGTTTTGGCACGTAAAACCCCTTAATTTAAATACTTAAAAAAATTCAGTTTAAGCTTTCATTTATTGAAATAACCTAGCGCCGGTATGCCAGTATGTCGTCATAGATTTCGAAGTACTTTCTCGTATTTGGGCTGTTGTGGAGCTGTAACGGCTCGCGAAGCTTGCGAAGTTTAGCTTCTGCCCCGTTTACAGTACAGTGCTGTTCATATTTACTTGTAAAAAAAAAATAACTAGTCCCGAGATGATACCGACAGAATCTGTGACGTCACCGCGAAGTGGTGCGGAAACTTCAAGGCGGCCTGGGTCAAGGCCATCCATCTTTTCTTTTTAGATCTTTTCTTGCCTCCTGATACTCCTCTATGGCTTGTTTTTTTGGTATTGTATAGAAGGCTAATTTACTAATACAGCTCTACCGCTACGAACCCTAAAATCTTGAGTCCTGTTCGAGCAAAGAGAAACCCGTCATTTACACTGTCATGTTTTTTTTCTTCTCTCCCCGCAGTGCCCATTGAGCTGTCGACATGCCCGACTCTAAGCCGGACGCCAACGCCAAGACGCCCATGTTGGGCGGGGGTGGACCAGCGGGGGTCATCCGGTTAACACAGCCGCCCCGGGGCATATGGGGCAAGGTGAGCGTCGAATGCACGATCTATTTAGTCCCATTACGACGTTTGCTCGAAGTAAAGCCATCGGGCTGATAACCTTTGTTTCCTTCCGAACCAGCGCCCTTGTAGTCATCCGCGAATATGAAATCCTCCCAATAATTCATTTGTCTAGTTATCGTTAGGTTATTACATTACTCAATAAAATACCCTATCACATATACAAGGTGCTTGTTTAATGTTCCGATAGTACTGCCTGAATTAAGATTCACGACAAAAGTACGCACGAGCCATCTAAAATACACGGCCAATTTGCAGCAATAGCAATAACTTTCCTTTAAAAAAAAAGAAAAACGGAGCTACACTGGAAGATGAACACCGCTGGAGTGATCAACAACGGTCAAACAAGGGATGTTTCGGGAGCCGACGTTTCGACTTGTCCATTTTTGTCGCACCTACTTCTCGGAAGAGCAGGCAGCACAACGCGTCCCCTGTTCCCTCGCAAACGCAACGAAATGCCCCATTTTAACGCCAGTGGCATTCTTGGCATTGTGAGGCCAGTTTTCTTTCCGGCTGTCTGATTGTCCGACCAAAAAATACGGTCCGATCACGAAAATTGTGCTCTCTCAAAATGTGGGCCGATCTCGAACATAGTGCAGTATAAAATGTAGGCCGTTCCCGTGGTATGTGCCACTCGGCATGTACAACTAGGGCCACTGAATATGTGCCACCAGGTGTAACGCCCGGACTTCGCGGCGCCACCGCTAGATGGGGCTGCGTGACCAGGGGGAAGCACAGAGCGCTATGCGGATACAATAGGTACGAGGTGCTCCGGGGTATGGAAAGGTGCAATGGTTCCAGGGAAATACATTTGGAAATACGGTTGTTTGCTTGAAGTCAGAGGTACAATCAGGACTCGATGGCAACCAAAAGTCAGCGGGACGCCTCGCCTTGGGCGCTCACGGGAAGACTACGAATGAAGCTGTACAGGGTGATATGGGCTGGACAAGTTTCGAAGTGAGGGAAGCTCAGAGTAAGATTGATTTCGAAGAACGACTGAGGAATATGAAAGAAAGTAAATGGGTTCAAGTATTTGCACAGGAACGATATTTACTCTCAGTGGAAGAAAATAGCGACGAATCTTACCAGCAAGTATGCGACCTGCGTAGTAAGCAGCATGGCAACAAAGAACGTTAAACGCAAAGCCAGAGAGGCTGAGATACTCTCTTGGAAGAGAAACCGCTGTGAGTAACTACCTAAGATAAGAACGAAATCAGGAAATAAAGAGTTTATGGTACCTCACAGGAAAACGCTTTACTCTTCGAAGCGAGATCAGCGGCTGCCTTAGAATGCGTGGTAATAAATCGAGGTACACCAAGGAAGAAGAAGCATGTGCTTGCTGCTGTAACGCTAGGAAAACGAAGGAACATGCTCCATTAGAACGTGAAGATATCTACCCGGCTGTCAGGTTAGGCTCCGCTGGCCTCCTTGAAGCCCTCGGGTTCAGGGACAGCAAGGGGAAAGTAAACATCGCGACAGAGATTAATAAAAGGTGATTGCAGGTTTGGCGGCAGTAAAGTAGGCAGACCACAAACAACGGAGACGTACAAAAGCAAAGTTCCCAATAAAGGTTCAGAAAGTTTGATGCTCGGAATTCTTGTCGGTAAAAGAAAATTAAAAATAAGTTAGGTGAGACATTAAGCAAAATAAGAAAACGATTGTGGTGGCGCAACTCTACGTCCTGTTTCAAAGGGGGCGCTCATAACATCCATCCATCCATCGAAGTGAGAGAGAGGAGCCCAGACTCAACGCACGCCTTATATATCCATGACGTGTTTTGGCTATTCGCATACTCCTATAGTCATCGTAGATGGGTCAATTCCGCCCGAATGTTGACATTTCAACATCCCTTGCGCTACTGTATGCGCCCTTCCTGATCCCTTACCCCCCATTGAGGATGGGCGAGAGAGTGTGATGTAAAAGCTGTCGAGCAAAACCCTCGTGGTCCTGACGAAAACAAGTCGCCTTGTCGAAACGTTGGCTTCAGAGACGTTCCTTGTTCGGCCGTTGTTAAACATTAATTTGCATAATGATCTAAAGCTTTCTGTATCACTGCACCGAACAAGTTAAGGACCGCACAAAGAGCGATGGAACGAAAAATGTTAGGCCTAACGTTAAGAGACAGGAAGAGAGCGGTGTGGATCAGAGAACAAACGGGGACAGCCGATATTCTGGTTGACATTAAGCGGAAAAAATGGAGCTGGGCAGGTCATGTAATGCGGAGGATGGATAACCGGTGGACCATTAGAGTTACAGAATGGATACCAAGACAAGGGAAGCGCAGTCGAGAACGGCAGAAAACTAGGTGGGTTGATGAAGTTAGGAAATTTGCAGGCGCAAGTTGGAATCAGCTAGCGCAAGACAGGGGTAATTGCAGATCACAGGGATATGCCTTCGTCCTGCAGTAGGCATAAATATAGGCTGATGATGATGATGTACCACTGCACCACTAAATGTCACAAGAAAGAACCATCTTTGTTTGTAGTAGAAAAGTAAACATTCGTACTTACGTATTTATTATCAGGATATTGGCAATGCCTCCTCTGTAATGAAGCACTTATCAATTCCATCCCTGTTGCTTCGCTCACTTTTTTTTTTACTTTCCGCTCGGGAATAGGAGTAGGTCACCTTGCAGCCTTAAGATACGAGACCTCCATCTGTATGTTTTACTATGTGCAATGAGCAACACGAGAATAAGGTGAGAGTAGGAGCCAACGTTTCGACAAGTGGACTTGTCTTCTTCAAGGCGAGCCCTTTGCAAGAAAATATAGCACATTCTATTGATTAATATTTACGTTGATACCTGTTAATGGCACATCCAGCTCTATCTTGTGGCGATGCCGCCGCTATCGTTAACATGTTCATCATGAGGGTCGCTTCACAGAATATTCATCCAAGGAAAGGAAACAATTTGTCCGAACCCAAGAATTCGATCCAGGATCCTCTACATGTCAGCTGTCGTGCGTCATCGTGGTAGTTTCGTTATCATCACAGGTCATCGTCGATCTTTGTGCTCTCGTCGCCGTAATCGCGTAGCCATCGTTCTCGCGTCAACGTTGTTTCATCTGTCATTCTCGTCGTTGTTGTCGCTGTCGGCGATGCAGCTATCGTAGTTTTTGATGACAGCACTAAATTACCCGCTTTGAGACGCCCTGTATATAGCTTTCAAGCTGGCCAACATTCTGTTTTATGCCCACGGCAGCATGATGACATCTTCCGGCGATATGCAATCGCCCGGGTATTGCGTCAGCTGAGTCCGTCCTCTGCCTGAAAATTTCGTAATCACGTCACATCACGTTATCAACTTTCGTGCTCGGCTTTGCGCTGTTCAATAACTGCAACAGTGTTTGGTTGCGATATGTGTTTGGTTGCTGAAGAGCTCGCCATTCCGAAATCGTGGCTCAAAATAAATCAGAAGGACACTAAATGATATAATGTAAATAATAAAATTAAAAAAGTATAAAATTTCCCAGTGATTTACAGCAAATCACACTACATGTTAACAACGTTACATACAGTTGCAAATACACACGTATCATGTGTATCGCGGAGTGAGCGCATCACCTTTGCTCACGCCTAAATAGTTCAGTTTACCGCAAACCACATAAAAAAGTCATTAACCCGGAACATTCATCATGGGATTAAATTCAGACGAAGAGACTGAACATCACACCAATGCGTAGAAAATGTGAGTGACCCGGGAAAGTCCCCAAGAACGTTACCTAGACTTCATGTCTTTCCCTTTCTTTTTTTCTTTTTTTTTGTCCCACATTTTGTTAATATGACAGACCACGTGCGCATTAGATGCCCAACATGCGTGAGGACAGAGCTATTTGTGCACAAAGACCGTGTAACAAGACAAGAAGAATAATGTGGAGCTTTCCTATACAGCATGTTGTTAGCTATGCTTTAAGCTATGCTTGAACCAAATCATTCAATCTAGGTTATACGCGGCCTAAGGCACGGTGTTTCTCATTGAGCCAGGAGAGCGAGAGAGAGCAAAAATAGGAAAGGTAGCGAGGTCAACCAGGCGAGCGTCCGGTTTAGGACCCTGTACTGAAGGCAAAAGAAAGTGAGGATATCAAAAGGAATAGAAGGAGAGAGAGAGAGATGGAACACTGCGAGCACGTGGGAGGTTGCACAGGAGGACTATAAAGGGTCACTCAGGCATGGTGGTGCACTTCAAAAACTGTGCGAGTGCGCGAATAGCTTTTTGTGCCAGCAACGGATGTGGCCATGGTCCGAGCATCTTCGACTCTGCAAATGATCCCGAGTTTTAATGTTGTCCGAAGAGACAGGTGTTGGACGTCATAGCGAGGACGGATACACAACAGATGGCCAGTGGTTTGCTCACACCTACAAGAGCCGGATTTATGGCTAGATATGATGCACACTGTTTCACTTACGGACTCCTCTGCAAACAGTGCAAGCGCCCTCCCTTCTACCTAAGATCGTATCTGAGCCGCGGAGCCCTCTTGAATTCAACAAACGATAAGCCAGACAATAACAATGCGGTTGGAGGCTTGTAAGCTTCAGTTTACACTCGTATTGATGTCTCCGCAAGCCCACGCGTGCTGGACACACGTTATATACACCCTAGACGACCACTGTATAGTGGGCTTAGGGCTTGTAAACACATCGACGTTACTCTCTTCGTATCTGTCTACTCTTCTAGCTGACGTATCAGTGCAGAACAACATCAGAAGATATGTCACGGCCGTCGGGGTCGACATGACCACGACGGCCGCGGCACACGGTCACATATACGAGTTAGCTTTGAGTCTGAACACGGAACGACTGTGGTAGCTGAAGAATGAAGCGAAAAAAAAAGAAGGGTTGCGCGATGAAGCTGCATCGACCGACATGTCGCTTCTGTGTCGCGACCTATTTCTCATGTTTCGGGGTCGTTACAGCCCGCGGCTGGACTCGGAAGACGCGACCGAATACGGGTGTTATCGGAAAGAAAGAAACCAGATCGCCGCTGGGACGGCTGGCGCTGGAATGGGCGTCTGAAGACATTGCTCGCGTGAGTGACACCGGGGCCTGAGGACAAATGTTTGGGGTATGCGTATACGAGTGCGCGGGAAAGGTATCCGCGGAAATAGAGCTGCCGATTGCCGCTCGTCCAGCCGTTCCACGGGAACGTAATTACGGCCGCTGAAAGGCATATATCGTCAATATTGAACGTTACAGCGTTGGCTCGGCGTACAACAAGATTAAATATCTACTGCAACGTGCGCTCAATCACTTAACAGTATCCCGAGCTTTACTAAACGTGTAACAATTTGTTATTGATCTCTTTCACGAACTGGCATTCATCTATATAAAACACATCATAGCCCAAGGTCGAAGGCTCTGTTGCTGCTTTTGTAGCGTTAGCTACACTGGCCTAGCCAAGCCCGTTTCGCGCGGCACATCAAGAGCCGTGCTGCGCATGCGCAAGGATCAGTGATGTCACACGGCTTGCGCACCGGAGCCACCGGAGCCGGCACCTCTCGCGCACTCCGCCGCCGCCGCGCGCGACTCACCGCCGCCGGTCTGCGCATTCCAGAGGAGTGACGTCGTAGCCGTGGTAGACGCACTGGCGCCGGCGCGCGCTCGCTGTGCAGTCGCCGTCTGACACTGCGCTGGAGCCGCTGCGCTTCTGACTGGCGTTTGCCAGTGTGGTATAGCCATGGAGAAGGAGAGCGCAAATGCTACTCAACAGCGCAGAACGGAGAAGCTTGACTCATCGGATCCCGAAGTAGTTGCCTGGCAATTAGCGGTTGAGTGTAGGAGGAATGAATACATGTGCCACATAATACATATACTGCGTGCGTGTCATTGGAGCAGCAGTAAGCATGACAATCAAGCTAATCCTTGACAATCTAGACAACCAGGAAAGCTAAGAATAATCAGCTGAACCTTTGCTAACGCTACGTATATCCTGGCATAGCCGAGCTAAGCCACTGCAACTTTTTTTCCTTACGGAGTTGCTGGCTAAAGCAATGTATTTCGGACCGAATACAATATCTATCTATCTATCTATCTATCTATCTAATCTATCTATCTATGTATCTATCTATCTCTCCCAGACCAGACTTGTGCAAACATGCTCAACATCTCTCTCAAGAAATCTTGTAATGTGCTCCATTTGCAATAATTTCTCAAGAAATCTTGTAATGTGCTTCATTTGCAATAATACCACATGATCATGTGTGAACACACGTAAAACATATACGTTCGCATGCGATTATTTCATATTTTCCATATTGGTCATACGAGATTTTTCGATAATGACGATTAGCCGGCAGAAGACGATGGGATGAAGCACATAAAACATGCTCATGAAACCTCTGAAATATAAACGTTTCTTTGTTACACGTAGCAATGTTTATGACGTTGAGTTGTTTCGACTGTTCTGTCGTAATGATGTCGTAAACGTTTTCCTACACAAACTACGTGCACAAGTGCACAAGAGTAACAAAAATGGCTGGAATTACACAAATTTTCTTTTAATAAGGGATCTAGTCTAAAACGTCTTTTATTCCTGAAGTACAATGAATCGTCATCCCTCATTCCCTAAGCTGACTTCCCACTTCCGCAATTCCCGTGCAGCACGACCAAATACGTTTCAACGACAATGCGAGATAACAATATCAAGCTTTCCCCTGTAGCGTTCCGCGTTTAAATGTTTACCTTCGCAGCTTCCACTCGTTTTGTCCCAAACTGGAAACAGTTCACAATTTCTTTCCCGCCGCTGCTTTTCCTCCCTCCGAAGACAATTCCTCGTACTTACTCCGGGCTACCAATATAGGCTGAACTTTGTCGACATCAAGCCCATTGTCCTTTGACACGTGTCACCTAGGTACCAACTGCAGGTCTATTACAGCTTCTCTGCATAAATTTATTGAAGCGCCCGGAAGGTTAGGCTGCTATAAGGGTGCCGACCGTGTTATACTTCGTCATTTTTTAGGAAGTACGCTTTATAAAAATTTTGTTGCGCTTGAGTCGCACAATGTCTCCTTTCTGATTTTTTTTTTTTTTTTTGTATTTGTTGTGCGTACCTTTTTATCCCCTCCACTGTGGTCAGTCCTCCTCGTGGGTATGAGCCACGTGTTGAGGCCCCAACAAGAGAAGCAACATACCCCCGTATTCAGAAATGCAACTTCGCTTGAAGACCGTGCTTGACTTGGTTTAAGTGACGCCTATTGTGAACGTACCGAAGCAAGCGCAATGACCGTCCTGAGCATGTTCGCGCCAGGCGTCCTTTAAATCAAGTCAAGCGCGGGCTTGAAGCTAGGGTGCATTTCTGTATACGGTGGTTAGTCTACGATGCACTCTATCCGATGCTATTGAATTTGTGGTTTTGTTTTGCTTTCATGGACGACAAAAACAGAAAGACAGAAGCCGGCAGATACCACGCCCTGTGGGAATCCATGTTATGCGAAGCAATGTGCGGGCAACGTATACCAAGTTAACGAAACGACCATGAGAGCACCAAGACCAAGATGGGCGGATAGATAGATAGATAGATAGATAGATAGATAGATAGATAGATAGATAGATAGATAGATGGGTAGATAGATAGATGGGTAGATGGGTAGATGGGTAGATGGATGGATAGATGGGTAGATGGGTAGATAGATGGGTAGATAGATAGATAGATAGATAGATAGATAGATAGATAGATAGATAGATAGATAGATGGGTAGATGGGTAGATGGGTAGATGGATGGATAGATGGGTAGATGGGTAGATGGGTAGATTGGTAGATGGGTAGATAGATAGATGGGTAGATAGATAGATAGATGGGTAGATAGATAGATGGGTAGATAGATAGATAGATGGGTAGATAGATAGATGGGTAGATAGATAGATAGATGGGTAGATAGATAGATAGATAGATAGATAGATAGATAGATAGATAGATAGCTAGATAGATGGGTAGATGGGTAGATGGATGGATAGATGGGTAGATGGATGGGTAGATAGATAGATAGATGGGTAGATAGATAGATAGATGGGTAGATAGATAGATAGATAGATAGATAGTGGGTAGATAGATAGATAGATATAGATGATAGATAGATAGATGGGTAGATAGATATGGATAGATGGGTAGATAGATAGATGGATAGTAGATGGATTCGATAGATAGATAGATAGATAGATGGGTAGATGGATAGAAGATCATAGATGGTAGATAGATAGATAGATGGGTAGATAGATAGATAGATGGGTAGATAGATAGATGGGTAGATAGTAGATGGGTAGAAGAGAGATAGATAGATAGGGATAGAGTAGAGATAGATGGGGGATAGTAGATGGGTAGATAGATAGAGTGGATAGATAGGGTATGGGGATAGATAGATAGATAGATAGATGGGTAGATGGGTAGATAGGTATTGGGTAGATAGATGGGTAGATTAGATAGATGGGTTAGATAGATAGAGATAGGTAGATATAGATGGGTAGATAGATAGATAGATAGGATAGATAGATAGATAGATAGATAGATAGATAGATAGATGTAGATGGGTAGAGATAGATAGATAGATGGTAGATGGGTAGATGGGATAGATGGGTAGATGGTAGATGGGTAGATAGATAGATAGATGGGTAGATAGATAGATGGGTAGATAGATAGATGGGTAGATAGATAGATAGATGGGATAGATAGATGGGTAGATAGATAGATAGATGGGTAGATAGATAGATGGGTAGATAGATAGATAGATGGGTAGATAGATAGATGGGTAGATAGATAGATAGATGGGTAGATAGATAGATAGATGGGTAGATAGATAGATAGATAGATGGGTAGATAGATAGATAGATGATAGATGTAGATAGATAGATAGATAGATGGTAGATAGATAGATGGGTGATAGATGGATAGATGGGTAGAATGGGTAGATGGGTAGATGGATAGGATAGATAGATAGATAGATAGATGGATAGATGGGTAGATTGGGTAGATAGATAGATAGATGGGTAGATTGGTAGATGGGTAGATAGATGGGGATAGATAGATAGATGGTAGATAGATAGATAGATGGGTAGATAGATAGATGGGTATAGATAGATAGATAGATAGATGGGTAGATAGATAGATAGATAGATAGATAGATGGGTAGATAGATAGATGGGTAGATAGATGGATAGATAGATGGGTAGATGGTAGATGTAGATAGTAGATGGATAGATGGGTAGATGGGTAGATTGGTAGATGGGTAGATAGATAGATAGATGGGTAGATAGATAGATGGGTAGATAGATAGATAGATGGGTAGATAGATAGATGGGTAGATAGATAGATAGATGGGTAGATAGATAGATAGATAGATAGATAGATAGATAGATAGATAGATAGATAGATAGATAGATAGATAGATAGATAGATAGATAGATAGATAGATAGATGATAGATGGGTAAGATGGGTAGATGGGTAGATGGATGGATAGATGGGTAGATGGGTAGATGGGTAGATTGGTAGATGGGTAGATAGATGGGTAAGATGGGTAGATTGGTAGATGGGTAGATAGATAGATGGGTAGATGGGTAGATGGGTAGATAGGTAGATGGGTAGATAGATAGATAGATGGGTAGATAGATAGATGGGTAGATAGATAGATAGATGGGTAGATAGATAGATAGATAGATAGATAGATAAATAGATTCAAAGCGGCAAATGTTCGCCGATAAATGCTTCGCATTTAAAACTTTAGTCTATCCGATGCTGTTGAACTTGTGGTTTTGTTTTCCTTTCACGGACGATAAAAAAAAACGAAAAGAAAGAAAGAAAGAAAGACAGGCGGTCCCTTCCACAATTTGACCTCGACTGGGTGTGTCATCGCTGCAGGTTGTGCAGGCGGCGTTCGCAAGACGTGCTGCTGCGGCTTCTTCGCCGAGGACGAGATAGGGGGTAATGAGGGAGACGGCGATATTGTGATTAATGAGCGCTAACGGGGACGACCGCGACGCGAACGGAGATGACACGACGGCGGGAGTGCGGGATGAAAACTTACGACGAGCACGCCAAGACGTGGCTGGCGCCGCGCCGGACGTCATTTCGTCGGCGGCGACGTCGTCGCTTGACAAGGCCCGGACGCCTTCGCGGTATCGCTGTAAGCACGCGTACGTTCGTCTCCCCCCGAGACGAGTCAAACTGCACCGCTTGACCTATTTTTTTTTCAGCCTGCGTCCTTCTGTACATGAACGCGTGTATGATATCAGCAGTTGCTAATTGATTTTCTTATTGAACATTAACGGCTACGCTGGGCGGTCGACGCTCTTGAAGTTGTCCATGAAGGCGAAGGTAGATAGATACGAACGAGTAGATAGTAGATACGAGTAGATACGAGTAGATAGAGGCGAAGACATTTTTTTACGCTGATATGTAGTAACCAGCTCATTTAAAGCTTGGGGGTTGTGGTGTTCTGAAGCGATATTTAATATTTGGACCGGTCGAATTATATTCATTTTTTAACGAGGGCCGCGCCCCGTGTCACAGAAAACCCGGCGTCGGCGTCTGTGTCGGCGTGAGCGTGCCGGCGTCAGTGGCTGCGAAAATCATCCCGAACCACCCCGACTACGCAGGCACTCCGCGTGGTGCAGAGGCGTTAGCGAACTAATTGAATTTCTCCATGTAAAATGCGTCAGAAAAAGCGTAAAGTACCGCTTAACCACAACCTACAGTTATGATAAAGTCGGATTGTAATTTGAATATACGAGAAAACATAATTCTGTTACGCGGAAACTCAAACACAAACCCCCTTTTCCAGCATTTTTACCATTCATACAGCGGCGCGCCCCGGTCGGGGTTCCTTACAAAAACACCATCCAGATGGCGCTCGCCTCCGCGGCAGCGGCGCGCCGATGCGAAGGTGCAGATAAAATGTCGCAGTTTCACCCCAAAGGCGAGGCCTCAGTGGCGATAGCAAATTAGTAGAGAGCCATAAGGACTAAAAATACGTATTTTATCAGCTGTATAAACTTGGACATGCAGCAGCACCAGCAACGCGCAGAACTGTTGTCGATGACATCGGCGTTTTGCCCGCATTCGCACCGAACGCGCGCGCCGTTGGTGACTGTTGCCGGTGCCTCTGGGGGCGGCTCGGGGGTTTTTGACGAGATCAGAACGGGACACTCGTCGAGCAGCGTCGGAAGTCTTTACCAGCTTCTCGCCTCGCAACGTTTTTATATAATTACGCATTTGGTGCCGCAGCTAAATGTCGCCTCCCCTCCCTCCCTCCCTCCCGTCGCCCCACTACCTTTCGCGCGACGGAAGTAGTCGCGTTTGCTCTATATATGTGGCGATAGTAAAGGAAGAAAGAGACGCTTAATTCTGCAGCCCTTCAGGGAGCACGGCGCCGAACGCGCGTTTGCTCTCCGCCGTGCGTTCGCTCCCCGTGAAAGCGCGCGTCCCTCGATCCACTCCGCGTTCCACTCTTAAAGACGAAGCTTAAGCGTCCTCCAATTTTTTTGTCAGCCTGCTTCCTTTGGCACGTGATATCAGGAGTGCTTATTGATTTTTCTATTGAATATTAATATCTATGCTGGGCGGTCGATGCTCTTGAAGCTGTTCATGAAGGCTGTTTGCGAAGTCCTTTTACGCTGATACACAGTCAGCAGCTCATTTAAATCTTTGGAGTTGTGGTGCTCTGAATCGATATTGAATATCCTACATTTAGGCCAGTCGAATTATATGATTTTTTACTGTAATTTTTTTTTCTACTTTTACGTTGTTATCGCTCGTATTGATAAGAAGGAAACGTGTAGCCATCGTTACCCATGATGCCAACGTCTCCTATATGCGCCATATTTAATAAATGAATGAAAGCTGCAGACTCGCTCTTTTATTGCGTCTGCAAGGCTATCTGTAGGTTTTACTAAAGCTCCCTATTAATTAAAACGGACAGCGCTTGTTGCACGCGCGATGATAGACAACCGCATGTGAATTGCAGACGAGATGGGCTTCTGACCCATGGTTCATGCATCAATCACAGCGCATGTTTCTTGTTCGAGGCTTTGCTTACCTGTTTGTTAATTGACTTGCTTTCTGTAAGTCATATGAAATGACATTTTCATAATTAGTAAGGCTGTCAAATTAGTCTGCCTTCGGATTTGCGAAGTGTTGAGATGAAACACTGTCAGGCTGCCTAGTTCAGCTGTTTATATCGGCTCGCCAACTTCCTGCACTCCTTTGCATATGATTCAAAATAAACATTAAACTACAAAACAAAATATAATAAAATGAGTTTTATGCATATTTTCCAAGTCGGGACTCGTCACTGCGTGCTCATTAACGCAACGCAAGAGTCGCCTAGACACCGCGAATGTTGAGGTTACTCAAAAGCCTAACACGGCCCACCTAATGACAAAGCTGATAGATTTCACCAAGCCAGGGCAGACTTACCTTAAAGGCCAACTGTAATGAAATTTCACACTGGCTATATTTGTTATAAACGAGTAGCATATACCACTAAAGCAATATTGGCAAAGTGGGCAGGGCTAGTAATTACATAGCTTTCTTCTTAGCAGCCTTTGAAGAGCATCTAAGTAGACGACGCGTAAGCTTGGTGGTTGTCGCTATGACGCAAGTCCCAGCACACAGCCTCAGAGATTCTTCACCGCGCCGCGAAGAGCCTCAGGCGTCCCCTCATCTCTGAGGTCATGCAGAGCACCCTTTGCGTCCCTTCCGGCGAGTGGTAATGGCGGCGTGTGTTTTTTTTTTATTATTATTATTAACAGCGGAGCTGTTTAAGCCGGCCGTAAGTCCGTGATGCGTCGGAAAAAATGTGGACCGATCGTGGCGGCAGTGCAGAAAGGGTAGGGTCCAAATGCAATGGCACATACCCCTCTGCACTGGCGAAGCTGAGCCTGGTTAAGTCGAACTAAGCATGGTTGGGGCTACTGAAGCTTTTCAGTCATCGATAACCAATCAATAGCTAATCGATCAATAATCAATAAATTCCGGAATATGCTGAACTAGCGAAGCTGAGCCTGGCGAAGTCTGACTAAGCATGGTTGGGACTACTTAAGCTTATGGAGTCATCGATAGCCAATTGATAGCTAATCAATAGCTAATTGATAATCGATCAATAATCTATAAATTCCGGAAAATGCTGAACTAGCGAAGCTGATCCTGGCGAAGTCTGACTAAGCATGGTTGGGACTACTTAAGCTTAGTCAGTCATCGATAGCCAATCGATAGCCAGTTAATAGCTAATCGATAATCGATCAATAATATATAAATTCCGGAAAATGCTGGGGATGACTTGGTAGTGCTTAGCCTAGCCCAAAAGCTATAGCTAGGAGGTGCCCATCAGCTCCGCTGTCTCTTTAGCATTACGCCTCCAGTGCAAGCTACGCTAACTTTTGGTTAGTTTCGGTATCAGATACGGGCATTTCTGCGAGCTTTTCGTGACACTCCCGCTCATATTTCAAACGCCAAAGTTTGCATGGAGACTCTTCTACATCTGCACAATCTTGCTTTTCGCGCGGTTCCGAGATTTTTTTGTTGCAGTTGACCTTTAAAAAAGATGCCGTTTACTCGCAGATATCGGCATGGATGAAGGAGAACCTCCTGCTGGTGCTGACCATACTGGGTGTCTTATTGGGCCTCCTGCTGGGCTTCGTGGCGCGGCTGTTCACTTACGGCGAGGATGTGATCATGCTCGTCTCCTTTCCGGGAGAGATACTCATGGGCATGCTCAAAATGCTCATTCTGCCCCTCATCATATCTTCCATGATATCAGGTACAGTCTCACAGTGCTGCCTAAAGTTGCCAGCCGCCGTTTTGATATCCTTTCTGTCGTTGCGAGACGAAATGAGTAGCATTCGCACTAGTAGGTATAACCCAGAAGCTGTGGACCGTGTCTTTCAGTGTAAATTGAATATTTTGCTCATCCTTGTGTTACGAGCATGCGCAAGTGGTTGGCAACGGGGCATGCCGCGTATGGAAAATGCGTGCGGGGCCCCCTTGTGAGTCTAGTGGTTTTGCCTTCGACACCGTCTCAAGACGTGCAATTCGGCTAGTGGTTTCGGTACTCACAACCAACCATCTGCGTTTCAGGTCTCTTTGCTATTCAACAAATATACTTTTCGCTCGTGAACTACAGCTTCGCTATTGATTGTCACAAACATTTTTGACAGTTGAAAATACTCGTGCGAATTATGTAGTTGCTCTTGAAATATGAATCCGATATGAGTGAGTAACATCAGAGCGCCGAAGCAGGGACGTACAGCGGAAATTCATCCGCTCTTCTTCACTCGGTATATATTTTCATGCAACATTTTTTTTCTCGCTAGAGCAGGTAGGCGGCGTTGTCCTGCTAGTGACAGTTGCCGGATTTTCTTTTTTTTTTTTAAGGCAAGGTTTCTTTGCGAATCCTCCCTGACTTTCTCGACTGTGGCTGCCGGATTCCGCTGCCCTGCCAGATGACTCGTGCTTCTGTAATAATTGAACGACTTGCCCGATGATGGGATCGAACCTCGGACCTCTGGCACAGCAGCTCGATGCTCTAAACGTTATGCCGCACTCGCACGTATACATATACATATCGCGCCAACGCCTACTAACTCTTTGAGGTGATCGCCGATTGTGTCCCATCGAGTGGTACAGGTGCGCGAGAGGACATGTATGTGCGCTAGTTTCCTTCGCGCCAAAGACGCAGGGATCAAATAGGAAAGCTTACTGTGAAAACTCGACTAAGGGCCGCACTTGTGTAAGAGCTGCAGCCCCAGCTTAGCAGCCAAAAATTCGACAAACAAAATGTTGAAATGAAGAATTCGACCACTGAAGAGGGCGCCGTGAACAAATATATGCGTTACAAAAAGAAGAGCGTTTGCAGTTTTCTTTTTTCAAAAAAGAAGTCAAGAGTATTTATTACACACGGCCAGAAAAATTAGGCCGCAACGGCCCACCCCTGCGTAAGGACCGCACCTCTTCATGAGTGCGAAAACAAATGCGGTTTTTACATGCGTATATACGGTACAGCACCTCATTAACCGCTTCACGAAAGCATCGTTTCACATATGTTCCAACGTTCACATTGAATGCGCATATTTTTTTCTTTCTTTGTGATTGTTTGAATGTATACAAGCCTAATATACGTTGAGTTCGAACTTCATCACATTAACACTGCCAACGCTATAGACGATGCTGAGTCAACCGCAGTAAACATGTATCCTTATTACTGCAGCGTGCGCCGTTCGGTTATTCCACGCTTTTCCGCGCATTTCTCTCTCTCTCTCTCCCAGGGTTGTCGATGCTCGACCCCAAGTCGAGCGGGAAGATGGGCTCCCGGGCCCTGGTGTACTACTTCGCGACCACCATCTTCGCCGCCATCGTGGGCATCATCATGGTGACCGTCATCCACCCGGGCGACCCGTCCATCAAGGAGGAGGTCGGCACCGGCACGGAACACAAGAAGGTCTCCACACTCGACGCATTCCTCGACCTCGTCAGGTACGTCGCACGCACGCCGAACGCGCCATCCGTACTACGCTGATGACATGCTTTCGGTGACCGAAACTGCTATACAGTCGAACCCGGATATATCGAATCCACGTATAACGAATTATTGTTTATAACGAAGAGCAGTAAAATCGCCTTGGAAAATTTGTATAACATTTTTTATTTTGTATATGGAATTACCTATATATCGAACTTTTTTGTGATACCTTTCAGATTCGATATCTCCTGGTTCGACTGTATATCCGAAGCGTGCACCACGCAGTGTGCAAGTTGGACCTACACCTTTGTTTCAGTTCGCATAGGACTGTTTTCTTTTCTTTTTTTTTTACACCAAAGGCTGAACACGGCAGTGTGTCTTTTCCAGTTGCGTACAGGTGCGGACACCATCTAGATGTTGATTGAACTTCGCGTCGCGGCGCCTTTATTTTTTATTCAAATTACAGTCGAAACCGGATATATCAAACCCAGATATAACGAATTATTGTGTATAACGAACCGCAGTAAAATCCCCTTGAAAATGTTTGTATTAAATTTTTATTTAATATATCGAACTACCTATATATCGAACTTTTTTGTGATCGCCTTCAGATTAGATATATCAGGGTTCCACTGCACCTGTATTATCGTTTTGTTAATTTATTTGCTATTAAGTGGAGCGAAATAGAGTTGTCGAGCTATTTATAACCCATTCGTAACAGCCCAGAATCTCGACCGATTGGTTAACGATTGGGGGGAGTTGTCAAGCATGTCGCGAAAACATGGGTGTTCGATTTGCCAAGACAAAGGTAGGGCGCTTTGTTTTAGCCGTCTCAAGATCCGCCAGACGCCTGATACCACGGCGTCTGCTACTCGGAACCAGTCAGGGATGACTTCCGCTCATTGAGACATCCCGTCGTACCATTGTTTCAGGAGACGACGAAAACAACGATTGTATTGGTTATGAAAATTTCACGTGCACTAAATTACGGCTGATTCACCGAAAGGCGCCCTTGCAGTGGCAAGGGGTGTTCGTCCGCCTGTTGGCGTGTGCGCTGATAGTGTGCCAAGCTATCTACGTTATGCCTTCGTGGCAGAAAAAGAATGTCCCAATAAAAAACACCATTCGTCTCCAGCCAAGCGTGTTGGCTGTCGTGTCCTCGTGGTCGTTCAGTCGTCGATGGCCTTAGTCTTCATTTATTGCCTAAATAGTTTGCCACTGTTTTTGATTACGTTTACGGCCCTCGTTGGAGTGACCCCCTGCTCCTTCTTTCTGCTTTCATTTTTTTTCATGTGAAGATTACGGCGACAGCGTATTCAGATGACCTGCGCACCGCTTATTTTCAACGTAATGTTGTTGCACCAAGGCATCCGCTTCTATCACTTAATCAGGTGATCAATATTATTCCAGAGCCCTCCAATACGGCGTGCCTCATAATCAAAACTGGTTTTGGCACGTAAAAACCCAGAAAGAAGACGTCTATCACTTAATAAGAAGCCTTCCAGAGTGTGTGTGCTGCGCCTTATATATGGGCATGTGATGATCTGAGATGCAGTCATCGAAGGTGGCCTGTTGTCATTGCAAAAAACTCCGTTCCGCGTTAAACACAGCGGATCTGATTTCGAAACGCATGGCAGTCGGGTGTCAATAAAATAAATGAGGGCTTGTGCGAGATAGTACATGTCAGTAAGCTGCCGGATATCAAGACGGAAGCTCCCTGTCCGTTTCTGACAGAGCTATCTGCCCATAATTACGTTCATTCCGCGTCCATTATCTACGTCATTGAAAATTTATTTCGAAAAATTATAGTGATGTTTCACTTCGTGAAGGCGGGTTACGTGCAAGCGTATCTTCCGGAATTTCTAAGCTATGCCGGCCTGCCTGCCACACACCCTCGCTTCCCTCTCCCAGCTCGGTGGCCTTATCTCACAGACCCATTGCGCGTAAAATACATGCGCGGTGTTTGGTGCGAAGCGTGAATTATTTCACAGTGACACCTAAACTAGGCAAATGGTTCGTACAGGCAGCTAGTGTTTCTTGTGTAGGCTGATGAGGTTTGACGTCTAAAAGCAACGCAGTGGCTAGCTAGTGTTTTCGTTTTCAAAACGTTCAAAGGATAATAATGAATCGACTCCTTTGTGCACCATCGCGAACCAATGCAGACGCATGCACGAATCGGATGGCTCTGGTCAGTGTTAGACTAACAGGAGCACTCAGAACATTTGGAAAAGTGTTCGCGCGACTACTCACACCGTCCCGGGCGGCACTGTTGATATTGGCGCTTGCGTTCGCTTTGCGAAAGCGCTTTTCGAGTGGCTCTGTGTCGTGGTTGGGGGCAGCGCGAGCGCCTAAGACGAAGAAAGCGAGCCGCGATAAACACGGCGACGAATAAGCAACCCCAATCATGAACCTTAACCAGCTTGGCCAGTTCTCAGCTTTGAGTGTTGGTAGTTCTTAGCCGGTGCACTGTAAAGTGGTACGAAGCCAGAGTGGAGCATATGGTGATCTTCATGAGAACAGGCTTACGTCAGCCTGCTCAGGAGCTACGCAATGCGTTTCTACGTCCGAGGGTTTTTTATCACTGTCAAAATTTGCAGTAGAAAGAGATTCGACTATCGCGATCGGTGACTCATTTTTTTTTTTTTTTTTTGTACGCAGGCACATCGAAGCAGCGCGAAATCCGTTACTTCGCCGACGAGTATTCAATGTGTTCAAACGTTGTAGTTGGTTTCTCTGGGTAACGCTAGTTGCAGATATCTTTACGCTTGTCTGAAAGTACTCTATGCGGTTTTTGCTTTGGGGAACGCTAGTTGATGAGATGTTTACGCCTGTCTGCAGGAACATGTTTCCTGAGAACCTCCTGCAGGCCTGCTTTCAACAAGTTGAGACGACGTATGTAAAAGAGAAGCCAAAGCCACATTTTATCCACCCCGACGAAGTTTTTAATGCCACCAACGCAAGCACCTACGTGCTGAAGCGGACACTGCAGTTCAAGGATGGAACCAACGTACTCGGTGAGTTTCACAGCAGCTTGAAAGCTGATATTTAGCACGATAGCGTTAAGGGCCCCGTGTCGCAAGAAATCCGGTGTCGGCGTCGGTTCGGGGGCGTTGCCCGGCCAAGAAAATCATCCCGAACCACGCCGACCACGCAGGCCTTCCGCGATAGCAAATTAGTAGAGAGCTATGCGGAGTAAGGATAGTAGTTTTATCGGCTGCACTAACTTCGACACATTCGTTTACTAACTCAATTAACAAGCATCGTGTCAGCGCGCACAAGCAAACATGAATAGATCACACTCGATGACCGCAGATAACCACTGTCAAAACGCTGGCGTGAGCAAGCGCGCCAGCAGCAGCGAACGAAGGCTTGTGCGGTCTATCGCTCCGACGGAAACTGAGGGGTGAAAGCACAGCGCATACAAAGGTAAGAGCCGTGTAGAGATCGCTTTCAAGCTACGGTGCGCGCGACAGCCCGGAGCCGCGCAAAGTACAAGTACGCAGTTGCTGGCAGAGTAGAAGAGGCGCACCCCCTCCCTCGCGCCCTGCCTTCCCGCTTTCCTCCTTTCACGTGGGAGATTAAGTCGCCAGTTCCCCTTGCGCCCGGTAGAAATGCCGACGGCAGAAATCCGCTTGGAGTGTCCATATTATTGCTATCGCAATAAAATCATAAAATACGACTTAACCACAACCTACAGACGTGATAGCGTCGGATTCTAATTTCAATATATGAGAAAACATAATTCTCTCACGCGGAAGCTCAAACACAAGCCCTTTTTCCAGCAAATCTACCACTCATACAGCGACGGGCCGCGGTTTCCTCTTGGCGAAAATACCATCCAGATGGCGCTCGCCTCCTCGGCAGCCTACGGCAGCTTACAACAGCGTTGCATGTATACAGGCTGCCTGCAGCAGCCGCATGCGGAGGCGAAGTTGGAGAAAAAGAAAGCTGCAGTTACCGAGAATCCTGATAAGCAGCCAGGCATATTTGAATACTATCGCGTTCCACTGTTAAAGGCGAAGCTTAAGCGTCATTCAATTTGATTTGATAATATTTTATTGCGATAGCGAATATATGGACACTCCAAGCGGATTTCAGCCGTCGGCGACGTCGTCGCCGTCGCCGTGAGGCTCCGTATGATGTCCACCGGTGATGAAATCGTCGCCACGCACCGTATGCTGTATGTGCGAGTGAAAGCGCGCGAGGGACGCGCGCTTTCACAGGGAACGCACGGCGGAGAGCAAACGCGCGTTCTGCGCCGTGCTCCCTCTGAAGGGCTGCAGAATTAGGCGTCTCTTTCCTCCTTTACAATCACCATATATATATATATATATATATATATATATATATATATATATATATATATATATAAAACAAACGCGACTTCTTCCGTCGCGCGAAAGGCCGTGGGGGGACGGGACGGAGTGAAGGGAGGCGACGTTTAGCTGCGGCACCAAATGTGTATTTATATAAAGACGTTGCGAAGCGAGAAGGTGGTAAACACTTCCGACGCTGCTCGACGAGTGTCCCGTTCTGATCTCGTCGAAAACCTCCGAGCCGCCCCCAGAGGAACCGGCAACAGTCACCAACGCCGCGCGCGTTCGGTGCGAACGTGGGCAAAACGGCGACGGCGTCGACAACAGTTCTGCGCGTTGCTGGCGCTGCTGCATGTCCTAGTTTATACAGCTGATAAAACTACTATCCTTACTCCGTATAGCTCTGCACTAATTTGCAATCGCAATTGAAGCCTCGCCTTTCGGGTGAAACTGCGACATTTTTTAAAGGCAAAGTCTTTCTTACCAAGTTACCACCACTTTTCCGTATCGGGTATGCTTCTAGCCTCTTTCGTGGGCCGATCCCGGAGATAGTGCATCCCCCAAAAAAGTTAGTGACGTTTCACTTCGTGGACGCGGGCTACGCACAAGCGCATGGACGCCGCGAACGTGCACAGCGAGCACCGCAGCGTCAAAGCACAAACGGAAAGAGTGCGAACGCGGCGATTATTTTCTCCACCTTCAGGCAGCTTCCTCCTCTAATTGACGTAAATTCTGTAATATGTCGTTGTGAAGCAGAACATGTTTTCGGGAAGTATTCTGCGTTCTCAGAGACGTTCGCATGGATAATACTTGTTCTGAAACAAAAAAGAAACAAAAAAGAAGCAAATATAAAGAACTTGGTTCTCATTTAAATCGACAATTATTTGTTATTACATTTTTTTTCTCTCACCTGTCGGTCGCATTAGAAAATTTCAGAGAAGGCGCTTTAACTGCCGTTAGCCACTTAATGGGATCGCTCGACCCCTTCGCGGTGACGTCTAGTCTGTAACAAACACGCTGACAGTCGTGAGCATGGACACATTAAGTGAGGTCGTCTCCCAGGCATCAAGGGAAATCCTCCGCGGGATGACGTTTTCGTTAAGCGTCCTCGTTATCGCCCGCAAGCGGCAGCGTCGCGTCGCTTCCAAGCGGATACAGCTGTCAAAGCCTGGGTACTAATCCGTCATCGTTCGTCGAGGTGCTTTCCTGTCGCCCTAGCGAGCAGTTCCTGTCCTACTCAACGAAGGTGTGACGTCATCGTCACGTGGTGCGTTCTCCTTGCACCGGAGACGTGGATTCCCCAACTCATGTGAACACGCGTATTTGGGAACTGGCACATCGGATAAGGCTGTACATCTCCGAGTAAGCATACCCAAGTCGCGTGCATTTGTGCAAAATTATGCGCATACTATTGTTAAAGAATAAGCTGTCACTGAATGTTTTATGGGTGACACGTAGACGGAGTAAGCGTACTTTAATAACCAAGCAATTGCGACTGATAATTTACGGATTCAGAAGTACTTTATTCTAGGATGGTCGGGGGTAAACGAACCTAAGTAGACAAGGCTCCTAATACATGTCAAACGTTGCCACATTGCCCGGACGATGTCGTCACAGCTTAGTTAACGCCAGTCATGTGCCTTAGCAGTGCGTAGAGCCGCGTAATTTTTTTTCAGAGCATTGCTCCATCTTGCGGGCCTGACGAGCGAAGTAAGTTTGGTCAATAGTTTGGTTTTCCCGTGGGACCCCTGAAATGCAAATACGAATAGATCTGTAAGTCTACGACACTGTCAAAGATCCCCTCGCACGGTGCTTCATCCTTCGCTTGAAGTTTCGTCCGAGACATTTGAGTCAGAGCGTCAGCGCCGTCAACTTATCTGCCCATTTCAGCTGTAACTGCGTGCACGTGATAGCAGTGCGTTCGGCGAAGCCAGCAACAAAAATGAAAAGAGACACACACGTGGGGACACGTAAGATTCGAACTGCTAGCGCTAACTGTGCCACAGAAAAAAAAGAAAACGATCAACGCAAAGCAAGAGTAGCAGAGTCACTGAATCAGCACGTCCGGAAAAAGGAAATGACGTACACGATGTGACGCTCTTTTATGATATCTCCGAACAAGCAGCGATGCAGGCGAAAGAGAATAAGAATAGGGAGAAGCAGAAGCGATGATACATCAGCAGTACCAAAAGCGGAATTAAGTCACGACATCGTGAAAGAGGCTCCGAAAGGGAGATTGTTCGAGTAACGTGTTTTGTCACTAAGAAGACTGTACTGTTCCAAAATTATGAGAAGAAGAATAAAAGGAACAATTCATCAAAGGATGTCGCTTTGAAAATAGAAAAGAAAAATTCATTAAAGAAAAGCTGTACTCTAAAAGTAAAACAGAGTCGCAAATATAAGCAAATCAGGTCCAATGCATACCCTGTACCTGACTGGCAAACTGCATGAAACGCATCCACAAATGCTCGAAGCCGAAGTGTCCAAGCTAACTTCCTTTCTCGATCCCGTTTTGGTTCCGGTTCAGAGGTACAGTTCAGTTCTAGTCCAACTCCTGATGCAGAAAATAGCGGCTAAAAGCGTCTCGAACGGCTTATGTTTGTGTACACAGTCTCGCTACCTTTGTCGTCGTGAAGGGCCTGTTTCACGACGCCATGACACATTAAACGGCGGAAAGAGCGGCGCATTCCGAATTGTATTATGTGCCGCTTAAACTAGGCAAACTCCAAGACCTCTCCATAGGCGACAGCTGATAGTTTGCTAATTATGTCCCTTTTTATATGTCTTTTTTTTCAGCACGTGCCCGTGTTTGTGGCAGCTTGGCATAACTGATATGGCATTGGAACACACTGAATATAACTGAGTGCGCCGAATTATGGCCGCTGTACCGAGGCTTCTCTTCGGGATGGCTTACTTTGAGCTCCTGCGCAGGATGTAACCGTAAAGGCTTGATCTAATATCAGTGCAGATGTAGTTGTGAAAACAAAGCTAAAAGATGGCGCAGTTTTGCCCGAACGGCGAAGCATTGATAACGATAGCCAAGTATTACACAACTAGGCACAGTAAGGTTTTAAAGCGAAGCTTTATAATGGCTAGGCGGAATCGCCTGTCCACAGAAAATTATCATCAGCAGCATTGGCTCGAGCGTCGTCGTCGTCTTCTTCCACAGCTGGCTTCGTAGCCGCTCATCATTCCAGCGTAGAATTTCACTTCTCTTCTATCGTCGTAATGGGGAGGCCGCGTTTACAGGGGTATGAACCATTGCTTATGGGGGTATGAGCCATTCATTATCTTGCGTAACGGACACTTTAATTTTGACGCAATTTAATTTCGAAGAATCGCACGCGGCAGTGGCGGGCGAATGCTGCTAACCACACCGCCGAGCAAACTCGAGACACCGAATGCAAGCGACAACGGCACACTGCGAGCATACCGTCCGTGACGTCGTTCTCTGCGTCGCAGCCGAACGTGTGTGTAACCTCACAATTGAGAAATACTTTAATGAAGCCTCGGGACTAGCCTAGGGATAAACACCGGGGCCGCACGTTTCAGCTTCGCTGGTTAGCCATCTTTACGGAGTGGAAGGACCGACGAATTTTTTTTTAGTTGTATAGGCCGTATAAATTGCAGTGAACATTCGTTTACTAATTAAATTAACAAACGTAGTGATGCGCGCGCACAGGCCGACATGAGCATATCTCTCTAAACGACAACAAACGGTCGCTGTCACAACGATAGCATGATAAAGGACGTCGGCAGCGGGAAACGAACGCTACGCAAGAGGCCACCAGCCACCTCAGCTCTCCCTTGGCATTTGCACCCGACGTAGATTACCTCGAAGGTACGGATCGCAGGCCGCTTATGCACTCAACCGCACGCACAGCCTGCGCAGCCACGGCCGGATTAGAATAGAAGACGTGCGCTCTCCTCCCTTAGCGCGCTCTTGATCACGAGACTTCCAACAATGGCCGCGCGGGAAGACGGCGCGCATCAAGCCGCCACCCTTCTCGGCTCTCTCTCGCACGCTTTGCCTCTAAACCACGGCATGCGGTGCGTAAAACGTTATATTATCGCGATTTTACTTAATATGGAACATCACGGCGGCGGTGATCGCGAACTTTCGCGTGGAATGTCCATTTAATTGCCAATGCAATACATAAGAGAACAACGCTTTTATACAAGCACCGTTTGTAACCTGTCAGTAAACCAGCTGTAAGCTGTATCTGTCTTCGTTTTCTCATCTTTGTCGGTCGTCATCTGTTTATGGTAGCATCTATAACGGTCCCTTTACGTAATGTATTGCCTTACGTGCACCACACTGACACCAGGAAATTAAGGGAAGCGCGTAGGAAACTCAAGACCAGTGCACAAGACTCTGATTGTCTGTCGAGATTCGCGCAGAGGCCCGCGCCTCGCCGAAACGCGACGCTCTAGAGTTTGAGGCCATGCACAAGTGCTCGCATTGTGGTACGAAACAGTTGGCACACACTTAGTGGATGTACGAACTGAAGGGGAGGAGTGTAATAGAACGGGGGAAGAGGGACGTGCCACCCCCCCCCTGTAGATCTGGGGCAGTCACGTGACGAGGAGGAGGTCGGGGCCACGGACACGCTTCCGGCGCGCGGAAAACGCGCGTCTTAATTGCTCCTTAACGCGCGGAACGACGAGCATCTCACTTCCCCAGCTATGCGCACAAGGACGCGCTGTCTGGCGCGCTGCACTTTCTGTTTTGCCGCAGCGCTGGGGGTCGTGAGACGAACCAGATAAACGCCTGCCTGCCTGCCTGCCTGCCTGCCTGCCTGCGTCGCGCCCCTGAGCACCATAAAGGATGCGCAGGCAGGCCTTTGCAGCGAGAGTGGAGTGAAAGGGCGAGGGAAAGGGCCGGGGACGCAAAATAAGCGGGCGACAGGGGGGGGGGGGGGGGGGAAGGCTGACGTCACACTGTGCGCCCCGGCGTGCTAGTCCCGAGACCTCCCTGGAGGTCGTGCGAAATGAAGGGACCTGCGTTTGCTGACGCAGGGTCCGGAAGCGAATGAGAAGTGTGGGAAAGGGTACGCGATTGCAACGAAGCGAGCGTGGAAGCGGACCGTGTTGCAGGTCCGTTGCCCTTTCGTTTCGTTCACTTTAAAACACATGGAAGAAGCGATAGCCGAGGGTGCCAGTAAATTTTATTTGAGGTGTCGGGCGGTGAGAATAGAACATGAATTGGAGGGTGAGAGGTTGCCGCAGCAGCGTTTGCCTTCACATTTTGGTTTGTTTTCCTGACGTTCATTTTTCCCTTGCGCGGGTCAGGCTATACGGTGATATGCGGAAGCCTGTCAATTGTATACTTATACCCTTTGATTAGAAGGACGTCACGTAATTCTACAAGCTGGATTAGCAGTGCGTTGGAAAATAAGTAGGGGTCATTCGAATAGCAACCTTTCCGAATCGAATACCAATATTCGGAGAAAACAAGCACCGAATATCGAAGCAAATTCTTGTTTTCGTTTGTCAAACAACATTAAATGTCAAGTATGCGCAGAGTCCGCTTCCTGAACAGAAAAGTAAGGCCATATCCATTATTTGACACACGCATGTAATACCCATCGCAACGAGATGTGGAGAGAACTGAGCAGCTTGTAAATATGAGAAACAACTATTTTCTGTTATCTCTAGCACCGTCACAATGAAAATAATGAAACAATGGAACAGCGCGTCATCAGACGCACGTACAGGGCCGTGTTCGATGAAGAAGAGAAGTGGAATGCTGCAGCACCACACATTGTTTTATAGGGATGCAAGCACGGTGAGACTGATGAAATTATAAATGGAAACAAATTCGTGTAAAGGATGCCTAGAAGCGATCCGTATTTATCGAATGAGTGGAAATTGTTAAGCTGAGGTTATATACCTCGTGCGGGCGCTCAGAAACTCGTGCCTTTGAGCAACAACCTGGCTCTCCTGCAGCAGAATCATTCGGGACAGTCCTAACACTAATCGTTCGGTCCCCATTGATGATCGAGTAAGTGTTGCTATATCTTATATAATGAGATAATACTTGTCTTATTCACTGAGGTAAAAAAATTTAATATCTACGCCAGAACCTAGCGCCGGTAACTGTCGAAGTTTATATGATAGCAATCTCAGATTGGGAGGAAAGTGACATCTTGACAGCTGCGCACTCTGATTTGTCAAACGGACGTTTCCATACTTCGTATTTTTTGTAGACTTGCAATTTTGTACACTGTGACGCGCTCGCGCACGCTCGGTGCATCTCAAGTTTTCTGTTAGATACTTCCAAAATGAGTGAATTGCCCTCCTCTAATGCTATAAACGAAATGCATGACTGATGATACAATCGAGCCGTTGTCTTCCATGACAGCAGCCTAACGCTCTAGTCATTAAGCCTCGATCGCACGCGTGCTTCTTGCCTCATTGCCAAAGTCACTCTTTGGGACGTCTGGCGCCTGCGTCACGTGACAGTTTCTCCCATTCTTCTCTCGTGGCACCTATCACTTTGAGATGCTGCGTTAGATCTCACTGCCCTCGGGGTCGGCCCACGTTCCTAGGCCAGACGACAATACCTCCCAAGCAGCGGAGTTCCCCCTATGATGCTATGGCGTTAAAACATACCGTAGGGTAACACAGAGCAGCCTATGCTCGCCAGTTAGGGCCTACCTAGAAGATCATCCTAGCCTGGTTGCACGTTCCAGATGGCGCTATAGGCATGCACCAGTGCTTATATGGCTGTGCGCAGAACGTTCTCGGCACGGTCACTGACCGTGTCCTTTTCTGTCTTCTCTCTCAATCATGCTTTATACTCTTACGTCAGTGATCTCAAACACATGGCCCGCGCATCGTCCCACCCATACCGCATATAGTTTTCCACTGAAGCACTCTCGGCTTCTGAAGTGCCCGTTCCACTTAGAAGACCGCCGCTAGCAGTTTCTTGTCCTCTGCCGTGATGCCGCGGTGATTAATGCAAACGCAAGAGATGTGTCTATGTACCTCAAAAACCGGCGCTTCTTGTGAAATGAGTACAGGGTTAACAGGAAGCAATACCGTCAAATGTTATGTGAAGTGCGAAATTGCGCATCCCTTTGGCAGAAAGGCGCATTCTGACGCTCTTTTTATCTTTCTTTTATTTTTTTTTTATTCTGTCTTACAATCTTGGTGAAAATGTTTTCAAGAGCCAAAGTTTACATTACCTATTTCTGTTTGGAAAAGTTGGGTATATCGACAACACCGAGTACGCATGGAACTGTTAAGAGCTAGCCACCATCGGTCCTCACCGACCTTTTTCACTCGCAAAATTGGTGCGCCCTTGTTGGGCCCATCGGAAATATCAGAGCGAAAAGCATTTAATCCACTTCAACACTTTTTCGAAGACACATGCATCCGTAACGAGTAGTACATGCTGCACTGAATAGTAATACAATGTAACTACAACTTGCTTCCATTATTTGTATTAATGGGCGCTTGTATGTTGCGTGTTATACTCTTTTGTATTCTGTGCTGACGCACACTTCTTACTGTCATGTCTCTATTTTATCAGTGTGCATTCATCTGTTTACTCGCTCATCGCAGACTGCATTGCGGCTGCGTGTGTGTGTGTTTGTGACTGTTTACGAACTTGCCTATTTACGACTTGCCTTCGCCGTTTATATCTACATGTTTGTGCGTGTATAGGACTGTGTGCTGTGTAATTTTGGCCTAGTACATGGTTTCTTTTTCTTTTCTTGCAACGCATATATTCTTTATACCGCTGTCTCTGCTATGCGAAAAGCAGTAGCCTTCACCATTATACGGTGAATTCACCTCTTTCTATTATTTTCATTTGAATAAAAGAGAGCATTATCAACGCGCTACTGCTATTGCTGCACGGTGCCGACGTTTCTCCTCAATGTATTCCTAATTTAATTTGGTAAACGTTTCAATGATGTCCTCGCCAAATTTACCTCGTGTTTCTGCGTTTGCTTTTGTTTCATGTGGCAGGGTGTTGCCCTCCACATGTTTGTGTTTTTCAAATTGCAGGCGTTTAATTCATTTCCATGAAAGTGTGCTTACGCCCACAAATAATGAGCATCTGTGGCCATCTCAACCATATCCCATATGCAGGAACAAGTCATTCTGATCGTAGTGGTGAATACGACCTTGTGAGTTCACTGTGTGTAGTCGGGGAGACGGCAGTCGGTACAACATTCGCCGAAATCATTTCTGATCATTAGGCTTACACTAGGCCTCACAGTGCACGTCTGCACACACAATTTGTTTATGTGTCTCTGACACAATATGCAGTTCCAGGGATCAAGAAGAAAGCTGGAGTTTTGCTGCAAGCATTAAAGCGGACGACCTTACACTGTACATGTATTTACGACATGCACAAATACCGCCAGGAACGCTTACGGTCTTTGTGAATCTAAGCGGCGCTGCAGCTTCAATCTTACTCCCGGCGAAGTCAGCTGAGATAAGCTTGAGACGCAGTGTTTGATTACGTCGGCATGCCCAAGAACTTATTTAATTTCGGGCAGCACTTGAATTTATTCTCCCCGGGAACCGTTTCCACACTGGGCCGATTTCGGCGGCAATGTACGAAGTACGGTGTGCCACCGCGCCAATGAACAACTGTTCTAGCGTATTAGACAAACTACCACATACATGACCAAGGAATGGTGTACCCTTTTAGTGGCTTCTGGAAACTGCAGCATCAGTGTGAATGATTTTGCCGACGAATACGTCCGATCTGCTCTTGAGAGAGGTCGATGTGCTTTGATTCCGCTTTCGCAAACTCGTCTACATCTCAGCTTTGCCCTATATCCCCGTAAACGTACCTATAGCCCATGTTGAACGTTTTCACCATGTCTCGTCTACGTGCGTTATACCCTGAACCAAAGGTACGTCCACCGCCTAGGCTAGCATGACCCGAACGCATCATGTTGTGTCGTTTGTGGCTGAGCAGCGCATTTACCAACTCGTAACTAATTGAAATTGCCGAAAGCCCAAGCTTAGATAGGTGCAGCTTTGTCGAGACCGTCACACACATTCTCTGTGTGTGCTCATTCTGTAGTACGGAGAAGCAAGGGATGTGCGCCGTCCTTGAGCGACTAGACAGTCGTTCAGTATACAAACAGGAAGTTCGAAGACGATATTCCCAAGGGAACTCTCCACAGGAACATATATCTGCGCTGCTCCAGTTCCTTGTGTTCATGAGCCTATAAGGCCAGACTTTGAGAACAACACTGCGGGCTAGCCCTGCATTGTGTATCCACTTTAGGTTCTTCGTGTTTTCATGCTTTCGTTTTTTTTTCTCATAACCCTTTAACCACACCCTCCTTCAGGGTAGCCAACAGGAACTATGTCTGGTTAATCTCCCTGTCTTCCCCATGCATCCTCTCTCTCTCTCTCTCTCTCTGTCATTATCCTGTTTTTATCAGTTAGTAAGTTTTACAATGCCAAATAAAACATGATGTTTTCAGCACACTCAAGTTCATATTTCTTTTTTTTTTCTTCTGAAAATACGGTCCTGAAAGCAATGTTCAAAATAGCGGCTGCTCGCGTTCGCTTCCATTCGGTATATTCAGCGACGACCCGGTGGTCTCGTGGGACCACGTGTCAAGCGCTGTCCGGAAACAGCGAATCCTCACGTGACGTTTAATTTTGTTTATTTCTGGTGTCCGCTTCGAGCTGAGACCTCCTTAATTAACCAGTGACGGGTGATTGCCGAGAGCGTTGTGTAACCGGCCATTAGGTGGCAGTAGCCTGTTGTAGTTAACGCTCCCTAAACGGCTACGTGCTCGTGCTTTCCAGCGGCCTTGGCGATTCCGATCTCATTAGGGTAACAAGTGCTGTGACGATTAGCACTGGCCTCGCTCCAATTCCCACAGCCATTTACGACCGCCGAAGACGACCAGAGCGGGCGTCTGTGTTGCAAAATTCTTGTATCTTCTAGGGGCTCTTCTGTTTGTAACGTTTGTAATGAACGTTACAAGTCTGGTCGCGTGTCGCACGCTTACGTTCGTTGCACACGTTTTGTTTCATTGAATTGAATCAATTGAATCAATACGAACGATTAGTTTAGAAAAAAATTTCAGCTCGGCTTTGTTCTGCGGCTCCTGCTTAGCCTTACACGGAATTCATTCTGCTCAGGGAACAGGCTACAAAGAAGGGGAAGCATGACAGACCTTTCACACGTCATGCGTGAACCGTGAAAGACGCTTACGTAAGGGCGTTTGAGGATCTTTTATACCTGAAACATCCGTTAGGCGCCTTTCACACGTTGGAACCATGTTTTACGTTACCGGTAACCGATCACAATCCTTTTGTCGATTCTGACGTGATCAGTTACTGCAATTTTTTCCTAGTAGAGACTCTTATTTATACTAGCAATGAACTTCTAGGGAAGCAAGATAATTGCAGGCATGACAAACGTAAAGAAAACATGTTGTCTAATCTCTCCACTGTCTAACTAAAGAAAAACTGCTATGATTACGACAGAGCTCAGCCTAGCCAGACGCCTTGCATACTACTCCAGGTTTTCAGGTTCGAGCACGTGCTAAGCAAAACATAATGAAAAAGTGGCAGAAATTCGGCACACACATTCCTTTATAAATAGCAGAACGAACAAAGATGCAAACATCTAGTGCTCTAGAAAATTTATTGGGCTCTGTCCCATAAGACACACAAACCAATCTGCCATTTTGATCGGCCATTTCGGTGGCTCGAGAGTCTTTTACGGCGATGGAAGTTACTCAGTCAAGTAACGGCAACGGCTCCCAACTTTGTGCAAAACTCCAGGAATTGTGTGCAAACTCCCGCAACAGTACCGGACGACGGTAACGTGATGACATGATAACGAAGACGTAACCGTGATGCACGCTGCCGCGCAATCGAACGGACGGACGCACGGAGTAAACACTGTTTACAACTAACAACTACCTCCGTAGCGCTTAACGCAGAGGCAGTGCTGCTTCGTGCCCACATAAGATTCCATCACTCTGGGGGCGCGTCCTGATGCACATTTCGAATACTTTATCGTGATGCATGATGCGGCGAAGCAACTTTCGAAGTTTGAGCCATCTTTACGTGCTTTCGTTCAAGGGAAAGTTCAAGCTTACCTAAGTATCCCTTTCTTAAATGAATTGGTGACCGAACTGAGCTGAAATAGCAGTGCCTTCCACAAAACGATTCAGTCAAAATCCTACTGCACGCTGTCGTGTCAACACGGAATTGATGGACTCATGGTGCCCCATATTTGTAACACAGAAACACTCAGCCAGAGCAATCGCTGGACACGCTTGCCAGGCTGAACCCCCTTCTACCCCCCCCCCCCCCCCACTCCGGCTGTAGTAACATCACCACCACCATCTCCGTCTGCGACCCTGTAATTGTGCTCAATATTGGTTCTTGCTGGTACATGGTTGGTTTATATTCATCCATACAAACGCTTTTGTCTTGTTTACGTGTTTTTAACCCTGTCTTCGCCTTCATTTCACGCTCTTCAATTTCTTTACTGGAAGAGTGGCTGGCGGACTCCTTCCCCGACATCATGAGAGCACTGCTCAGACATGTCAGACTTCTAGCCTCCCTTTCCTCCTCGGACCCATACTTTGGTTTTGCGTAAAAAAAAAGAATCACCGACGACTACGATAATCCCTAATGCGAAGTTTCGCGCTCAAGTTTCGCATTACGCATTTCGAATTAACGAACGTGTTTTCAATTCGCGATATATTGGCTGGCGCGGACAATCTGTCTCATGCGGGGCGTTGCAAACGGAGCGAAGTGGGGCGCGACTGCCTCGCTAATCGGGAGATCGCGAGAGACAGCGTGTGAGTGACGCGTGGGCGCGATTCACAGCAGCCGCCGCAGACAGACCTCCGTTCATCCAGTGCTTTGTTTCCATATACAGGGTGTTTCGGCGAACACTTTCAAAAATTCTTAAAGGTTGCCTGTGGCAGATAGCACAATTCTAGTTGATGAGCTGGTCTACTCGAAGAGGCGGACATTACTTGCACAAAGAATTTAAGTGCATAATAAAATAATTAACAGAAATTCACTAATTAAGTTTTTAACTAATTGCCTGTTGGTCCATATTGCAATTTACAAATTGTAGCCGTGGAGTTCGCAAGGCGGATCCACTTGGAACGAATTCTCGGGATGACACCAGTTTCGAGATATTAATTCCAGAACTTTGCGGAGAAATGCATTGGCGTTCCAGTTAGGTTCTTAACAAAACGTCACTTCATGCATTCAAGCTCAAAATTAACTGGAACGCCAAAGCATTTCTCCGCAAAGTTCCTGGAATTAATATCTCGAAACTTCTGTCATCCTGAGAATTAATTCTAAGTGGTTCAGTCTCGTGAACTCCATGGCTACAATTTGTAAATTGCAATATGGGCCATCAGGTAAATATTTGAAAACTTAATTAGTGAATTTTTCTTAATTAGTTGATTATGCATTTCAATTTTTGTGCAAGTGATGTCCGCCTCTTCGAGTAGACCAGCTCATTAACTAGAATTGGGCTATCTGCCACAGGCAACCTTAAATAAATTTTGAAAGTGTTCGCTGAAACACCCTGTTGTTATCGGTGGCGTCATCGGTGAACAGATGACGCGCGCTACTCTGGCGCCATCTCGTGGCCATCGTCGCCGCAGGGCCGTCTTGCGCGGCACTACGCTTTTCTTCTCACACTTTCGCCATACCCTCCTCCTTTGCTTTCCGCCTCGCGCTCTCTTCGCTATCGCCGTCTTTTTTCCGCTGCGCTGCGCCTTCGCTCTTTCACCCTTCGACGTGCTCGCCTCAGGAACGGGAGCATAAGAGCTGCGTTCTAAAAGTTACTCACTATATCTCTCTCTACAAAGCGGAGCTCACAGAGGGCGTGATCAACTGCGCACTTGGCTCAGCTTCTAAGTTGCAGCACCCCATTTTATGATGAGTACTTGTTCATAATGTCATGCTGCATTCAGTTTTGCTGTCCGAACATATCTCCTTCCGTGCCCAACGATGTCCTAAAAAATTGGTGCATCTGTCGTGATGCCACCAAAACAGGTCGTTTGAAAGCGAACGCTCTATTAGGATTGAGCGCTGCTCGGCTAGCCCTCTAGGCAGAGTCCGATTTCTCTTCGTTCGTATGACGTCACACGCGTAATAGGAGAGCTGGAGCCGCGGCGAGCGGTTGCCACAGATCAGTGACGCAGCGACGCCACGGCTTGCAAGAGCTGGACGGCAGCGGAACGTCCGTTACGACCGAGCGAGGCCGTACAACACGATATTTAAATGCGTCTCTCGTGTTGTGGCCACGTTCCTTTTTTTGTGTCTTTCTTTTATGCAAGGCTTACTCTCGTTCGTACCGCTTGCGCAAAGAGAGTTGTCATGCGGATGACACCCCTGGGAACAGTGGAGCCGCGACGTTCCCGTTGGGTTCCTCCGCGCCACGGGGACAGATTGTCGCATCGCGGGTTAGTTTTGGCGTGACTCTGTTTATCGTGTCGTATTTGCGACCCCAGGCAGACTTTTTTCATTGTGAGTTCTTACTTTTGCCTGCACCGATGTGCAACTGCGGCTGCGTCAATGAGGCGTTGTCGTGTAGGCTTGGCGGTGCAGCGCTTGCTGCGACGTGGTGGCCGACATTTGCCGCCGCTCGGTGATCCTTTAAATTGAAGTGCCTTGCAATGGTATAGGCGTCACTTGACTAACCGCGTGAAAAAGAAGTCAAAGCTCGGAGTGCTGTTGTTACCCTTCGCTTTGACGATATCGATAGAACGAGAAGTACGGGGAAAGCATGAAGCAGCATGCCGTCGCTGATTACAGCACCTGCGTCCATAGACTTGACGCTGGTTTGCGAATCCGGCTTCGGCTGCGGAGAAGCCAGGAAACGCCACTCCATCGATTACGGCTCGGTGTGGCGCATACACTCGCCGATACCTTCGCAAGATTGGACGGGAACACTCGCTGGATGGCCCGCAAGCTATTCAGGCTTGCGTTGTATTCCGCATCGGTGTGCTCGTCCTTTTTTTATTTTTCGCCCGCCTTGTGCCGCGGTTTGAATGATGACTCACTGAACGACACATCTCAAGATTTAAGGCTCATCAAACTCTACTGAAAGGCGGCGCTGGGGCGGAGCAACTGCCGGAAATTGCTGCTAGGCTACATCAGCCTGCAGCCAACATCACGCTCCATCGTTTTAGAGCGCAGCTCTAAAGAGATGGAGCGTGATGATGATGATGATGACACTCGCCGTCCCAGCGGCGAGTGTCGGCATCCCACGTACACCCAGCGAACGAGCACAGCGAAGGATAAAAGAGCGAACGCGGAGCGCAGCGGGGAGATGAAAGACGGCGATAATGAAGAGAACACGAGCAGGAAAGAGGAGGAGAGTTCAGCGGAACCATGAGGCGGAAAGCGGAGGAGGGTATGGCGAAAGCGTGAGAAGAAACGCGTAATGCCGCGCAAGACGGACTCTGCGGCGACGATGGCTACTAGATGGCGCCAGAGTAGCGCGCGTTGTCGGTTCACCGATGACGCCACCTATACCATTTACATGAAAAAAGCGCTGCATGAGCGGAGGTCTGTCTGCGGCGGCTGCTGTGAATCGCGCACACGCGTCACCCACACGCTGCTCCTCGCGAACTGCCGATTAACGAGGCAGTCGCGCCACACTTCGCTATGTTTGCAACGTGCCGCACGAGACAGATTGCCCGCGCCAGCCAATATTTCGCGAAATGAAAGGACGTATAGAGCTGCGCTCAAATATCGCATTATGGAGCATCGTAATCGTTGGTGATTTTATTCTCACCGACACGGGTGGCAAAAACAGAGTCACCTCCTCAATATGCACAAGAACAGCGATTACAGACGCTAGGTGACGGCGAGGTAGCCGCCGTGGTAGGTTAGTGCATGGCTACGGCGTTGTGCTGCTAAGCCCACAGTCGCGGGATCAAAATCCCGACTACGGCGGCCGCATTTCGATGAGGACGAAATGCCGAAACGCCCGTATACCGTGCATTGAGTGCACGTTGAAGAACTCCAGATTGGTCAAAATTAATCCGCAGCCTCCTACTACCGGGTCCCTCAGAGTAGTTGATGCCTTTGGCACGTAAAACCACTGAATGTTTTTAAAGAGTGTAGTTCAGCTTCACCGTTAGGCTCGAAAGCGGGCGTATAACATGAACCATGACGTTCGTGGAGTCAGTGTTATTCGGTGTGTTGCATAACAGCGTTCAGAAAGAAAAAATGTCGAAAGCTCCCTTTACAAGCGTTCATGGTGGGGTAAACTTCGACCGTAAGCAGTTTCTCACGTCGGTGTGCTAAAAAAATGAAGGTGGAAGAATACAATACAAGCTGTACACATACAAACGTCCAGCATTCTGTTGTCATCGTCTCCGGCGATTTTGGCGCTTTCGTGCTGTGCTACTTGAACGAAATGCATGTTCGCAGTGTCGATGTACGCCAAGGCTGCTGTTCTTGACTTCTCCCTGCATTCTACGAGTCTGATTTAGTAGGCGATGGTTGGACCATCCACGACGACGATAGTGTGCCAATAACTGTTCGAATAACGATGTTCCACTTGCCTATTCAAGTGTTTATACAAAATGGTTATCGAAAAGTTTCCCGAACTGAAAGCCTCAGCTAACCGCATGCACTTTCTCTTAGGGCTCATCGTCTTCTGTATCGCCTTCGGCATCATAGCGGGCCAGATGGGACCAGACGCAGAACTGATGGTGCAGTTTTTTAGCAGCCTGAATGAAATCATCATGAAGATCGTCTACCTGGTCATGTGGTACGTTTGTTGTTGCAAGCTTTATTGCCATTAGCCACGGACTGGCTGAAGTTTTGCTCTCTCCTTGTTGCTCTTTCATGAAAGCGAAAAAGAGATTTGCGTGATTGATTCCGCTAACAGCTTACAATCGAACCACAATATCCGATAGCTACTTTCGCGTATTTTGTAGATTATCTGTGTGTGAACGATCTGTCTGTGTCTTTCAGAATATAGCGCTTGTGTTCTTTTTCTGCCAAAGTATGAATGATTGAAAATTATAGCTCGAGAGTACTTGCCTTATTTGGAGCGATCAGTGTATGATATTAAATTAACCGTGAAGTGCGACATCTGAGATTGTTTTATGTTTTTTTTTCTGCGACGCCAGAAGCGACATATGAAGATAGAGAACTACAAGATGTGATGTCAGTGCCGCATTATAAAGAAGATAACAAATATTTCAGCGCATGCCACTGATGAGTTTTTACTCACGGTGCCCCTTCACTCTTCTGGGCGGAAATGAAGTCCATGCCTTGGATCATATGTTCATTTATTAATTCATTCCTTAGCCATTAATGTGTAAAAACCTGAAATTAAGAGAAAGAAGACGTTCACCACTGTTTCTGAAAACAAATAAGTAAACCGACAGCAGACAAAACAAAACACTGTCTGACAAGCTCACTCCTAAAATTATTTTTACACTGACTCGCAAGTTTACTCTTGCAATAAACTTAACTTAGAGTCAACTTTGACGGTTTCATGTGCGGCCTGTTCGGCTCTGGCTGTATTTCAAGTTACCCAGTGTCCCACCTTGGTAATATTGTGATTTGCTCATGGCGTGATTGCACCGCAAAAAAAAAAAAACTCCACTGCGGAACGACAAACTGGAAGTGTTCTTTGTCGAATAAAATTCAACTGATAGTCAGCGCTTGCGTTTCTTCTGCGTTCTGCTAGCCACGCGTTTGTCTTTCCGCTCTCCGGTGCTTTGCTTTGCGATCCCGTCACAAACTTGCACCCAACTCACCCAAATCACTATCCTAATTCAATTCCACTCGCCCTCCTTGCGCAGGTACTCGCCGTTCGGTATCATGTCACTGATCATCGGCAAGATCATGTCCATCAAGGACTTGGCGCTGACGGCGCAGCAGCTAGGTCTCTACATGTTGACCGTGATCGCGGGCCTCCTCATCCACGCCTGCATCACTTTGCCGCTCATATACTTTCTCATCACCCGGAAGAACCCATTCACGTTCTTCAAGGGGATGCTCCAGGCATGGATCACTGCGCTCGGCACAGCATCGAGGTGAGAACAGGGGGAGGGGGGCATTGGCGTGGGCACAACGAGTCAGCGTTACAACGTCCTTCTCAGAACCTACCTTGCGTATTATATTGAAATTCGAGATCGATTGCAGTTGAAACATTCGTTCCAGACGAGAATTCAAATGCACGCGGCATTGTATGCAGGAGGTTTGTTGATGTTCTTGCAGTCAGCTTTCGATGCCTGCCAAGTCTCCCGAATTTGCCGTAATGTGTACAAATTTGGGATAATTGTACAATTTTACATCAGGTTTTACGAAAAACAAGTTCCGTGTGCGAAAAGGTTTCGATTGCCACTCCCTGAACCTTCCATTGAAATTCTTCTGATGGATGAGGTGGTGCTTGCTTCGACTAAGTCTATACAGACAAGTTTCCGAAGCAGTCACGAAAAAAGTCACTGTGATCTAAAATTAAGCAATGAGTTGCTGATCACTATGTGCAGTGTCAAGTT
Organism: Dermacentor silvarum; assembly: GCF_013339745.2. NCBI lineage: Eukaryota > Metazoa > Arthropoda > Arachnida > Ixodida > Ixodidae > Dermacentor > Dermacentor silvarum. The sequence goes on from NC_051162.1 coordinate 159,336,111, forward strand.
TGTTGCTGCTTCTGTGCTGCGTCTAAAGTGAAGTTAAATCTTTAATAATAAAGTGGCGTCTGTATCCCTGGAAACAGGTGTACTAACGACAGGCAAAAAAAAATCGCCCCGCCTCGGTGTCACGTCAGCGAGATTTTGCGAGTTTTAAGGTTCAGAGGTTGATGGTATGGCTTTCAAGAAATTTGACACTAACTTAATACAGAGAGTTTTCTCGTCACAGTCAACGAAAAGCAACGGCCGAGTGCTTTTTTTTTTAGAATGCGCCGAGATGACATAAAAATCCGGGATGCGGCACCAAGATGCCAACTCCAGACACGAGGTTAGTTTATTCAGATAAATAAATACCGCACATTTACACCGTGGTACACAGGATTAAGTCTCAATGCACCGAACTGTATAGGGGACCTCTCGTATGTAAAAGGACGGAGTAGTTTAACTTAAAAGCAGTAAACACAGAAAGAGAAGTGCTCAGTATAAATATTACTAGGCAAATATAAGTGTAAACTTTGGGAGTTGCAAAGAATGATATAGGACCGCAAACTAAATCGTAAACCCGGTCAGCAACTGGGCATCTTATGCAATACGCAAAATATTGGCAATACGCGAAAGCTCTGTAAAAAGTATACCAATAAAAACAGAATAAATGCGTCATGCGCCACAGTGAAGATTATTGCCTTTACTGGATTACCTACAAAATCTGAAGGAAGGTGAGAATGGAAAATGGCCACGATTAAAACTATACTTACTTCATGTCTGTTTAAACCAGGCGAGTTTTTAAAACGATAACGAAACAACCGCATTTCAAGTCCTGAAGCAGCTGTTATACATGTATGCGTCAAAAAGAGTAAGCTGAAAACGTAATGAGCAAACGCCTTACCAAGCTGTTACCGCAGCTCGTATTTGATGAAGATCGATTCAAATATCACTCACTCCAAAACCGGGTGATAATATTGCTCAAGATCGCCAAACTGTGAAAATCCATTTAAAGCAGCGCTTCTCGCTATGAAGCTCTCAAAAATATATTGTTTTGTTGATTTTGCTAGCACGGTTTCAAAGTACAAATTTTAGGAATTGCTATGGTTGCCGCTCAGCTCGGCTAAGCGGGCAGAACGCGCTGGTCACGTCACCGAAACCGTGACGGCCGAACAAATAACGATGGACGTTGTGTTGAGTTGAAAGCATGAGTAATCATTCGCGTCGCGATTTTTCAGACTCAGAATGATTGCTCAGTAAAAGACCCTGCTTTTTCTTGCGAAATACATGCTGTTCTTGTGATACTATAATCATCGTAATCGAAGTACATTGTGATAGCACGTATAGCAGTAATTCACTTACAAATGTAATAATTTTTAATAATTTGTGTCACTCTCCAGATCAATAGCATTCTTATGCGTAGTAACTGCTTAACTGTTTTATAACGCTTCTCGTGGCTTGCTGCAATTGTTCAACGTAGTATCGTTGATTACTTTGTAATGACATGTGCATCTTTTCTTATGAGATAGAAGCGCTATACACCAGATATGTGCACCAAGGTTAGGGAATGCAAATACCACAATAGCACACTTTTTAAAACGTTGTGTCTAATGCGAAGCATGTCTGTGGTATATTTATGTTTTCATGGTGGGAAAGCACAGGCGCGTCTGACGCGTTCTCGTATTAGGTATCTAAAGCTACATACTGATCAAAAGGTCGACCATACTAAAGGTTTACCATAATTTGCATCTGCGCTTCATCACAAGTGGTTTTCTAAATGTGATAACACAAACCTAAGGTCAGGCAAGTCTTGCTGGTTGGTCTTGGTATGAGCGTCTTTGTCTGAAACACCAAAATATGCTGGAGAAATATTATTTCTTGTTGCATACTCTGTACTAAGTTTCACTTGATATTACTTTAACTGCTGCTGATAACTTTGGGAGCGAGGAAGTTTCATGTTTTTTTGATCATTGTAGTTCTAGGAAAACATCGAAGCAGTTCGCATCGCACCAAGCATACATGTCTTGAATAACCTACCCAAACGACTTCTGCAATCAAAGTTTCATATAAAAGGGCAAGAAAAGAAGTGGACATGACAGGCATGTACAGTCTTGATGAATAGTTATCGGGCCTCAAGGCGTGCACGGGCACGTTGCTTTTGGCGCGTGTGATTTCACTCCTGGCGTAATTTTGACGCTGCGAAGCTGCGGATGATGAAAAACAGTGTCATATTCGCTCTTTCGAGCTTTAGAGCGCGAGTCATTCAAAGGAAGCTGAGCTACACGGCGCACTAGGTGAGTTCACCTGAGACTTGCGCGGCCTGGGGATCCTTTGACTAATGCCCGTATCTAGAACGTTCCATCCACTACAAAATACACCTCGACTCGAGGATATGGATGGCAGCGCCACTGCCATCCATTTTCGATAATTTGAATTCGGTAATTCGGTAATTCGAAACCCTCAGACTTACGCGGCCTGGGGATCTTTTGACTAACGCCCGTATTCTAGAATGTTCCATCCACTCAAATACGTACCTTGACTCGAGGATATGGGTGGCAGCGCCACTGCCATCCACTTTCGATAATTTGAATTCGGTAATTCAGTAATTCGAAACCCACGGTAATACTTGAGAAACGTAGCATCTTCAGCCGAAGGGCGGCACTGTGCTCAACTCTGTGGAATAAAGGAAGAGCTTCGAGTCGATGATCGTTTCAGAAAACTAGGGTAAAACTTTGCCATCGAGTATGAAATTTAAAAAAGTCAAGGTTTAGATAATCCCAACGAAAATGAAACAAACAATTCCGAGTGGGGTGTGCGCTTTCCTTTATAGACAAAAAAAATGAAATGCGGCTGCTAAGTCAAAAGTTTAGAGGGTTGGGCTGATGTTTCCCGAGGCTCCAAGAGATCCATCTTCACAAGTGGAAAATAAATATAACCCTTCAACATTATACTTTACCTTATTTCATATTCTTTAGAAGTGTATTTCTCCGGTATATCCTGGATGAGGTACGCCGCGAGGGTGTCGAAACATTACTCAGTCCCTTCCCGTTATAGCCCGACTTGTCGAAGTCTCGAGGTCTTGACAGAAGCCCGTCTGGTCGGGAGGCATCACGAAGAAGGGTAAAAAGAAAGACACCGACCACTGAAAGAACACAAGGAACGACGTTTCGGCTCCCCAGACGGGAGCCGTGTTCCACCACGGAAAGATTACAAGGAAAGACGCTTCGGCTCCTCTGACGGGAGCCTTGTTCACCTATGAACAAGGCTCCCGTGAACAAGGCTCAGCCGAAACGTCTTTCCCTGTACTCTTTCAGTGGTCGGGGTCCTTCTTTCTACCCTTCTTCAGCTTGACTTGTCCTTCCAACCGTTGGACTTGGCCGATGACGCAGTTCTCGTCGCTCAAGCAGCCGTTTAGGCCACACGCAGCTTCGCAGAACCGCTGACTGTTTTTGTTTAATTTTTCCCCTCGGGCAGTGCGGCCACGCTTCCGGTGACATTCCGGTGCCTGGAAGAGAACCTCCACATCGACAAGCGAGTGACCCGGTTCGTGCTGCCCGTCGGCGCGACCGTGAACATGGACGGCACGGCGCTTTACGAGGCCGTTGCCGCGCTCTTCATTGCACAGATGAACGGCATCAACCTCTCCATCGGCGAGGTCATTGCCGTCAGGTGAGCAGCGCAGGTGGTTGGTTGGTGACAGGCATTTCTCGCTTCCTGGAAGGCGGGTGTAAATCATGTAAATCCTTACTGCGACTCGTGTAAATCGTGTAAAGCGTTTGCTTATGTTTCTAAAAGAAAGTTAACTCAGTGAAAACCACTCTCCCGAGATCCCAGCGACGCTTCGAATCGTATTGTCTAAAAGCTGAGGCTGAAGGGCGCGCCTACTACGTAGACTGTCAGCGAACAAAAAAAATCGTCGTGCCTCTACTGGTTTGCTCTTCTAACGCGTCGATCTTACCGATCTCCTTCGATTGAGTGAATGACATGAACAAGTTCTCACTGTCGGAACTGTAAAAGAACAGCAAAGGCTCGTTCTTAGTCACTGCCTAGATCAGAGACATACGTTCTTGGACATTAAGAACGTGTGTCTCACTCCAGAGAATTGGGGCCGGGGTGGCGCTTACACGAGCCCTAACTTCATCTTGTGGCCAACCAGAATGCCCAGTGTCCGAAATGATCCGCTCCTGCCTCTGCTGCGGATGCCCACCATCCACTTTGGACGTTTTCTGGGATAAAGAGAGTCCGCGAAAGTGTGCTTTGGGTTGTGAACTTGAGAAGTGACCAATTTGAACACTACGAACGATGAGTCATGGACAGTGCATTTTACGAGTATAACTCGCTTCTGCAATATGTGCATGAAACGGCCCTATGTGTTTATATTTAGTTTTGTTGTGACGTTATGCGGCGTGGCAACCAAACCGAAAAAAATTGTCACCTAAACATGCATACGTGATTTGAATGCGCAAGCATGACTTCCCTGATTAATTGGTTACGTCCGTGTTACGTCGCGTCATACAATGTCACGTGTCCTTCGCAACTCTACCTTACTCCACCTTAATCCAATTTAATCCGCCTTGCTCTAATTTGTACCAACCTTAATCCACTTTAATCCGCATTGATTCACCTTGCTCTAATTTGTACGAACCTTAATCAGATTAACCTTCATCCATTTTAATTCACCCTGATTCACTTCACCTTAGTTCACTTTACTCCACCTTAAGTCACATTACTCGAACTTGTTCTAACTTTAATTCTATGTTAATACTGACGACGTGCAAGACGCTGATGATGTCACTGATTATGAAGATCTTTGTTACCACTGGTTGCGGACAACGCCGGCTTTTCTGCCTCGTGGGAAATAAAACGCTCTCGCATTGAAAAAGGTGTGAGCAGAGTGCATTGTTGCTCAGCTCGTTTTCTGCATGCCCATTCGTTCCGCAGTTTGACGGCCACGGCTGCCAGTATTGGAGCAGCCAGCGTGCCCAGCGCAGGTCTCGTCACCATGCTGCTGGTGCTGACGTCAGTGGGTCTGCCCACGGAGGACATCTCCATGATCGTCGCCGTCGACTGGATGCTGTGAGTCTCGTGCACTCCTTTCACACACAAAAAAGGAATGTTAAATAATGTCAAAAGATAGCCTATGGACTTGTGTGTGTGACATAGAGCACTGCACGGGCCTGATTTTTCGGCCCGAGCCCGGCCCGGGCCCGCTTTACGAGGCCCGAGCCCAGCCCGGGCCCATAATACAAAGCCCGAGCCCGGCCCGGGCCCGAGCGTACATGACCGAGACCAGCCCGGGCCCGGCCCGGGCCCGTGGTTCCAAGCCCGGGCCCGACCCGGGCCCGTGTTACTGAGCCCGGGCCCGGCTCGGGCCCGGGCGTTCATTACTAAGCTTAGCCAGGGCCCGCGTGTGCATGACCAGGCCCGGCCTGTAAGAAAAAATTTCTTTTTTTTACTTACAGATTGTACCGTATCTGTCAGCCTCACCTTCTCGAGGTTTAATCAGCTGCAGTATATAAGCAATAAAAGGCCGAAATCTTTGTTTCTCCCACGGGAACATCAGTAATCCGGCCCATTGCCTGTGCTACTATTTTTCTGGTGGTGCGCATGTACTTACCTTGATTTGTACGATATGGTTCTATGATGTCATTTAGCATGCAAATATACAGGGCGTTTCATTTTAGCTGATCCAAATTTTTAAATATTGCCTGTGACAGATAGCACAGTTACAATACTTGATCTAAACTACTCGGTGAGGCCGCCATTACTTCCCCGAGAAATCAAAACGCCTAATTGAAGAATTAACATAATTACGCTAAATAACGTTTTAATTAATTATTTCATGGCACATCTTTCAATCAGCTAATTATATCCGCCGAGTTCGCAAGGCGTATCCACTTGGAACGAATTCTCAGGACTAAACCAGTTTCGAGATAATAATTTTCAAAGTGTCCGACGAAATCAATCAAATCAAATCAATTTATCGTCCAGTTTACATGCTGGACGGTCATTTCGGATTAAAAGCTACATATGTAGCTTGACATGACCCGAAAGACCACACATGCAAAATAATTCACATATATTTCCAGCTATCGCTGGAATTCCTCATAGACGAAATAGCTATGAATGGAAAGGCAAAAAATATTTGCGTAACGGCGAGTTAACAGAATTGGAAAAGTTTTAACAGAATGCATTTTAAACAACACTACAATAACAATACTAGCTATACAAAACAACGCAGCACCAGCTATACAACATAGCATGAGACTGAATTTTACAAGATCAACATTTGCTAAGAAAACGAAACAGGATTTACATTATATACTCAGAACCATACAGAAAGGCAGAATAATAATCACATCAGATACCTTACAAGTGACCAAAGTGTCAGCTGATTTCCTTCTTACTGAAAATACCGCCATTTTTGTATCTGTTGTAAGTGAATGGTAGGTCATGTATTAACGACTGATGCTTATAGAGTGTTCTGAAGTATGGAATTGACCATATCTCAGGATTTCTTGTGTTCGCATTAATGCGACGACGCTCTAAGGAGGCTAATTGTTTTTTGTAGTTACAAGCTAATTCTGACATGGATGGCCTAACGGATGGTAAAAACGCCTACTTGAATATTTAACATAATTACGCGAAATAACTTTTTAATTATTTTACTGCACATCTTTCAATCTACGAATTATAGCCGCTGAGTTCGCAAGGCGTATCCACTTGGAACGAATTCTCAGGACTGAACCAGTTTCGAGATATTAATTTTCAATATGCTCGACAAAATTCATGGGCGTTCCAATTAACTTTTTGAGGAAAGCGCTGTTTTATGCATTGAAGCAAAAAGTAACTGGCCTTAGCGCTAAAATAATTCCATATTATCGACACTGGTAATAGTGCGATCGCAAAAGCGGTAACATGGAAATGGTTTGAGGAGTGGTTCTTTGTATAATTTATTTTTCCTTACGCGGAAACAATGTTCGTTTTTGCGGAAAAGGAAAAAACAAATTAGCGTAGCTTGCACTGGCTGCGCAATGCTAAAGAGACAGCGGAGATGATGGGCACCTAGCTAGTCCTGGCTTTTGGACTAGACTAAGCACTACCAAGTCATCCCGAGCATTTCCCGGAATTTATTTATTATTGATTATCGATTAGCTATTGATTGGCTATTGATTGTCTATTGCAAGATATTGGCCACGTGTTTGGGATAGGCTAAGCACTACCAAGTTATCGGAATTTATTTATTATTGATTCATTATCGATTAGCTATTGATTGGCTGCCGATTGGCTATCGTAAGGTATTGGCCACGTATTTGGGCTAGGCTAAGCACTACCAAGTCATCCCGAGCATTTCCCGGAATTTATTTATTATTGATTATCGATTAGCTATTGATTGGCTATTGATTGTCTATTGCAAGATATTGGCCACGTATTTGGGATAGGCTAAGCACTACCAAGTTATCGGAATTTATTTATTATTGATTCATTATCGATTAGCTATTGATTGGCTGCCGATTGGCTATAGTAAGGTATTGGCCACGTATTTGGGCTAGGCTAAGCACTACCAAGTCATCCCCAGCATTTTCGGGAATTTATTGATTATTGATCGATTATCGACTAGCTATTGATTGGCTATCAATTGCCTATCGATAGGCAATTAGTCCCCACTATTCCTAGAGTGGTAGCGTGGAGTAGAGGTAGAACACCCGACTTCAAATCTGAAGGTCGTAAGTTCGAATCCTGCTCCATTCCACTACATTTTCAGGCATGGAGTGGTGCCTGACACCGGCAAAAAAAATACATATTGCCGAGAGCTAGTGGGGCTATACTAGTTCAGGTGCAACCAAACTAGGCAGGCCCACTAAGCTTCATCAAAGTCACTCCCTCACCAGAACAGGAATTGGCCTCCCTGGTGCAGTATTCGGCCACTACCTCCCTCATGACTCCGACAATTAACCCATGGCCCTCAGTTCCCAGTGGCTGCGGAGCACCTGACCAAGGCGGCGGTCAGACCTGCTACGCGGCAGAGGGTGCTAAGAATCTCTGGGTCAAGGCAGGCCGCCAATGGAAACTGAACCTGGCAACGTTCAACACGCGCACCCTCTCGAGTGAGGCTAGCTTAGCAGGACTATTTGAAGAATTATCAGGCATTTCCTGGGATATTATTGGCCTTAGTGAGGTTAGAAGAACTGGTGAGGCTTACACAGTACTGACTAACGGCCACGTCCTCTGCTACAGAGGTCTTCCAGATAAGAAAGAATCCGGGGTAGGATTTCTAGTCCATAACAACATAGCGGGCAACATTGATGAATTCTACAGCATTAATGAAAGGGTAGCAGTCGTCGTAATAAAGCTGAATAGGAGGTACAAAATGAAGGTAGTACAAGCCTATGCCCCAACCTCTAGTCACGATGATGAAGAAATAGAACAGTTTTATGAAGATGTTGAACTAGCAATGAGAAAGGTGCAAACTCGGTATACTTTAGTCATGGGCGACTTCAATGCAAAAGTGGGGAAAAAGCAGGTTGGTGAGCAAGCCATTGGCAACTACGGCATCGATTCTAGGAATGCAAGAGGAGAGATGCTAGTAGAATTCGCGGAAAGGAATAGGCTCCGAATAATGAATACCTTCTTCAGGAAGCGCAGCAACAGGAAGTGGACCTGGAAAAGCCCTAATGGAGAAACAAGGAATGAAATAGATTTCATACTCTCTGCCGATCCAAGCATAGTGCAGGATGTAGAAGTGTTAGGTAAGGTGAAGTGCAGTGACCATAGGTTAGTGAGGTCTAGGATTTCTCTCAATTTGAAGAGAGAGAGAGGGAAATTAGTGAAGAGGAAACAGGCCAACCTAGAGGCAGTAAGGGTAAAAGCAGACCAATTCAGGCTGGTGCTCGCAAACAAATATGCAGCTTTAGAACAGGAAGATGAAGATAACATAGAGCTAATGAATGAAACCGTAACTAGGCTGATCTCAGAAGCAGCAATTGAAGTGGGAGGTAAGGCACCAAAGCAACCTGTAGGGAAGCTCTCCCAAGAAACAAAGGACCTAATAAAGAAACGACAAAACATGAAAGTGTCCAACTCAAGAGATCAGATAGAATTCGCTGAACTGTCAAAACTGATCAACAAGAAGAAAGTAAGGGATATTCGAAATTATAACGTGGGAAAAATTGAGGAAGCCGTAAAATATGGACGCAGCATGAAATCAGTAAGAAGAAAACTAGGCATAGGACAAGGCAAGATGTATGCACTGAAAGATAAGCATGGTAATATCATCAGCAATTTCGATGACATAGTAAAAGCAGCAGAAGAATTCTATACTGACCTGTACAGTAGCCAAAACAGCCAAGCTTCTTCCATTCGAAATAGTGATGAACCGGATACAGAAGCTCCTTCTATAACTAGCGATGAAGTTAGAAGGGCCTTGAAAGACATGACCAGGGGAAAAGCGCCTGGAGAAGATGGAATAACAGTAGATTTAATCAAAGATGGAGGAGATATCATGCTTGAAAAGCTTGCGGCCCTTTATACGCAATGCCTCACAACTTCAAGTGTACCAGAGAGCTGGAAGAACGCCAACATTATACTTATCCATAAGAAGGGAGACGTTAAAGAACTGAAGAATTACAGACCCATTAGCTTGCTTTCAGTGTTGTATAAAATAATCACCAAGATAATTTCCAATAGAATCAGGACAACACTTGACTTCAGTCAACCAAGGGAACAGGCTGGCTTCAGGAAGGGATATTCTACGATGGACCATATCCATGCCATCAATCAGGTAATCGAGAAATCTGCGGAGTATAATCAACCTCTCTATATGGCTTTCATAGATTATGAAAAGGCATTCGATTCAGTAGAGATATCAGCAGTCATAGAGGCATTGCGTAATCAAGGAGTGGAGGAGGCATACGTGAATATCTTGGCAAATATCTACAATGATTCCACAGCTACCTTGGTTCTCCACAAGAAAAGCAGAAAGATACCTATCAAGAAAGGGGTCAGGCAAGGAGACACAATTTCTCCAATGCTATTCACTGCATGCTTAGAAGAAGTATTCAAGCTCTTAGACTGGGAAGGATTAGGAGTGAGGATCGATGGCGAATATCTCAGCAATCTTCGGTTTGCAGATGACATTGTCCTATTGAGCAACAATGGAGAGGAATTACAACAAATGATTGAGGACCTTCATCGAGAAAGTGCAAGAATTGGGTTGAAGATGAATAAGCAGAAGACAAAAATAATGTTCAATAGCCTGGCAAGGGAACAAGAATTCAGGATCGCCAGTCAGCCTCTAGAATCTGTAAAGGAATATGTTTATCTAGGTCAATTACTCACAGGGGACCCTGATCATGAGAAAGAAATTTACAGAAGAATAAAATTAGGTTGGAGTGCATACGGCAGGCATTGCCAAATCCTGACTGGGAGCTTACCACTGTCGTTGAAAAGAAAAGTGTACAATCATTGCATTCTACCGGTGCTAACATATGGGGCAGAAACTTGGAGGTTAACAAAGAAGCTCGAGAACAAGTTAAGGACCGCACAAAGAGCAATGGAACGAAAAATCTTAGGAGTAACGTTAAGAGAGAGGAAGAGAGCGGTGTGGATCAGAGAACAAACGGGGGTAGACGATATTCTAGTTGACATTAAGCGGAAGAAATGGAGCTGGGCAGGCCATGTAATGCGTAGGATGGATAACCGGTGGACCATTAGGGTTACAGAATGGATACCAAGAGAAGGGAAGCGCAGTCGAGGACGGCAGAAAGTCAGGTGGGATGATGAGGTTAGAAAATTCGCAGGCGCAAGTTGGAATACGCTAGCGCAAGACAGGGGTAATTGGAGATCGCAGGGAGAGGCCTTCGTCCTGCAGTGGACATAAATATAGGCTGATGATGATGATGATGATGATGATGATGATGATGATGATGATGATGATGATGATGATGATGATTCTTAGCTAGACTTATCCAGGCTCAGCTTCGCTAGTTCACAGGTGTATGTGCCATTGCGCTTGGACCCTTTCTGCACTGCTGCCAGGATCGGCCCCCATTTTTGCATTCAGCGGACACATTAGGCCCGGCTGAAACAGCTCCGCTATTAAAAATGAGAACTTCATCTGTTTTACTATTTTCTTTGATAAGATATAGTCACATCTGATAAGATATACAGTCAAAAGAGCGGTGTGGATCTGAGAACAAACGGGGATAACCGATATTCTAATTGACATTGAGCGGAAAAAATGGAGCTGGGCAGGCCATGTAATGCGTAGGATGGATAACCGATGGACCATTAGAGCTACAGTATGGATACCAAGAAAAGGGAAGCGCAGTCCAGGACGACAGAAAACTAGGTGGGGTGATGAAGTAAGGAAATTCGCAGGCGCAAATTGGAATCAGCTAGCGCAAGACAGGGTTAATTGGAGATCGCAGGGAGAGGCCTTCGTCCTGCAGTGGACATAAATATAGACTGATGATGATGATGATAGTCATCTTGCACGTGTCACTTCAGCTTGGCACAGAATGCATTGAACCATGCAATGCATAACGGTCGCGTGTGCTCGAAGGCCTACTTAGGCCCTTCAATGAGCGGGCCCGAGTCTGGCCCGGGCCCGTGGCTTCAAGCCCGAGCCCTGCCCGGGCCCGTGGCCTCAAGCCCGAGCCCGGCCCGGGCCCGCGGCTTTAAGCCCGGGCCCGGCCCGAGCCCGCCGACAAAACGATTCGGACGGCCCGGCCCGGCCCGCGGGCCGGGCCGGGCCCGGGCTTTCGGGCCGGCCCGGGCCCGTGCAGTGCTCTAGTGTGACATACCATATTAACGCGATAGCGTTAAGAACCCCGTATCGCAGAAAATCCGACGGCGCTATCCGCCAGAGAAAATTATATTTAGGTATATGTGTATGCCACGCCTTGCTATATGGCATGCGGTATATGCGGTTTATATTGCCACACCATTCTATTACAAAAGTTTGCTCATGCATCGTCTTACATTCTTGACAAAGTTATTCCTCGGAATTTTGAGAATGACAACCCACAAACAAATGTCATGGAACAAAACGCCCACAGGGCATGTCTTTTTTGTTAAATCTTCTCATACTGAAATGTTAAAAGTGCGAAACAATAACGGAAACCGGAAAATGATGCAATCTTTTTCGGGCGCGGCTGTGCACTACCTCCGGGATCGACCCATGCAAGAGGCCGCGTTTCTGCCAGAAAGCTCGTCTTTGTGAATAGCGTTCGCCGTCAGCGTTTCATCGTAAACATTACGGTTACATAAGCTGCAGTTGCGGGGAAGCGTGAGACGCAATCAGGGATATTTGAACGCTGTCGCATTGTCTTCTTAAAGGCGAAGCTTAAGCGTCCTCCAAGTTTTTGTCGACTTGTCTGCTGAAACCCTGCTCGGTAAGGTACTGACCACAATCTGCCAAAGGTCCGTTAAGGGCATAATGTATCGGTAATGTTATTCGTATGGCACATTGGGCTGGTTCCTGCCGATCGGAGCCGCCAGTGAAAGCGCTCCCGAGCCGATCGTTCTGCCGCTTCTTTCAATAAATGGGAGACGGGAAGCGGAAACACGTCAGCACTTGCGTTGTAAACAAACATGGCCGAAAACAGCGTGCGCGTCTGCCGTTAACATGGAGGAAGGAAAGAACTAGGGGAGGAGCACTGCGAAACACGATTAGAGCCGAACGAATCGGCGCTACACGTGATCGTCACGTCAGAGCGCGCGGTGGGTTTAGCGCTCACCCAGTGCAGGCTTAGCTGCGGCAGAACCACGAGAGCTTCTTTCATCGCGTTTGCCCGAACACGAAACTCCCCAGCGAGAAATCTGGGCACTTTTTGCTGGGGAATCTTGCCTCTCTTGCGCCTCAAAATGTGCCTTTTCCTAGGTACTACAGAGGACGACGCGCTTTACTTCGTTGGCCGCCTAAACGTCCGTCTAAGCGGGATCATAGCGACCGATACAGAGTCTGTAATTGCGAGCGTCAGTTTCTTGTCGTCCGTGGTTAGCCCGTGTCAGTGGGCCAGTGACACAGTCGTCAGCGACGAGAGGAGGAAGACGAATGGAGAGCTAGTTTATTTTTGAGTATTTGATCTGCTGCCGCGTAATAGTGCGCTGCTCGGCTAGGGACAAACGGAGCAAAGCGCGTCCTCCTTCGTTGCACTGTAGTACCTAGGGAAATGAAGGTTTCGAGGAGCGAAAGTCCTCACGCGTCTCTCGCGCAACTCACACATGTGCACAACGGTCAGGAAAACGCGAGGAAGTAGGTCTCCTCGGCAGAGCTGCAGAACGAGCATCGCATCGATTAAAAAACTACCGGGAACCCAACACTCTCGGCCAATACGCCGTCTCAGAGGTCACGTGTCGGGCCACTACGGTGAAGGAAAAAACCGAAGGGCATGACTTTAGAACTTCACAGAGAGTTCTCTTGGCCAAGTCTGGCTGCGTGACGTAGTCGTTCCCTCCTAAGTTTGTCTTCCCATGGCCGTTACCGCCGCGGCAGATGCCACGCCAACAGCGGAAGTTGCGGCAGTCACGTGACCGGAACCTGGCCGAATTTCGGTCGCGCTCCGAGGTTGAAGGTGAGAGCGCCTCGGAGAACTCTGATCCGCAGGCACGGTGCTCCGAAAGTAAATCAGCCGAGCGCTAGATTTCGGCAAGCCGAATATGAATCGCACTGCCAGAGCTCGCCAGAGCTCGCTAGAGCGCTCGAAAAGCAACCAGCCGACTGTATACCATTAAATTTCCTGCCTCTCCTGCCACTTCAGCGCTGATAAGGGGCTTCGTTTTTGAATCGCTAACAGCGTTACAGAGAAATAAATAAAAGATGAGAGCGAACGGAATTAAATATTTCGTCAACCCACGCACGCAGAACAACAGCGATCAATGTGTTGAGGGTCGGAGAGGCGGTAATGTCAGTGTACGAGTATCTTAAAACGCGCAGCGTTCAATCGAACGTACAGTCGGCCTAGTGTGGCGGACACTGATTGTCTCTGCAAGTCAAATCAAAGGCAGTAGTAGCACAATCGATTAAACAAATAATTGCTTCATTTAAAGTGTGTGCCATACACTATAAATATGCGCCGCCGCCCCCATCCACCGCCACCCCGCGCAAAAATGGATAGCACTTGGGCAAAAGATTGAAAGAACAAAACCCGCAGGAGTTCCAGTTATTAAGGGCTTCTTTAAGCCTGAAGCTAATAGAAATGGCCGTTTGTGTATAGCTGCACAAAAATAGAGGTACCGTAGATTTGTGCGACCTTGCGGAAACACAGCCCAAATGCTGGCGAAACAGCTCTTGAGACAAATATGCCGGGGCGCCTGGCGTAATTCTGGCTCTGATCTTCCCGCGAACAGGCGTTTCCGATTTCTGTGGAGTATTTTCGTAACGCTCAAACGCCTCTCTGAGCGCTACAGTTGTTGCCTGCAAGCTTACAAATGTGAACAAACTTTTATATGAGCAAAGTTACAAACAGTCAACTTGTCGAGCAGTAGCGCTGGCAGCAAGAATAACTCACTGCTCGAAAGGGCCCGTGAAAGACTCCGACGCCATTTTGAAAATGTTTTATAATGTCTCCAATGCATCTACTGAAGTTCATTTAGCATGTTACACCTATGACGAATATTATTTCTACAAATTTTCCTTTTTATGCGCGTATAAGTTTATAAATGTTAAACTTGGGCCCTTAACGTAAAACTGTTCTAGTCTGTTTTTATTTCAATCTCCTGGCGTCAAACATACGTAACCGCCGACGCAAGCATTGGATTGTGACCTGAACCGTTGTTTGAAGCACACAATCAAACGCTTTCCTCGTTAATAGGCGGTCACTCTTGCTTGCTTTCAAAGCGAATCTTGGCGGGTTTTTCGTATCTAACTGACTGACAAGAGGCCAGGAGCGCACGGAAGTGGAGAGAGTTTCGGTAGGGCCGAGCTAGCCCAGTGAAAGTAGACAACTGGATGAGGACGGTGGTGCCGGCGTCTGCGATTAGTCTGCTTCCCCTTGGTTGGCTTGCTGTGGCTGATCGAAAATCGCAGCGGCGTGCAAGGTATAAAATGCCGCTGAAACAGATCCTCGGCGAGAAAGAGTTGGCAGAGCGATGTGGTAAACGTGCCGAAAAGGCTCGATCACGTAAAACATGCCACGAATAAATTCTTATTAATTTATTATACACAAATAGACAGCTGTGTATAGCCAGTGCCATAGCGATCGGTGGGCAGACATCTTCTTTTCGGAACGGAGCAGTCTCAGGCTATTCAGTTTCAGTAAGAAAGTTCAATTTTGTTCGGTATATTAAAGCACCTTTAGTGCGTACGCGTGCTCAGTCTTCGCGGTTTTGTGACGTCGCGTGACAGACTCGCGAAGTGGGCGCAGCCCGAAACCTTTTGACCAATACCGGGTGGTTATGGCAAATCAAGGTGTAGAAGAGGCAAAAATTATTTTTACTTTGTTCTGTCTAATCCTGCGTGATCAGTGTGTACACGTCGTATCAGATGGCGAGTTTTCGAGGTTTGCGTGACATCGCGTGATTGACAGGCGAGGTGGTGATGGGCCGAAAAATATTAGACCAGTCGGGGAGGTCTGATTGCAGAGACAGAATAGAAACAGTTACTGTTTTGAATAGCTTTACGTTATAGCGCCCGTTTTCAGTACTTTGTAAGCAGAGACAATTAAGAGCCCGTTAATTAAGCACAAACTTAATTCCGTGCGGCTCCTCCACAGAACCTGGAACTTGAAAATTTCGCCAACATGTTTCTTTCGGGCAGAATTTATCCCTACCTTGATCCATATTTATACACCGGACAGTTCTGAAACGACGCGCTGTTAATATGCAGAGCTCCGAAACAGATTACCAGAACTTCAGTAACTTTCCACAACCCATCTAATTACCCAAGACACTTCCAACGTTCTTCACTGCTAGATGCCTTTGACATAACAAAAATTCTCACTAAATTTCGTTAGGCTACCAGTGAATGATTGTCTCAATAAATGCTTGTCGACATTTGAGCGGAAATTTGTATTGACCGTTTGAAGTGGACGCTGGGAAAGGATGTTAGAGGTGGACACGTTAAGAAGGTATTTTGGTATGGGCGTTTCGAGTGGCCGTTTGGCGCTGACTTTCTCCGCACCATCTCGTCGTGTTATCAGCTTCGATGTAAAAGCCACTCCTTTACCTTGTTATGGCAAGATAGAGGTGGACAAGGCATGGGCGGCCTTTGGCTGCGAACTGGCCTGCTGCGAATAGTGATACTATTTGATTTCCCGGAGGGCCTACAGTGCGAGCCAGACGGGCAGAAGTCCAGTGACGTCTGCTCTGTTGGCACTGCCCCACTAAAGCCTTCAGCACTCTTGGGCCATGGTAAGCCTGGCGCCAAGCTTCTATCGGGATGTGATAAATCTCGTTAGCGCCGTCATAACTCGTGACAGCTGTGGTCTAAATATGACAGCATTCAATATACCTACGCCGGCGAAATGTAAGAACGTTCGTGTACATATATTTAGGCGCACGTCAAAGAACCCCCCCCCCCCCCCCCCCCCCCAGGTGGTCAAAACTAAACCGGACTTCCCCACTACGGCGTGCCTCATAATCAGATTGTGGTTTTGGCGCGTAATACCCCGGCTTCTAATTGTAATTTTAAAATATCGAAACTGTTGTTTAGTATGCACGTTCTACCACGCTGCTCAACTAGTGTTAAGAGGTCAGCAATTCTTTAGTACTTCACTTCTGTGGCCAGGTGTGTATCATGCGGGGTGTCTATCATCATGTAAAACTTGGGAAACTTCTAGTTTCCGGTGAATTTGTCAGTTTTGGAAAATACCGAAAGAAAAACATATAATTTTTGTTTGCTTCGAGTCAGGTAATTTATTGGTACCTACAGTGGTTATGGCGAAATTAGTGTTATTCTAAAAGTAAATAAAATTTTCAACTTCCGCAATCCGCCAATAATGATGTCTTTTGGTGGTTTTGTGACAAGCCTGATAGGAAGGTTTGAATGTGTCAATGCGATTCAGTCAAATCGGATAGTGCATGTCATCTGATTTACAGCTGACTGGTAGTAGTACTGAAAATTATGGGCTGGCATAGCAATTAGGCATAGCTCTAAGGCACCATCTTTTTCTTGCGCTTTTTCTTGAACCTCTTGTGTCGTAGACCACCGATAATTTTCATAAAACAAGCATTGAGGGAAAACACAAAAAATTGAATCGAAAAGAATTCTGGGGGTTCAAGTGCCAAAACCACGATTTGATTATGAGGCACGCCTTAGTGGGGGACTCGGGAATAATTTTGACCATCACGGGATCTTTAACGGGCCCCCAAGGCACGGTACACGGGAGTTTTTTGCATTTCGCCCCCATCGAACACGAAAAACCAAAAAGAACAGGGAATTTGAAAGTCCTAATTTGAGAACCTGTTATGTGGACAAAGTGGGAGGGCGAGATGTCTTTAAATTACTGGAAACACACACATACGGTGTGCGTTTGTCTGAAGTTTACAATGGCGGCGCTGCAGTCCTTCACCCATTGTTCCTGTCTGATACTGAAATGATTGATTGATTGACTGATGTATTGTTTGATTGATTGATTCATTCATTCACTCATTGCTGGTTGTAATTATCAGTAGTAAGTGGGTGCTTCTACGATTTGGCGTGGATTTCCTTCAGAAATCCCACTGCGGCTTCACCTAATATGTTCCTTGTGGTTCAGCTCTGTCGCACTCAAGTCGCACAACGTTCAAAGCATTCGATTGCTTTAAATTCACAACTAATTAGTTCTACCTCGCAATTTTCGTGGCATAGACAAGTTCTGCCCCATCCGAGTAAGTGCGTCGCTAGATTTGGATGAAATTCGGGCAGCGATGCTTACAAGATACATTTACGTCCTTGTTCTCCTTTGAGCACTTCATTTTGCTTATAATGTCCTCAAAACAGTAAGATGGTAGAAATTCGAAGATGGTAGCAAGATGGTAAGGCGGCAGAAAGATGGCAGAATTCGAATGAGAACAATCGTTACTATATATATATATATATATATATATATATATATATATATATTTGTGAATACGGTCCCTGACCTGTGATTACAAATGCATAGTATATATATATATATATATATATATATATATATATATATATACTATGCATTTGTAATCACAGGTCAGGGACCGTATTCACAAAAATAACATCTTACGCTAAATCTGTTCGTATGATGAGGCACGAACCAATTGTAATGCCGGACATATCATTAGTGAAGGCGGTCAGCCAATGCCAAACAGCACTTACGGATGAAAACGGAGCGATTGTCTGGCTTCAACGCTAGTCTCGAAACGTTCAGACTCTGCTCCGGGTGCTCCCAGGGGCTCCATCTCTCTCTCTTTTTCTCTCCTTTTCCAAAGAGTTACGCGGCCTTGCCGTCCATCACGTTCGCTCCGCCTGTGTCGCCTCAAGGCCAAGCTTTGTTAGCAGAGAGCGACGTACAGCGTGTCGCGACCACCCGGCTCGTTTGCGACACCGCTCACGACCCCGACTATAGCTCTACGCTTTCCCGAGATGACGTCACTCCGGTTGACGACGCCAGGAGGGTTCCGAGCTGGGCTCCTTTTATTTTCGGTACGCTAACGTATTTCAGCCTCCGCTTGCCGAAGAACGCTGCCGAAATAGGCGGATTACCGAAACTGCGGAAGAGGATGGATTACACGAACCGTTGCGTTACTCTATGTACAGGTCCCTATACGTTGCTGCTTCTTTGGACCGGGTTAGGCCTAAGGGCTGTTCGCTTCACCTGCTAAACACTGGCAGCATTCTCCGTCGCGTTCTTTTGTCTACGGATCATCTGTCTCTTCTTTATTTGCTTGGGTTGGCTCTGTTCGCAGCTTTCGTTTCGTCTTCTAGCATTTCCTCGGCAGCGGCGTCGTCTGGGCCACTCGTGAGCGGTGACACGGAGAGAAGAGGGGAGGTCTGGTCCCGTTCCAAAGTTTGTTTTTAGAAAGACGCCGCGCTCGGGTTCTCGCCGCGTGCTCCCCAGGGGTACGCGGATAACTCTTTTGGCACGAGTTTACCAGCACCCCCCCCCTCCCCCCCTCTTCCCGGCTGCCTGGAAGCCTAGCGTGCCGCCGCAATAGACGGTGTCTGCAATCACTGTTTCGCGGAAGCAGTTAAAACACGAGCCCCCTGTTTTGCAAACTCTGCTCGCATCATTACGCGTGCTCCCTTCCTTTTTTTACTTTTTTGCTTCTTGTAAACAGAAAATAGTAAACCAACAGCTACGACCACGGTATCGTATCGCACCGAATCTCACCTGCCCAGCGTTCATACTTCTGCACCTACTGTGATGTCCCAGACGCCCTATGCCATATGGTATGGGGATGTATAGGAAGCATGGCACCGTAGAAAACCAAACACTAATCGAAGTGCAGTGGGAGGCCAGGCTATCAGACCCGGACCCGAAGAGACAGCGCAGCCTGGTTTAACGGGCACGGCAGATGGCCATGGCCGCGGGTAACTGGAATAAGAAGGCTGCCCACCTAGGGCGCAGACTGCGCTTGCTCAGAATAAAAGTTTATTCTCTCTCTTTCTTGTAAACAAAGAGCCTCTCCGTATATATTGTAAAGGGAGTCCGGCACCACCGCTGGCTACCAAAATGTAACGGGAGTCCGGCGCCTTGAACGGGTTCCAAGCAGTACACGACGCATACAAAATCTTCGCCGTCCCAAAACCAACTATGCCCCTGACCCGCTGCTGCTCTATCCTTCTGCTTGCCCTTCTTTTCCTCTTCTTTCACTTGCGGCGTTCTTCGTTACCGTTACACTGTAAATATAAATGTGTAGAAACCATGGTCCCTATTTACAAAACGATTTCTAATAGCATATTCCAACCAACGCTGATGTAGGACTTATTAGCGAAGCCGACTGATAGATAGACAAGAACATTTCCAAACGAATAGATTTGGCAATCCAGACCGAGATGCCTAACTTCATTACTTTACTGGTGTATTATCTCGTTTAATGTACTAATCAGTATGTTTCCTGTATTCCTGTGGATGTTATGTTAAAAATATGTCTTACTCGTGCGAAATCAGGTCCGCTGTATTAATTGCAGCGTGACATACAATAATATTTGTGTTGTATATCTCTCGCCTAGTTTTTGTAATAAATCGAAATCGTATCCTGCTTAATATACTACATCAGTCTGTTTCTGATATCCTGTGTTCCTAACCACCGACTGTCCAATGTACTACTCCCGGAGATGTTGGCCTTTGTCAGTAGGGATGCAGTGCTTACTTCCTCTTGTCATGATGTACACACCTCTGTATAAATTGAATTTGAATGTGGCCTGCATACGATTCGTGGGTCTTAGAAGCGGGTATCTAATAGGCTTTAAATAACTCGAGAATTTCCCCATTATTGCAAATGTGAAGACCGCGTCATTGTTTTATAGCTGTATCAACAGTCTTTCTATTACGAGTGCACACTAACTGAACAATTTCAATTTACGCTTCACTGTCGATACACTGTTCATTGAAATCATTTATTGAGTCGTAGCGCATTGCATAAAAGGAGCAATGCAAATGCACAGAGATATAAACAAGTTGTACAGGGTGGCCCAACTATCGTACACCGAGGTTCTTGAAAAGATGGGACATCTCGTGCGATAAAAATAGAGTGCATATTGTTATCGTCGAGTTGAGCAAGTGCAAGTAATTTTTCGTTCATGAAATTTAACTACTTGGTCATAGTAAGTTAGCTAACTTGCCAATTACTGCCCTCATTACCAAGGTATCAATTAAGAATTTGTAGAAACCTATAAGGAAAATCGAACGCGGATGTTTTCGTCATGATACTGTTTACGCGCTATTTTTAAAAGAAAGTCCAGGTAACATGAGAAGTATCACGTGACGCAGCCAATTGCGCTACATAGAAAGCATCCAGATCAACCTCTCAGCTGTCTTTACCCTCCGTTTGTTTGTTTGTTTGTTTGTTTGTTTGTTTGTTTGTTTGTTTGTTTGTTTGTTTGTTTGTTTGTTTGTTTGTTTGTTTGTTTGTTTGCAAGGCATGCCTCTTCAACCGGGTCAGAATCGCCAAGTGGAAGTGACTTGTGCATTCGTTATCCAACGAGTTAAGAAATTGAGCATGCAGCTTTGGCAAATGTACATCGCTATTGGTTCCGACGAAATTCTCTGTTGTCATGTCATGCGTGTGAACCTTTGCTTCTTTATTAAACTTGAATTATCGGAGCATGGCATATGGGCAGCTTGACAGATGTGCACAAAAGGATGGAAATGCTTCGAGCAAAATATATTTAAAAAATACTGACTCTCCCGTAATCTAGAGTAGACGTAAGCGTGAAATGGCTACCGGCAAAGCAGATTGGTTCGAGATGATACTAGCCACAATGTTAAAATGGGTATAGTGCATGTTCGCAAGGGCACCCCCCACCATACTCCACAACCATCCGCTGCGCGCCGAACGCTGCCGGCCTGGTCGCGCAGCGTGGCGCCATCTCTCGAATGAGGCGGCGCAAAACCCGCGCCGCGGAACTCGCGGACCGCTGGCGTTGAAAAGAGCACAGGCAGCCCTGCCTCAGCGCCGAAAGATGACAGTCACGTGTATGATACCCTGTATCTGCCTTTTGAACGTCGCTATTAGAAATGACCAATAGAACTTCAGCGTACTAGAAGTTACAGATTGAGTGACATTGTGAACAAACATTAGGAAGACATCGGAAGCAATATCTTTTGTAACTTGTTTGGGAAGTATCTAGCGTATCTAATGCGGTCCTGTACATAAGGGCCAGAGACCGCAGTTTCTTAACTTTTGACTGGTTGCCCGGATGATCTTGTTTTGTTCTCGCAACAATGCCCGGATGTTCTCGTTTGAGTGTCGTATAACGGCTCTGGCTCCTGTCTCAAGGTCACTTGAAGGTCGCGAACAACGGGAGCTAAAATAATTGCATGCTTAAAAGTATTAGGGACTGTCAATTCTAAACTTTCGCATGCACAAACATAAATGCACAAGAAGACCTTGTTCATCACCGTCACTCTTTCTTCTCCACTCGCAGAGACCGTATTCGCACGTCCATCAATGTCCTCGGCGACGCCTTCGGCGCAGGGATCGTGTATCACCTGTCCAAGGGGGAGCTGGACAAGATAGACGCCGAACACGCCCGGCTCGAGCTCGAAATGGGCGAGGCGGGTCGCAAGGGGTCCTACATGCGGCGACCCAGTGGCTTCGCGGCGCCGGGGTCTTCGGCGCCGCCGGACTACGGGGCGAACCCTGGAGGGCAAAACTTCGTCAGCGGCGAAGGAAACAGCGAAACGCAGATCTAAAGGAGGCCACGGCTGAGGCCGAAACGCGGAACGGGCCAAGTTCGGGCCGACTTACACGCCTTCCTGTTCCCTCCTGGGCGCCCCGTTCGAAGCCGCCGTGACGTCACCCGAGAAGTGCACACGGAGGCAACTTACACCCTTGAAGTTTTTTTTTTTTTCCTCCTTTCCACGCGTGCTTTCATTCTGCAACAATAGGTGTCATAAGAGAGTATTTTACCGTAACGTTACCGATCTATCGTCACCGGAACCGCTTCCCGCCTCCCCTGAAAATCCGCGCATGCGGAATTGGCAGCAGGCGGTGTCAGTAAGGATATAACGGTAACGCTATGCTGAAACGTCCCTAACTTAGGTGCGTGCTTCTCATCAAAACCCTGTGCAGCGCACGTTGCTTTTTTCTTGTAGATAACTGTACGCTCGTGTAAGCGTTATCAGAGGAAGGGACTCACGCAGTCACTCACAGGGTTGAAAGCGAGCACGTTAATTAATCATGACAACTGCATCTGTGCGGAGAAAGCTCGCCTCTAGAAGGGTAGGACTTCCGGGAGTGCACACTGCTGCGCTTTCGGGAAGACTCTGAACAACAACAAAAAAAATACCCGGATGACGTCCGAAGCGCTCGCAGAACTTGAGTTCTTGCTACACGCTACGCTCTGCGTACACTCGACGCTCGCCATTTCTGCGGTCGCTCGAGAACACGACGCAGATAGGCATTCGTAGTGCTTCACCGTCGAATACAGCCCGAAGTGACTTGTAGAAGTGTTGAAGGCGTTGAAAAAAAATAGAGCCTTATCCGGTTACGCCCAATAGCGCGCAGGAAGAGCGGTGGTTAAAGGTGGCTACTTGCTTCACGGCACAACAGTCAAGAGAGCAAGCAGGACTTGCTACAAAATTTCATCCAATACTTTATAAGACACTCTATGAATTCATAGTGAATATCTCTCTAACGTTTCTTTTTCCGCGCTACCCTTTGGGAAATTGAGAAGTGACTGCCATTTTCCGGCAATATTCATTGGAGACAGTCTAAGGCCAGCGGCTGAATTAAGTGGCGAATTAGATGGCGTATTACCTTTGATTGCCTTGTATTTGTTTCATCTGCTCATCCCGCGACAAAAGAAAGCACACCAGATGCCGATAGGTCGATCATAAGCTTAGAAACCAAGTGAAAGTCGTCATATTGCAAAGGCTAGCTTTTGAATGAAGCCGATTACATTTTCACCATGAACATGGCTTTAACGGTCAGTTTTTCGGCCACGGTGCCGTCTGATTTTAAATCAGTAACTTCGTCACCATTTGTCCTGAAGTTTGCGAGAAAGAGGCACGGGAAGGTCCAACGGCATGCCTGTAACAAGTGTCTGTCACTTCGGGCTTCATATTCTACGGAAAGCACGCGAGCAGATCTGTGCTGAACTAACGTCAGCGGGTGAATGTCAGCCCTTTCATCATTGCCGCTTCTTTTTGTGTCACCTTTTCCTTCCACTTCTTTTGTACGTATTTACTTGTTCCGCACTCACCGAACCCAAAACACCAGCTGTCTCCCTTATGCCAAGATTCTACTGCATCTATGTCCTAAGTGGATATGCTTCATCATGGCTTATACGCGCATCATCACATTTTTTTCTCTAGAGATTTAAAGCAAGCAGCTTACTTTGTCAAGGTGTTCCTCTGACTGACTTTTTCCTGCTGTCGTGGTGAACTCCACACCGCAGCAGCTTTTGTGCAGTTAGCTCCATCATGCAAAATGATGCCATCGTACTCGTCTAGTACGAGCACATGTCGGCGGTTTTCTTCAAGCTGCCTTCATTTCGTCAAACTATCTCCATCTCTCCCCTGAACAGAGCTTCAGTTTCAGCTCGTTTTCGCACTGCTGTTGATAAATGTTCAGTGTCCATCAAATCGCCATCCCAAGAGCAGGCGCACGCTAAGCCGAACTTCGTATGCACATCACATGCCTTGTCACACTGCGGCAAGATTGTAAGCGCCGTACCCTAGACTGGATTCGATTGGGCCACCTAGTTATTGCGCCATTCTCGATAGCTGCGTGTCAAGATAGCACTAAGGGAGGACACCATCGCGTCAATGTTGCGCTCCGTAGCGTCGTCGTTCGCGTTTGACTGAGTACAAGTTGACGACGCTGTGGTAAAGCAGTGTATTTCATCATGTCTTTCGTGCTCCAAGACTCCCATTAAAAGGCGTACTCTACGTCTTTCAGAGCTAATCGCGGTACGCGATCCGTTTTGCGCATTCGTGCGGACAAGGTGTGCATGTTTTGTCTTCAAAAACATCCACGTTCACGCGAGATTTCGTCTTGCGAAACCCGGTGAAACGGCGTGGAATGCGCAGGGATGCACATTGTTTCCGTTTCGTTTTCCTTACATCGTTTTAGGCCCGCACTAGTCGTGGGCCTCCTCTTTCCGGAGTTCCTCAAAATAAAGAAGGTTCCGGAACCAAAAGCGTCCCAAACGGTGGCAGGGAAACTGGGCCCGTGCCCCCAAGGACCACGAACTGCCTCCACGCTAGAAACGGTTGCACTTGACAAATCGCGATCCCAGCGCTATTTATAGAACACCATGGGGGCGTGGAGTGGTGGGGTCGGAGTTGCGAAACCAATCGCCAGCAGCGAAGCAAAAACGTAATGGCCGGAATTCGTACGTTTCGTACAAACACGCTGTCTTGTGGCGGCATCTCTGCATATCTGCCCAAGTCGTCTCTGCATTGAGTCCGTCATTGGTCTCTCTTCTTTTGTTGTGCCAGTGAAGCGGAACAACTGGATTCCAAAGACATTCTACTCTTTGCTTGGTCCGCTTTTTTTCTCTCCTCTTCTTACAGGCGCCTTTCATATCTTTAAGAAACCAAAGTCCTGGTTCAAACAGCATGTGCTGCTGATGTGATTATTTACATGGTGGTCTGTATGTGGAGCCTGCAGACAAAAGCGAAAAATTCAAGCATGCTCAGGTCTGGGCAAAATTTGTTTTACTGATCACATTTTAAAAAAATTTCCGGCTGACAGCAAAGTAATCTTGACTTTCTGAGCTTACTTGTATGCGCCTGGTAGCTGAATTACTATGACACCTGCTGTTTGAGGTAAAGGGTTCTCACATCAATTAAAGACACGCTTTGTTGGAAGTCACTTCTTCACATTTCTCATTTCTCTCCTGCTGTTCATATGGAAAGCGGGGTATAGACTAAAGTACAAAGATATTTACAAGCAATCGAAGAACTGCTATGTCCCGGCGGTTCTATCCAACATGCCGAAACCGGAAGTCGTGTCGGCTCACAAGTGGCGCAGCTTCCGTTTCTTTATTCGTTGCATCCGGCACTTTTCTTTCATAGCTCACTCGGGTAACATGGAAAACTCTGTGCCGAGCTCAGCGACCGAGCGACCCCGCCTAGTAACTTCCTGGCCCGCCTCCAAACACGAGGTGCGGGCGGGTTCTGCCTCGATGTACGGACGAGTTTGTTTTTATCAAACGACCTTCAGAACAACATTTTCAGCGCAGACGGGTGGTAGCGTACAAGGTCATGTGTTGATGTCTGGTTTTATTTTTATGCGATATTTTTGTGCGTGTGTGCGTATGTCTTCCACCTGTGTTTCCTTCGTTTTTCAAGGCCTTTTTACGTGGCACCTCATAATAAACATTGGTGCAGTCGTCTTGGATGCAAGCATTCTGAGTCTGCGAGTTTCACGTAAAAGGGACATGACAGCTTACTTCACTTGTCATATCACACTGACTAAACTGCCTAACACTAATCGTGGTCATTTAGATATCAACATAACTTATCTAAAGCGCTTAAATTTATGCTTACTAAGCAAGACTAAAGTGAAAGTGCGCACTTAGACGAGAATACGATCACACATTGAAGTGTGCAAGAAACAATAGCGCATGTCATCCGTGATTATTAAGTAATGTCCTGTACTTCTTTAAAAACAATGCTACTTATTGCTGGCAATCGTTGTGATTAGGCTGTCTTTACGTAGTAACCTTTGCTGGTTCTAGTTGGTCTACGCTTTCTCGCAAAAGCCATTGAAGCTCTCTCAATCATACACCAAAATTGATACGGTTATAGCTCAAGACCGAAAAACGGGAAGTATCAGGTTTCACGATGTTCTTGACAAACTACACCGCGGTTCTATAGATAAGCTCCGGAACTAGTTCCAAATATGGACACGCTGTCGTATTCTTCGGTCATTGTATGCCCCCCCCCCCCCCCAAAAAAAAAAAAAAGTTATTCTAGTATGGTGCCACGAGTCGATATTTGCCCATTTCACTGTTTGCTATTTGGAGCACTGCGACCAACGACGCAACTTTTCATGGTTGGACGTATCATACGCTGCCACCCTGGCCAAAATTTCCTTTGAGCTAACTTGATCCATCATTGCTGCTTTCTTTTTTTTTTCACGTGTAGGAGCTTAGCGTATTTTGCTGAACTGCTTGTGTTAGGTTGTTGAATACTAGTTAGCAGCTGTCTTCTTCACTTGATCATTACTTCTGAAGGGATCGACGCGAAAAATAGTGTTTTCCTCTGTACGCAGCTAAGTGATCTGTGCGAATCACTTTAATTGCACTGTAAAGAAAGCGTTCCCCATGCCGTGAAGAGAACTTTAAGAGAACTGGCGTTTGTGCAACTTCTCTTCTACTTTCCTTTGCTCATTTTCAAACAACAGACATTATTTCAGAAAAAGAAAATGTTCGCTGTTACAAATAGCGTTTACTGTTCGTGATTTCCATCTTAGCAGACCCTTTATGCCGCTTTGTTATTGCCTAAATGTTGTATTCCCAACTCCAACATGAAACTCATCACTTCATCATCACAGAATAGAGTCATCATCACTTATTGAATATGCTGCCTTTAGACCTGTTTACTGATTCTCTTCGACCTGTGTTCGTTCTTTGTTCAGTGCCAGTGTGCAGTTGATGCATATGAATGTGTCCCCGTAACCAGCGCGTCTTACAAGATTGTACTTGAATGCTTGTATGGATGAGGTGCTCTCGTCAGTGCGTTAACAGTCATGTTTTGTTTGCTTTAAACCACGGCATGTTTTCTAGTATACACGTTTTCTAAATGCTGTAGACTTCATGCTTACTAATGTGCTGCATAATACCAGCTCTTGAGTAAGAAATTTGGTTAGCATATACGACTATTTCTAATGCCCACACTAACAGCAAAACACCTATAATGTATGAAACCCATTAGTAAGTTCCACTTTATGAACATGACTTGCAAGTGACATTTTCCGCCGTGCGAGTGTCTTCTCAGTGACGACGAAATCAGTAGCGACATCGCGTTATCTAGATAGCGTTGCCCACATGTACACAACTATGTCATGATATTTCTGCCATCTTTAACATTGAGTTTTTTCTTGCTGAACACGTTTGTACTATGTACTATAGTTTGCGATTAACTTTAAGCGAATCTACAGACGACGTACGAACCCTCAAGTCTCCACAAGAATAAAACTATTTTCGCAGAATTTACAAAAATTTGATAATTCGTATTTACATTTCACAATGTCACTTAGCGTTAGGTTACGTTCAACTACTGCTTTTTGCAGGACAAGAACTATCTTTTTTCTTTTTACTTGTTTTGTCTCGACAACTTCCTTAAATATGTAGTCATCAAAGTACCATGTTTTATCTCAGCGATTCATCCGCCTTGGTTTTCTTGTGTTTTGGTGTTTCTTTTGTGGCATAGTTTTAGTAACATGATTCTGTACACAATGGGAAATTAAATCATTCACTGAATTAAACAATAAAAAGCTGTTTGTTTTGTTCCTTTTGTTCCTTTTAGTTTTTCTGAATGGACAATAATACTCTTCGGAAATACAAAGCAATATACACGAAATGTTTAGTGTTGACGTCTCACGATATAATAACAAAAACTACATACAAATCTAATGTGGCAATCAATGCATAAATCTGGTGGTATTGCTTTTATAAAGAGCTCCAAATTAAGTAAGCCATCCTGTGAAGAGGATATGTCACAAGTACTTTGATGAGTTATTCGGAATATATTCAACAAAGTTGCCCCTGTTAACTTTTGATGTGTGTATTCCCCTGAAACCTTTTGCAGCCATCACTCAACGTGTCACAAAACCTTCAGCTCATAAGAGAATATTAACTTCATCACGTGATTCTCATTTGGAGTTTTAGATTCTTGGGCAGCATTCAAACATCTGTGGCATTCTTGCAGTCTGCTTAACGATGGCTCTTATAGAACGAGCAGCACACAAGAAGAGGCGCTTCAAAGAGTCAAAGTACTCGTTTCATTACAGCACGCTAGTCTACCATTGCTTCAACGACAAGTGCTGTAGGTTAGTTGCTAGTAGTGCAGGGATAGATGTTGTACCAGTGCATCGGGTTGTAGCCGAGAGCACGTCGAAACACCTACAAGTATTTCGACGCGCCAATAACGCTTTTTGTCACCGTTCAGCAGAGGACCCGTAGTGCAACGCGTTATTCCTCACGGGTTACTATCAAAAGCCCAGAATGACCAACTTTCCCGAGACTCCATCCGTCGTTCTTGACATATCGCAGCGTTCGTAGCTATGGTAATCAAGTGATTGTTCACTTCAGGTATTGTAAGACTGGAAAGGTCACCATGCTGGTTCTTTATTTCTGTTTTTTTTTTTCGTAAGTGTGTAGGATAGATGTAGTGCACTAGATGTTCACCCCTTGTGCCCCACGTGGAGCCTGAAGCAGTTTGGATTGCGCTTGCCCCACGCTGGCCCATCGCTGGTGCGTCCTGAAGAGCAACCTGTTGCTCGCGAGGCAGACTTCGCCCATGAGCCAAGGACATGACATATTGATAAACTGTTTGACTCCTAACATGACAGTCAAATGTTGAGGAAAAGGAGGTGACGAAGTGTCAACATTTCGAGTACCATCCAATGAATGACCATTTCAAAAACTGTCGTTTTTCACCAATTAGCTTTGCAGCACCGGTTGCTTTACGGTTGTAGTAGATGCCCCATTATTGACCAAAAGAACTGTGTCTTGTACTGGCGAGATGTGGAAAAACCATAAACGCAACACAAACTACTACTTTACAGTCTCTATAACAAGAACGTTGAAACGTGCTAAAGTTCCCACAACTGCTTCGTATTGCATACGCTAGAAAGCCTTCAAAAGGAGCAAGTCATACGGGCAGTGTATCTTATTTGCAATATTATTTATATTGGAGAGAACAATACTCGCTTTCGCATGCAACGACGTCATTTCCAGATTTCCTGTAGGAATTTTCAGAGAATAGAGTCTGAAGAATGGCTGGTTATATCATCGAGTGACTGAATCGTGTATTGCTTGCTTCCCTGGGGTGATTAGACCATGTTGGCAACCTGTGTCGCCGGTTTTTCCACAACACACGGTTAGACGGTAAGGTGAGGTGAAGAAGCTGTCTCATATCTTACTATTCTCCTGGCATGTGTTTTAGATTTTGCACACCCGAAGCTTGGAGTCGCTAACTGCCGAGTTTACAAAAGAACGGAAAAGGAATACAAAATAAAACAACATGGGTGCAAAAAAAAAAAACGGAAGCAGGGCGTGGCGTTTTGGGAACGCAAGCATGCTTGGTAACGCTATTTCTAAAGCTCCCTATTAGCACAATGTGAAGCTACGCGCTGTCTCTCGACCGCAAAAATTCCTATAGCGCAGAAGTTGCGAACCACACACACTCTGTCGCCGCTTCAAGGATAACTTTAGTACTCGGGGATTAGTTGTGATGCTCGCACAGTGTGATGATTCTCACAAGCTGAACCTTTTAATTGGGGCTGGACGCCTTAGCTGCGAGGATATTCCAATCTTCTTTTTCGCGGTTCCTGCGTCTCGAATACCTTTTGCGGACAGTGTCACATTCGAAGGCGTAAGACACCGAAACGCGTTATGGAACACGAGTTTCCTTGAAAAGATGGGAAGTGTAATGACAGAAAAAAAAAGTTGCCAGGTGTAGAGTGTGATCTTTTATTGAAAGATGGATGTTTCGTATGAAGTCGGCAATATCACAGGTGGAAAGGATGCCGTGGCATTGAAAGAAGCAGAAAAAGTTAGAAACACTCAGGGACCACACAACCAGCGTGATTTTCACAGTCCTGACGGTTTGCGCTGCAGGCAGTGGCTACAAAACATTCGTGATGATCGATATCCAATAGTAGGTTTCACACTGTGTCCCCAGATGGTCAAAATTAATGAGGAGTTCGCCACTGCGGGGTGCCTCATAACAAACTCGTGTTTTTGTCACGCAAAACCCTACAATTTAATTTTTTTCACGCTGTTACGACGACTTGTTTGTCATTTGTGGTCACAGTAAATATCAACTAGTTATCTCGTTTAGTTCAAAAGTTGCATGGGACGTTTAAATGATGTTTGCAACTGTTTCAGCTCTAACAAAATTGGGTGCAGACCGACGATGCCCCGCGTTTCTGCGGGAAGTAATACCGGAAGCAATTAGACAGGCTTTGGAGTTGTGACCTCAGCGGAAGTATTTCATTGCAGTTTTACAACAACCCGTATGATGATGCATAACTTATGTTTGCCGGAATCAGCAGATAGTCTCAGCGATAAACGAATGTACGCTGATCGTCAATGTAATTGTAGAAGTGAAACGCGTAATTACTAAATAGATGAAATTTGACCTTAAGTTACGGCACAGCTTGCGTGATCGTAACAGGGACAGGCAAGCTATCATCGTGAAATGTCAACACCTTTCGTTTACTTGGAACAACGGTGAAGTTTTGCTGATCCCAAATCCTCTCTGCCTTTTAGAGTGGCGAGGGTAAATTATTTCTCTTGCCTTGGCCCTTGGGCAGCTGCCTGGCGCTCAGTTAAACAAAGTTGGTTGCTTTAAGGACATCAGAAAGCGACGGCGAAGTGAATGCCGTTGCATCACCGTCTTCGCGAGTTCTTGAACGCTCCAAGGAGAAAAAAAAACACTCAAACTAAACAAACCTCTTGTCTTTCAAAGTCAACGTGCGTATTGTGGATGTGTAAAGAGTTCTTCATGTGCTGCCGCCTAACTGTAAGAAAAAGCGGCAAAAAAACTGTCTTGCGCTTTGGCTAGAGCCCTTTCTAGAGCGGAAGCGCGCTGCCTTGAAATCAGTCTTTCGAAGTTGGTATATAAATATATATATGTATACATACATAGCGTACTCTATAAATGCCTATATTATACTGATATTGCTATATCTGACTTGCTTGGTGTATTACCGAGTGTTTCTGCATGTTCCCGGCACCTGTTAATTGACCTTGAAGTGCTATATAGACGTCACAGCCTGTACAGCTCACAAACACAAAATGTTTTTTATCTTCTTGTTGCTTATTAAATAGGACAAATAGTGGACATTTTATCAACATTCAAGTATATTTTACATCAGATACTTATGTATTAGACCTTTTTTTTTGCTATTATAAGAAAAGCAAAGATGTTTTGGTGCAACTCACTGCCTCAATCAGCGCGTCAGTTTCTTTCGACAAAAGGATTTAATCAGTAAAACTAAAGATGTTAAATAAATGTGTGTGAGAACCCAAACATATTGCAGCCACAGGTAGCCTTCTACCCCAATTATCTGTAAACGGTTTCCCAACACAATGGAATTCTAGTATAGCATATCATACCAATATCATATCAGGGGCCAAGAAAGTGGCTGCGAAAAACTTCAAACCAATGATTACTGTCAACTGTCGTTATTTTATCGTTACGCAGACGTCGTTAGTGCTTGAAAATGTTTCAAATATGTCTGAAGGATATTGTGCGTCATTACACCGTGTGTACAATAAATAGTGTAAAATATATGTTCCACTACGCTCGAAGACCTTCCAAATCTCGTGGAAGGAGCACATGTAAACTGCCTCTCGAAACATTAGTCCGAAATAGGATCCACACCTGGGCAATCAAGAGCAATCAGACGCGCTCTGCCTACGCCCCGCAGTCACCATTCCTGCGAAATTCATATTCTTGATGTTGCAAACTGCTGTCACGTTGTCGTGCACTTGGAAAATGGGATTGCTAGTAACTCTCTTTGGGGGAGTAATTGACTGCCTCATGTGCGTCTTCGTATTCGAGAGATTTCCTACGCACTGTGGAGTATGCTCACTCCGATTAAGCACCAGTAGAGTAAATGTACTCAATTGGGGAGTACGATAACTCCCCAAAGTGGAGTCGAACACGGCGTAGAGCAATCGCTCCCTCAAAAAGAAGTTGCGACCATTCCATTTTTTTATAGTGTAGTGATGACCACAAAAGAATTGAACATACACTGTCTCTCACCGGTTATGTTTGTTCTTGTCCTTGTCTGTGCGAACCACGTGACCAATCACCCAATAAAGGAGTTCATATTTCTAAAGGAAACCGGGTGTTTGTCGTTCGATCATGCGCAGTCGCGAAAAAAAAATGTAACGTCTTGCGTAGAGTAGTAGTATAGTAGTATGACCTGTAGTATGTCCTGCTCGTAGAATGGCCTGCACCGCTACAAAGCCAGATGTGCTGTATATAACTACAGCTATAAACGTTTTCCGTTACAGCCGAGAATCACAAGTAAATGCACTGAATATGCTTTCGAAAATTCAATTTTAGATGACAATCGTGAGTTTTTCAGGAACGATTGGACACAAAGCGGGCGAAAACAATTCCGGTAGGAATTTTGCGATGACTGTCAGCTTTAATTAATGCAGTTAGTATTGAAGTAATATAGCGAAGCCCCAAATATTGCTCAAGACACTTCAGAATATGCAGTAGTCATTCTGACATTTCCATTGCTTCGGCTGTGTGCGACATACGCTGCCTCCGGAATCGGCCACATTGCTATGACGCTCACTCGCCAGGGTCGACCGTGGCCATGACGTCATAATCAAGACTGTGTGGCGATGACGTAATGACGACGATGCCATGAATACTGCGGCATCATTACGATAGAACAACGACGGCACGATCATGATGTAACGATGAAGAAGGAATGACGTCAATTGATCGACGAAAGCGATATGATGACGACGGCATGAAGATAATTGGATGACGTGTTTGAAATGATGATGACGTACGATGACGTCGTGATGACGACGGTATGACGACAATGGAATGACGAAGCTGGAATGAAGACGATGGACCACCACGACGGCATCACGACCCCGAGCAAGTAGTTAGTGGCCTAAGCTGCTGGACAACTTGGGTCACAGGGCCACGTAATATTGTTTTCTGAAAATTTGCGATTTTCAATAATTCATCTACAAAATTGAAAGCATAAATCAACCTAGGGGCAATCAATCAATCTAGGGCTTAAACGGCCCTAGATCTTTTTTTTAACACGAAAGTGTTTTATGCCGGGGTCCACCAAGACTTCACTGACGTATTTCCGTCACGGATATGACGTTCTTACAATGTACACGAACATAATACAAAGAAAGAAACCAGAAGAAAAAGTTCCACAAACATGCAAAATTTGGAAATCGAACCCACGACCTCTCGGTCCGCGACGATAGATCGCCGAGCGTTTAACCCATTGCGCCACAAACGCATTTGCAGAGAGCTACACAGACGCGCCTTATATATCTAACACTCCTCCGTGTACCCGCGCTCTTGCTCGGGGCGGTGCCGCCGCCTACGAGCAGAAAAGAGAAGTACTGCATTATGACACTAACGCGCACCGACAGTGAACGCTTCGGTGGTCTCAGCACTACGACGCCTCGATGCCAGCATTCGAAGGGACGCTGGCATCAAGAAGCACTACCAACGTCACCTAGGTGGCGTTCACCGTACTCAGCACAGCGGAGCGTGGCCTCCGCAATTAGCTCTGAAAATGTTTCTGAAGTTGATCGCGGAGGCTGCAATTACGACGCGCTGTACGCGCTGATTTGACTCGGTGACGATTCAGTTACGTGCTTTGTCTTGCGCGTTGTATTAGTGTGTCAGTTACGTGCTTCGTCTTTCGCGTTGTGCTAGCGTGTGCAGCGTAGTGCAGCTTCCATATGCACGACGGTTGCTCATGGTCATCGACGTTGGTAGTCGTGATGGAGGAGACGTGCCACCAGGCGTCAGCGTGGGTGCATCAACGCCTAAGGGCGCTTTAGCCACAAAACACCAATAGACATTATATATCAATGTGCAATAAACATTACACTACTTCTGTGAAGACACGTTTCACTTTCGTGTTCTATACCGATTCCTATATAAGAGGGATCAACCACATTTTTTTTTTTAAATACAACAAACCTCATCAAATTTAGTGCAGCGGTTGCCGAGAAAAACGATTTCTCCGTTCCTATGTATTTAGTTGGGAGCCCCCGATCTAGCGCCAGGGTTCGTGCATTTGGCTTCGTCGTTTTTGCAGCCAAATGGCCCTGCGCGTCTCACGCAGACTGCGTCACTGGCTGCCTCTTAACTACCGCAGCCGTACGCATTCCTAGCTTGCCTCCAACGTGGAGCCCGAACACGCGACGTGAGCAACAGAAATTACGGATCACTGGTAGAAACCACGCAGGGAAGGTGCTATCGATACGTCTGTAGTGTACGCAAGGTAACAGCTATTTTTTAGTCATCGCTATAGTTACGTTTCAAAGCAAATATTTGGGGAGTCCGTGACAGGTTTCTTTGCTGATGGACACGAAGGACGCCGCCACACGCCGTTGCACCCCGGCTTCGACATACAAAAACGGCTCCAACCGCTCTTCAGGGTAAAATAGCCAGTTTCGCCGGAAGGCGAAGCATTGAATGCGGCAGCAAGGTTTAGCGTTAGGCAGAAGGCGTCTCAGAACGCTGGCGAGAGAGAGAGAGAGCGAAATTGAAGAGATGGAAGGCAGGGAGGTTAACCAGACGCACTGCCGGTTTGCTACCCTGCACTGGGGGAAGGGGGTATAGGTGTGAAGATGAGAAGCGTGCCAGCGGCATTGAAGGTATCGCACCTAGATGGTGACATGATACCGTAGGAAAATCGCCGGCGTTTCCCAGCGTCCAAAGAAAGTACTACATATATTAATGCGAAAGCAGTCTTCGGCGAGTATACCTCATCGAAATCTGTCTGTCACGCGAAAAGCGTAATGCCTTCTATTTGCGCAAAAATGCGTAATTAGCGAAGTTAATACATTTCATCAGCTAGAATAGTGTAGATGACTGGTAGCTTTATAAGCGACAAGGAAGAATTGAAACCAAAAAGAAAAGCGTTCTCGTCAGGCCGTATTGAAATCTTTAACGCATTGAGCTCGTGTGTGTGTGCAGAGAAGTCTGCTGTTGGGCTGCTGAGTATAAAAATAATAACTGATTCGCACGTGTGATAATCATCATCATCGTCAGCCTATATTTATGTCTACTGCAGGACGAAGGCCTCGCCCTGCGCGATCTCAAATTACCCCTGTCTTGCGCTAGCTGTTTCATGTGATAATGGTATAATAATAATAATAATAATAATAATAATAATAATAATAATAATAATAATAATAATAATAATAATAATTTTATTAACAAATCTTTCAAATACAATGAGAGAAATCAGGTTCGCCTAAGCCATCGCAGAGGCTTGCCACGCGAAACCCGACAGTCAGCAACAAAACTCAGCCACAAAAACTGACTATTTTAGAAAAAAGAGGAAAGAAAAAAAATGGGAGAAAGAAAAAAATAAGAGCGACACTGAAATCTTGGCTACTTGCGGACGATAACATACAAGTCAAAAAGACAGGCAGTAACCGATGACACATTTCGTAATGACGTAGATAAAAGATATGACGCGTATAATCATTCCACACATAATTCCTTTAAGTTTTTGCGAACATCGCGTACAGATTCACAGGACGTAATTTCAGAGGGAAGAGCATTAAATATATCCGGAACATAATATGCTCGAGTATATCTACCAAATCTAGTACGTGTGAGAGGAACTGAAAAAGTGGGTGTATAGCGTAAAGGACGGCAATACGCAGTGGGGGCTTTAAATGTATCGGTCCAAAAATGTTTGGGTACCACTGTCTGAACAAAAAGTGATCGTAAGTTCGGTAATTTTAGCATCTGAAAAAGGTTCACATCTTCTGGGCTGCATACGTCATAAGTAACACTTTTTAACATACATTTTAATAGCCTGTTTACACGTTGATGCCAAATACCAGAACAATGAACAAATGTTGTAATTCCATATATGACATTCACCTTTTCTATTTTCTTGTGTTAGACTGTGTTTATCCTTTGTTGTTTTGTTGCTGCCTTTAAAACGGGGCCATGGACCACGTCAAGCCTTGCTGGCTTTTTGTCCACGGTCCTCAACATCTGCTGTATGTTGGAATAAATTTTGATTTGATTTGATTTGATTTGATGAGCACACTGTAGGCTAACGAGTGAACCAAAAGTTTCCTGACAGACAGAGGTAAAAACACTCTGATACGATACAATAAACAGACGATTTTACGGAGTTTGCTGCATATGTAAGATAAGCGAATCGAAAAAAGAAGACCGGAATCAAACCATATGCCCAAATACTTTACTGAATCAGAAAAAATTATTGGGGGGCAAGAACAATTGACACATCGAGACGTGTGCAAATAAAGTGAATAAGAGAGTGAGACACTCTTGAGAGGGCTATGGAAGCACACCAACCTTGACTTGCGTAACTTGAATGGTTAATGGTAATCACATTGATATCAAACCAGTCCACGAATTTTTCAACGTCATTCTGAAGCATTGAGAATGCATTTGAAACATTCACGTGTGTGGCGACAATTGCAGTATCATCTGCATATTGGAATAATTTGCAAGTAGATAGCACATTGGACATGTCCTTAACGTACACATTAAAAAGTAAGGGAGACAATATGAAACCTTGTGGCATACCGGCCCTCAGAAAAACGCGGGAGCTGTAAATGTTTGAAATGGAAACCAGCTGCGAACTATCTGTAAGAAAGTTGTCCAACAACCGAAAAAAAAGGACCACGAAAACCTAAATTGTAGAGTTTATCTAACAATATAGCATGGCATACCGTGTCGAACGCTTTTGCGACACCAATAACGGCACAAATAATAAATTATTGGTGCCGTTAAAAAAACTAGTGGCGTCGTTGTCGCCACATCAAGGTCGTAACAAAAAAGGGAAAAGGGGAAAATAAAATAAAAAGGAGAAAACACCTGTGCTGCAATCGGTTGCGACGGCATTGCGGCTCAGTTAATACGATCACTTTGAAGAGGCCATGCAGCTTCCTGGCGACTCATCTCCGCGCCGTTCAGAACACGGATTTCTTTTTTTCTTCTTTTTTTTGGCACCGGAAAAGCGATGTGTAGAGACATGTATAAGCTAGGAAAAGCAAGTAAACAAAACGAAGCACCAGTGGAGTCAAAGAATGTTTACGTAGTAGTAGATAATTCTCAGAATTTCTGTAGCATTTTCAAGCGGAGCTTGTATTACCTCGCAAGTGTTGGTGGTGGTGGTGCTGGTGTCTCGCTAAAACGCAGCTGCCCCCACAGCGGAGCAGGGAAAGCTGCGCCGGCGCCGGATCACGTGACGCGCGCGACCAATCAGGGTCGTTTGGTGTGTCGCGAGGAGGGAAAGGGAAGAAAAAAAAGGGCGTTGGTGCGCTCCGCCGGGCTTCCCTCACCTCAGATCAGTTTCGGCGTCCGCGCGTGGAGCGTTCCGCCGAGGAGCAGGCTGCGTTGTAGCAACGGCGCTGCGAACTCGCTCGGGAAAGGGCTCATCGTCGACGTGCAGATTCTAGCATGAGGGCTTCCGAAGCCCAGGCGAAACGTCAGCGAAGAGCCGCGGACCCCGAGTTGCGGGAGCGCGATGTTAGGCCAAACGTCAGCGAAGAGCCGCCGGCCCTGAGTTTAAGGCAAACGAAGCGGAACGCCTGCGACGGCGTCGTCTTGCCACAAGCTTCGCTTACCCCCATTTTCGAGACAGGGGAAGGGCTGGTGAATTTTTTTTTTTAGCTTGACGTTTACTGTCAGTTCCGACTAGACTATTGCTTGCACGACGGCGTGGTATGCACACAGCTGCTCAGCAGAAACGATATTGCGTATACGCACAACACTCGTGCTAGGAAGTTAGGACACTGCCCTGGCCCCGGCAGAGCCCACTGAACGGAGCAATGGACTTGGCTTCGTCACTTATGGAGAAAATCGTACTGCGCGTCTCCGAAGGCCTTCTAAACCTCCCCGCGCAGGCCACGCACGCACCGTCGATAGCAGGACATCACGACGGCGTTAATGGTGACGGTGTGAATGCGCCGCGAGCTATCAGAATAAACATGTTAAAGGTACACCAAAGCAGAACACTAAATCGGTTTAGACAGATAAAGCGCTCTTTGAAAACTCTGTTGTTGTCGCTAGTTGCGAAATAATAGGTTGATTATTAAAAGAGAAAATAAAAATAAAAGTTTCATTTTTTTTTTTCATTTCGCGCCGAATCCCCAACGCCGGTGCGTCACTGTGACGTCACGAATTTCAAAGTTTTTTTTTCGTATTCAGGATACCTTGGTTCCGCAAAAGTTCCCGAAACTCGCCCTGTTCAATCTTTAGCTCCTTTAGAACACAATTAATGTGGTCTATCTTTGCCGCTAAAAAATTAACTAGGCCCTAGAAGACGCTGTCAAAATCCACGTCACAGCAAGCTGGTGCGGGAACTTCGAGGAGAGGTCACCACAGGTCTTTTGTCATTGTGCTTTTCTGGCTTTACAAGCGTCGTATCGTGGAAAGAGTGGTGCTTTTTATAACGTAGAAGGGTAATTTACTGATACAGAAGAAATCATTTTTCTCTTTAGTGTACGCCCCTTTGAGAGATCAAGAATCGGCGCGTTCTACACGAGAACGTGCTTGTCCAGCCTGGTCATCGTGCAACTGGGTTTTTTTTAATTTTAGAGGGAAATCTCGCTTTCTACAGTTAGCTTGTTTGGTGAGCACGATTAGAATAATAACGATGCACGAAGAAATACATTTTTCTGCTTACCCTTAATGGTTATTTCTTGAGAGAACCGCAGAAACATTTCTTCACATGATGCAAATTTTGTTGAGCTGCTTCGAAAAGTCCAGCGAGGTAGCAAGCCAGTAATGCACTGACCGACTACCTCTGGCTCCAATAGTAGCTCTCCCGGAATGTGTTGCTGCTCCCTGGAACAATACCGTGATTAATATTATGTTACCAGTCTAATAAACGTCTCTTTATCCAGCGATGCAAACTAAAGGGGCTTATCCCTTGATCTAACCTGGGCATCTCATCTGCGTTCTGCACCACGTGCACATTTTCCTCGTTTAAGGTAGCAGATTCCCTAGACCAGCGAAGTGCCATGCTGGTTTTCTTTGAGGATTCGTGCCCTTGTTCTTCACGATGCAACCATACCGACTCACCGAGCTTACTGTTCTTCTGCGACATATTTTACAGTCTTTTGCAACTACTGTTCCTGTTCTCCTAGTTGCCAGCCAAGTTAAGCGGGCTAAACGGGAAGTCTTTTAGTTTCAGTGCGGGTAAAGATTGACATCTTCTACAGTTCTGTTTCCGTTGTTTCCGCACGGCGAGTCGGCTCGCAGGCGTGATGCAGTTTACTGGACTGCCTGAGCACCAGCGTCCCGGGCGCGTTTCAGAGATTGGTATTTTGTCTGGAAACACGGCCAACAATTGTCCTTCGCATCACAGTGTCGGGAAACAAAGAGACAATGCTGTCAGCGAACGACGGAACTGGCTGTCAGAACGCGGTGAACGCTGGGTGTGTACACTTCCTGGCCTGTTTACTGCGTCGATGGCACTTGCGTTTCAGTTGCATAGGTTTTGAGTCGTTGACTCACTTTGGAGCTTCGCATGTGAAGCTAGGTGAGCCATATTTAGCCCTAATGACTTTCGCACGACGCACTTCTGCAGGTAGTCGTCGATCCAT
This sequence comes from Dermacentor silvarum, assembly GCF_013339745.2. Taxonomy (NCBI): domain Eukaryota; kingdom Metazoa; phylum Arthropoda; class Arachnida; order Ixodida; family Ixodidae; genus Dermacentor; species Dermacentor silvarum. The sequence continues at coordinate 159,376,222 of NC_051162.1, forward strand.
TACTTAAACCATGGCCTCCGAGATTGGGCAATGCCCGCGGACAGAGCGCGCCGCTTAATCTCAGAGGCCATGCTTACACGTACTATGAGAACCTCCGAGGCCATGCTTATACGTATTAATCGGATCTGATTTAGCTCGCTCGCGGATTAAATTAATAGCTGTGCAAATGCTATCGAATTTCATCCTTACTGTGCGCGGGTTTCTAAAGTGCGCACGAAAAAGAATTTGCCGCATGAAGCGATGCTTTACGCTCATAAAATTTCTTGCAGTATTTCCAAGAGGGTAAATTATGGGGTTTTACGTGCCAAAACCAGTTCTGATTATGAGGCACGCCGTAGCGGGGGACTCCGGAAATTTAGAGCACCTGCGGTTCTTTAACGTGCATCTAAAGCTACGTACACGGGTGTTTTCGCATTTCGCCCCCATCGAACTGCGACCGTCGTGGCCGGGATTCGATCCCGCGACCTCATGCTCAGCAGCCCAACACCATAGCCACTAAGCAACCACGATGGGTTCCAAGAGGGTAATCTGGCGCCATACGGTCTATGTAAGTACCGTAATGGACGCATTTCCACCATGCAAATGCCGGCATATACAGTAGTGAACAAAAAGATATATTTTTCGTCTGGGTCCTGTGAAGTAAACTGCTGCGTTATGCCAGACCACTAGCCTATATAGGGCAATAGTATATTGAGTACGCACTGACAGTGCTCACAGAAACAGTTCTGTTTTGTGTGCGTGTGTGATTTTCTTTTCTTTCCTTCCTTTTTTGTTTATTTTTTATTTTCACTTATTTTTCTCTCTCTCTCCTTTCGCATCCCTTTACCCCTCCCCCGGTACAGGGTAGCCAACCGGAGATAACCTCTGGTTAACCTCCCTGTCTTTCCTTTACCTTTTTCTCTCTCTCTCTCTCTCTCTGAGCACGCACTGCCCTCGCACTTTATTCACCCCGCATAACCCAAACGTTGTATGCATATTTTTCGTGTTCCAAGAATGTATCGTAAGGCAACCCCAATATCAACCAGCAGTGAGAACGCTTGCGCGCTGTTGAGATAAATTTAGTGGTATAGGTGGGGAGGTTAGTTGCACAACAGGTTTGGCACGCAACGACAGGTTCAACATACCGGGTGATCAAAATTAAGCTTTACGGAATTTATAAAATCGCCTGTGGCAGACAGCATAATTCATATCGCTGAGCTGGGTTATTTCTCGTGCTGCATTAGTAGCACGAGAAATCGAAACACGTATTCAACTAATTAACAAAAATTGACTAATGAACTTCTAGTTAATTACTTTACGACACTCATTGCAATTACGAATTGTAACCGGTGAGTTTTAAAGACGCATCCACTTGAAATGAATTTCCAGGAGATACGCGCCCCTGCCCGGGCAGCTGTATCTTGAAAGCCATCTGCAGGCGGGGACAGAGTCCGCCCTGCGCTGTGCTTTCGCGGCTTAGTTCGCGTTAAAATTTTTAAAAATGGTTTCTTTTTTTCTTGTTTTTTAATTTAACGCGAACTAAGCTGCGAAAACACAGCGTTGATGCGAGCGGCAGTACACAGATCACTTCACAGAAGGAGCAACGCATTTGCGTAAGGCGAGCAATTGTGGTGTCATGACACCAGCAACGCATTACATGGCCTGCCCAGCTGCATTTTTTTCGCCTAATGTCAATTAGAATATCGGCTATCCCCGTTTGCTCTCTGATCCACACCACTCTCTTCCTGCCTCTTAACGTTACGCCTAACATTTTTCGTTCCATCGCTCTTTATGCGGTACTTAACTTGTTCTCGAGCTTCTCTGTTAACCTCCAAGTTCCTGCCCCACATGTTAGCACCTGTAAAATGCAATAATTGTACACTTTTCTTTACAATGACAGTGGTAAGCTCCCAGTCAGGATTTGGCAATGCCTGGCAGTATGCACTCCAACCCAATTTTATTCTTCTGTAAATTTACTTCTCATCATCAGGGTTCCTTGTTCCCTTGCCAGGCTATTGGGCATTATCTTTGTCTTCTCCATATTAATCTTCAACCCAACTCTTACACTTTCTCGGTTATGAAGTAAAGAAATATGCAGGCGCAAGTTGGCATCAGCTAGCGCAAGACAGGGGTCATTGGAGATCGCGGGAAGAGGCCTTCGTCCTGCCGTGGACATAAATATAGGTTGATGATGATGATGACACCAGGAAGACGATGACGACGGAATAATGACTTGATTTTACGGCGAAGCATTTTCGCAGTATTCCAGGCAACAGGCGGTAGGTAATCATGTTCCTGTCTTGCATCGTTTCGGGCGTCTGCACTAAAGAATTACGTGTACGAAGGCGGGATCGAACTTCGGAATGCAAGCGCGAATGCTCAGTGTTAAACATTTGGACCACAGTCACACGCATTCTTCCCTCGCGTCAACGCCAGCTAGCTCTTGACAGCATTGGGGCGCGCGGCACAACACAAAGCACGTGCGCACGAGAACACGAGCGCAGGCGGTAATTTCCATTACGCTAAAGGCGCGGGAATAAATGCGCGCAGATGATATTCAACCGTATTCGCCATGGTACGCATTATCGGACGGTAATTCTCGGCGATATCATTTTCGGTGCGAACTTATTAATGCGAAAGCATTATATGTCCCATGAGGCAAAAAAGCCGGCGTTGTCCTCAACGAGTGCTACCAAAAATCATCATTATAACGGTATTGGATTAAGGTGGATTAAGGTTTGTAAAAATTAGAGCAAGGTTGATTAAATTGGATTAAGGTGGATTAAGGTAGAGTTGTAAAGGACACGTGACAATGTATGACATCACTTATCATGGACGCAACCAAATAATAAGAGAAGTCATAACGCTTTCTCATTCAGATCACGTAAGGATACATAAATGACTATCAATTTTGGTCGGTTGAGCAAAATCACAGGAACGTTATTTGAAGCCACAAGTAGAAACATTAGGCAAACATATATGCTAGCGATCATTCCCGTGGTAGCTGAACGATGCGCGGTGCCACAGTTCTTAAGGTAACTTTTGTAGGGAGCTATGTCTACCGCATTGTGATTGGTACGAGCCACAGAATGTTTCGCATTAGAACTAAATTTTACCCGCTGCTTCAAGACGCTCAACCATTGTAGATCGACGGAACACATTTTTCCAAATTCGTATTCCAGATGTCCTCGCTCTCCGAAAAACACGCCTACCCCGTGCACATAGATCGCGGAATTCCGGTGCACACAACAGCCCTAACGCGTCGGTATTCCCTGAATGATAATTGTAAGAAACTCTATGCTGACTGATTGGTGTTGTGGTCGGGATGGCGTGTCGTAGCTACAGGCGCGTTCAGCCTGGCGATCGAGGCCGGCAATTGTTCCGCATGAGCTTTCATTCCAGTGCCACTGGGGTATTTACCACCCGTCGAACAGATCAGGGAGAGAGTGGGAACGTATGCAAAGAAATACAAAGAGGTTAACCAGAGGTAGTTCTGGCTGGCTACCCTGCACGTTGCACGGGGACAAGGAATAGGGGGTAAAAAGAGGAATAGAGCGGTAGGGGGAGCGAGAGAGAAAGAGAGGCGAGCGCAAACAAACAGCATACAATATATAGTGCTAAGGGACGGCGTTCCTTAATGTCTATTGCGAAGCCCCGTAGATACACAGATACACAGCAGGGGCATACATACGTAGATACACAGATACACAGCAGGGGCATACACAGATAATGTGTGCGAGCGTCTCATCACAGCCGCATGCGTATAGCACGTGGGGCTGTTGGCCATTCCAGTAAGGAAGGCGTGGTTTCTTACAAACGTAAGGGGAAGGCGCGAAGCTTCCTTGCGGCCAATAGCCGGTCCTTTCAGAAACAGAACGTGTTTCCGGAAGAAAATCACAGGCACGCATGATGTGGGGGACCTTTCCTTCTTTTTTCTCGCATAATACCCCTGCACGGTTATTCTCCACTCCGTACTCCGTGCAATGTGACGGTTGACATCAGACATTTTGAAATGTCGTGTCCAAGCTACCGCGGTAAAAGGGCCGCTCTCCTTGAGAACGTGCTCTACGTTGACACCCAAGCAGTCATCCCGCTATTCGAAACTTCGCCGTTCGGGCAAACATCCTGCAACGCATGCAGTTAAGCCTTGCAGATAATTCTACATGCTCGGCGCGCCTCCGCGCCCCAGACGTGTGCCCTATCGCTTCAGCATCACTTCGTGTGAGAGCGTCCTCGAAGAGCTGCGCGAAACCGCAAGCGCGGTGCATGCGAACCAACCCGCTGGGAGAGAGCTGCTTGAGTTCGTGCCTCGTTAATCATTTCTTGCGGTCAGCGCGCTGGCGCGCGATCGCGTTCTAAATTAGCGGAGGCTCCCAAGGACAGCGCGTGCGCGACTTAGTGTACATAGCGTATCTGGGACGAGTTGTCTGGGGCAGCTCGCGGAAGCTCATTTGGCATCCGGCAGTAATTTGTGACGGTTGAGTCGGTACATGCGGAACTTACGCTGAGAAAGAACTAAAGCTATCTTTCTTTTCTTCTTTTTTTTAAGAACCACTTTTGACTTACAGAAGCTCTTGTGATGCGGCGCTGTCTTCATTAAAGGCGTTCATAATGAAAACCGAAGAATCGAGCCGCTGTAAAAAGCGGCGCCGGAAGGAGGCATATATTGTGTCGCGGCTGCTCCTATAATCGGCAATGTGGGTGGTCCGTGGTGCACTTGCAAGAGCTGCAACAGTGGAGCATCTTGTCACAGAAGGGGTCATGGTATGCCGGCTTGTCAGCAGCGAAAGGCTCGTTAAAAGAACGATGCTACACATTCACGATTCCAGCTATAGTTGGCTCTTTGGGTCCGACAAGCGGTCGTCGTTCTGTACGCACCGAATGCCCAATGAAAGCCTTCATAAATGTCGACAATTGGGGTGTTACCCAATTGCGGTGTTACCCTCCGTAGACAGCTCTCATAAGGTTTAACACATGAAGATCCTATAACCATGATGCATCTAGATTACCTGCGAGAGAAGCCCACAGGGATTACTGAATTGGGCATGCCAGGAATTCAGAATATTTCTTACCCGCCGTGGAGTCTGGCTGACTTTTGCATTGCGCTGCTAAGTGCGATGGTGCGGGATGAGATCACGGCCGCGCCGGCCGCATTTTGATTGGGGCGAAATGCAAGAACGCCCGTGTACAGTGCATTGGGGGCACGTTAAAGAACCCCAGGTGGTCAAAATTAACCTTGAGTCCCTCACTACGACCTACCTTATAATAATATCGTGGTTTTAAGTACGTAAAACTCGAGAAATTCAATTAATCTTGCTTACCACGCCCTCAACGCGACGTTCATTGTCTAGTCGTGCTTTTGACTGCCCTTGTCATTTACAATCTTGGCCAGCCAGTTTCGCTATGAGCTGCTTGTCAGTCTGTCTGTGCCGCTCCGATTCGGTGTGTCAGAGTACTCGCTTACGCCTTGAGCTTCGTGGCTGGCGACGACGGGCAGACTGGCAGAGAGAAGTCCAGGTTTACAGGACCCGATTTTCACACGTCGACATTTCAAACGTTGTATCTGCACGACCTCAAATATTGCCGCTGTTCGCCAGCCCACCTACGAACTCTTGCACCAATTAGTCGATTTCTGGTGACGTCATTACAGAGGGCGAGAGGCAAGTGCAGCATCCGGGGGCACTATTCTGAAACGATTCACTTCGGCGATACTATCGCCTCGGACAACGGCGCGCGCCCATTGGCGGTTTTAGCAAAATTTGGTCAGCGGGTGGGATAGTTGAGCACGACGTTATCTAATTTTGCTAAACCAGCCAATCAGCGCGCGCCTGACGGCGACATTGTCGCCGAGGCGATACTATCGCCGAAATGGATCGTTTCAGAATACGGCCCCAGGTATCAGCAGTTGAGGTTGTGCATACCAACTGCTTCTCAGTGATCGCGAACGAGCAGCTAGACAGACAGAAGTCCGAACGCCAAGTGATCGAAGACTACTGCTTCCTCAGAGCATCAGCCAGGCAACGGCCACCTTTTTTGTCCCTCCGCGAACAATATCAAAGTTCAGTGAGAAGCATGGGGCGGGGAGTGAAGACGCCACCTGTGCAACAGTATGTACTTGGTGAAATTTTACTGCAACATCAGCTGAAAGCTCGAATCTCGGTTTGGTGTGCGAGTCCGTTTACTGCGTCGTAATCCGGCCACCTCGTCATCCTCCCGAGCATCAACCTCACCTCATGACGAACGAAAATTGTTGCAGAAACAATCGAAGACGGTTTCCGCAACCATTTCGTTCGTCCTGAGGTGAGGCTGCTCAGTAAGTGAACACCTTATATATGCCGCGGGCCGTCGAAATCAAACGGACACGCTATAATAATACTTCCGGAGTACACTTATAAAGTCAGTAACAGTTAGCTTGACGACGACGACAACGGCTTCTCGACGACGACAGTGTGCCGACGAAGAAATGACGACGACGGAGGTGACATAATGACAACGTTATGACCAAGGTGACATAATGACAACGTTATGACGACATTGTGACGACGGTGTCATGGCAACGGCGGCGCATCTGCGCTTTCTTCTCCACTCCTTTACTCTACAGTGGCCAGATACTGTGACAGTGGCTGTGATGCAGTGGCCATTCTGATACTGTGATACAGTGGCCAGATACTGTTATATAGTGGCCATTCGCTTTAAAATCATGCAGGTGTGACACTCTGTGCGAGTAGGCCTATAAGGAAGCTATGGCCAGCCGGCAAGGCGATACGGCGCATTTCGAAGAGAGACGCTCAGCGCACTTCGGCGACGACCTCGCCCCCAACCGCCAGCCAAAGGGGTGTAGAAAAGCGACACAGCGCTCCGAGTGAGAGATATTCGTACAGAATTCGTACCAGAAATAGATATCGCAGTTTTCTAAACCACACCCACTAAAGCATCTAAAGCGAACAAACGTTATTTATGAGTTTACAGCTTCGTGGAATACTACAGTGTTTACGAGGGTTTATTTCTGAGTTGTTTACATAAACATATTTTTCTTCCAGTTAAGATGTCCGTGTAGGTGTGAGGGAGAGAGATAAAAGGAAGGCGGGGATTTCAACCAGTCTAGAATCCGGTTGGCTACCCTACGCTGGGGGAAAGGACAAGAACAATAGAAAGAAGGGAGAAAAAGAGAGAGGGGGAGCACTACGCAGTTAAGGACGCTCCCGCAAGCCAGACGTTCTCAAACAGCACAAGCGTGCTTTCACTGCCTTCTGAGCCGATGATCGGTGGGGACGTGGTTCTAGTATTGTCTGTTCACTCAGAGGACGATCATCTAGTTTCCTGAATGCTTTTGACATAAATTGTCTTTGTGCTTCAAACTGAAGACAGTGGCACAATATATGGTGTAGTTTACAGAAGTGTAGTATCGTTCATTTCTGAGATACAGAGCTATAAACTCGATACTTGGATTCCTGGAAATTTTGAGAAATTTATGAAATTTCTGAAAAAATTTGGCGGCCCAACCTAAACAATTTTTTGCACAGTTCATAGATTAGTATTATTTCTTTTTCCAAGAAACCTCGAACATTTGGTGCTGTGATTCCCAGCGGAACGATTACTCTGTTCTGATGTGTTTAGAAAAAAGCTCCTGTATCAGGAGCTTCCTTTTTAAGTGTTGCTCTGCTTTATGGGTCCGAGTTCCATCCATTCAGCCGCTTCCCACCATCCCTCCATTCTTCCATCCATACTTTATGCTAGTGCTTGTGCACCCACACTACTCCGTGAGCCTGCTTCAGCGCTTGAGACACGATGTACGGAATGAGCCGTTTTAGAACAATTATACCATCCTTTCGAAACGCGCTGTGACAATAATTTCAAAGGTGAGTATGAACTTTGATGCAGATACCGTGCTATTCCCGCTCATCGAAAGTGCATGGATTTCGACGGCGTTCTCTTGGGCCTATAGCTAACAGCTTTATCGGTAAGGATGGACGGAATTGTATTTCAAAGAAGCCAAAGTGTGAACTTAGCAAGCTTCAAGAGAATTTTACTGAGGTACACAGGTCTAAATACTAGAATATGCTTTGAAATCTGTGACGCTATACTGACGTGCCGGTGCTGTGGTGTCGGCGCACACTTTTGAAAAAAAATTAAACCGTCACTTATACCTTTATCTTCAAACAAGCAATATCTGATAACGAACTTGACAGAAATGTAGTTCTGAAAGAACATTTTGTCAGCCTAAGCTCGTTTAGGCAGGAGCAACTGATAGGCCAGGAGCAAACTTAATGCAACTCTAAACCGGGCCGAGTGTCAGGGCAAAGTTTTCTTTCAGCGCCTTTAAATCCGCGTTATTTTAGGTCAATACGCGCGCTGGTCCCGGGGCTATGGCACGGACTTCATGACCTGCAAATAACTTGCAAAGGTTGAAAGAAAGACAACTGAAGTTGGAAATCGCACAGAGGGAACAAAAGGCAGAGAGCCTCATCCATGCCGGCGCACTTAAGTTCACGTCGCGCACCGAGCGACGCCTAGCCCTTGATTGTTTTGGGTTCTCGACTTCTAATTCCGCGCGATTCTCCAGACGGGTGCCTTCCAAGCTGAACAGCACGATGAATAAGGCTGGAGCAGAGACGAAGTCGTGACCCGTCCTTAGCATTCCTGGCATATTCTGGTCCTTTCTTCATAGACGTCTTGATTTTCTTGTTTTCTTCCTTCGCTCGCTATCAGAATTTCCATTTCCTTTCCAGTTCTTCAAGCCCCGCCTTTGTGTTGGAATCGCACGCGGCGGGAGAGCCTGCCAACATGGCCGCCGCCGACCGAAGATGCCTACAAGTGCACCGGGACCACAAGCACCCTCACTACTAATGTACTACGATGGCCTCTCTTTCGGCACTTCTTTCTTCTTGCTTCCCGAGCGAACATAAAAAGCACGGAGAGGAGGTTAGGAGCGCCTCGCGCATTTTCTCTCGCCCTCTATGCACTCTTTTCTATCAAGCCCTCCTCGCCCTCTCTGTCCCTTTCTCAGGCACCCTGCTTCCCTCACCCGCCAACTCCTCTCCACCTTGCCGCTTGGCGCGCGCGCCAAGGCCCAACCCTGGCACCCAGGGAGCCGGCCCGAACGATTCCGGCTTGTGTTTTGGTTTGTCTTCCTGGCGAAGCGAGATTTCCCGCCAGCTGCTGGAGGCCGCCTCGTGTACTACGTTTTCTTTCTCTTCCCACCCCCCTCACAAGCCGGTAAGTCAGTTACGCCTTATCTGCCCGCTATTGCGAATCCACCACTGAGGCAGGGGGCTCTGGTTTCTGTCGAATGCGTGCACCTGTTGACACTGTCAGTTTCGGTTCGACCCGGTTAGTTTAGGTTACAGACTTGTCATCACGTTTTCGCTGGTCGGTGAACGAAACGGTTCGGGCGGTATTGAAAATATCCAGGCTACTTGTTTCTCTTTTTGGTGTTTGTATTTTTTGTCGAGTACTTATGTTTCGAGTGTGGTGGTTTTCAGGAGACGCAGAGGGATGCGCACTTGTAGTCAACAGTGTTGTGTGTTGGATCGCGTGGTTTTTACTTAGAAAACAAAAGCGGGCGGTCTCGTCCAGTTTCACCGAAGCGTTGTGTTTCTGCCACCAGCGTTAATGCGACCGTTATATAGGATGCAAGGAATATCTGCAAAAGAAGCTTTCCCGCTAAATTCGATTGATCGCGACGCACTTCAGTGATACCTGGTCCTTGTGCCAAGTTCCGGGATGGCTGCACTCCAAACTGATACTGAGCCTATTGAAAGTGCCCCACCAGAGTATTCGTAATGTGCCTGCTTCTCGTAGATATATTATGTTTAGATAAATATATAATAATTATTAGGATAATATAATGTGCTGATAAATTCATTTCCTTTTTTTTCTTCTGGTACCATCATCGAAATAGACCGAAAAAAATAAACGCGCTAGCTCTCGGTTTCACAGGTTTCGCGTTCCAGTAATCCGACCTGATGTTCTTGCAAACTTTTGGTTTGCTGTAGTTCGTTGATTTTGTAACGCTACGACAAAGACCACTTTAGCTTTCACCTCTTGTCATTTCAGAACGGCGTTGGTTCGGTCGGTAAATCACGCATGCTTCCAGCAATGCCATTGTAGCGATGTTTCTTGCCCTCTGGATAAATTCGATGGCGAAAATGTTGATGTCACTGCAATGCCTTCAAGCGCGAGTGCCCTTCACGAGACAAATATTGAAGCAGGCAATGTATACAACAACGAACTCACGGTTGTCCTTACGGGGTTCGAAAAAACACGCTACGATGCAGAAGCGCATATATTAATTAGTATAATGTTTGTCTTTGTGCCAATTTTGTCTTTGTGCCAATTTTTCAGTCGCTGTCCTATGCTACGGATAATTCAAAGTAATGACAAATCACGTTGGTTTTTCGTGCGCGTATCATCGTGCAAGCCCCATAACATCGCCGTCCTACAGGCGACAATTCAATCATACCGGTAAATTTAATACGATGCAACAATATTTGTACGCAGAGGCATGACAGTCATCGGTTCAGACAATGCGGATCTACCTGTGTATTCTGTGGTTTTGGTACGTCGTCGAATTGACTCCCTACACAGGGCTTTTAGAGATAACCTTTTTTTTTCTCCCTCTACTTATGAACTGTAAAAAAAACGGTTACTCCCTTGAAAGCGAAAAGTGGTGTAAATTATTTAACAGTGTACAACGGCCCTGTGTGCACATTTCGCCACGATTAAGAAAATGAAGCGGGATTATTGAGTAATGTACACCAGGCCACAAAAGTTTACGGACCACGGGATCTCAGAAAAAGTTCAATTCCAGAGCATCCTGTAGCAGTAGCCAGTAAAACTGTATACGACAATGTTGTCAGTCTATTCTAATCGAGGCCCGAAATGCAAATACCGTAGCTATGTTGTTAGGTTGCGGGGATATCCAGCTTCTTTTTTTTTTTCAGATTTCATGGTCCGAATATTTTGTGGCCGGGTGTACTCGTAGTTCAAACGCAAAGGTTCCCGAGCAGTGTTCGAGCGTGGTTGGTTGGTGTTAGACACTCGACGACGTTGAACGAAACCCGCATAGAGGGCTCGGAGGAAACAACACAAAACGAAAACAAACGATACGATGAAGAACGACAGAGCATAGTCGTTTTCGTCATGTTTCGTGTTTCTTCTTCTTTTTTTTTTTCATGGTGTCCTCGAGTATCGTTTAGCGAGACAGTGAATAAGCGTCTTCGCAAGATAACGCCTTACTGCGCGCAACCTTGACATCTTCCAAACGCGAACGCAGAACATCTAGACGACGATACTGTGCTTTTCGTGACGAAGCATGGCTCACGCGTTGATTGCAGGCGCGCAAAATTTAAAAAAAGAAGAAAAGAAAAGGCGACTAAATACAGACGAAGAAGGGAATTAGCCAGTGTAAGCCTCGTGAGAAGGACCATAGTGATAAGTCTTATGTTGTTTTTCACTGGTATGATAATCCAAACCTTTTCATTCGCTTCCATGGATCGAGAACGGCTAGTGAAATACAAGTATGGCAAATGTCTTACAATATGCAGCATATTTATACATGTGATATGAATGCTGTTTGTGCGTAAAAGATCACTGCTATAGCCACCCGCCAGAGTTCATCCGTCTTAGCCACCTTTATAGCCATAGCTACATAGTATAGTCGGCCGCCATAGCCGACCCAACGATGCGTTTCGCTGCACTTGCATTGCCTTCAGATGTCAAACTCCTAAAGTAAAGCATGCAATTAGACTTATGCATATGCAACGGTAGATATTCTGGCGTCGCGCTGAATTCTAAGCTGTTGCGAGATTGTTTTCTTTTTTTTTTTAGATTTTTTTTTTTTTTGCCGTGGTTGTCTCTCAGAAGTCCTCCATCGACGACTTATTCTAGATTTTCGTAAAAGTTAACCTGTTCTGAGTATTCAACTGCCTTTCAGGTCTTCAAAAACGTTCCCATGTCACTCGCAGCCAGTGGCACAAGATTTGATCAAGAAGGTGAAAACACAACTCACGATAGCACGAACACAGCAACCATTATTCACGCCGGTACTGACGCCGGTACTAAAGTATGCTGAACCATAACAAGTGCTCAATTTTTCTTAGACGCACTTGAACAAAACGGTGTCATTGCTTTCGCCGAAAGTTCTCAGTCCTTCCAAACGCTACATTGAACAGTTAAAATGTTTGAAAAAGCACGGTTTGACAAGCGTTATTTTCTTCGACAAACTCAACTTTTCATTTCCTTCTTTCTTTCTTTTTGAGTGTTTGATCTCGGTCTTTCGACTGTGGACGCACGCCTGTTACGTCTTTAGGCAGTTGACTGGTTGTAATAGCAGTCCCGCCGCTTCGTCACACTCAACTTTTCTTTCTTCTTTTATCTCTTTCTATCCACTGTGGACAAAGCGACGTGATGGCTGTTGCAGCCCTTCGACAGACAGTCAAAGTGCTGTAACAGCAGTCACACTGCTTCCTCGTTGTAGGAGTCGACAGGCGTCTGAGTACGGCACTTTGTTACGGATCCCTAAAGACCCGCAATGTGTGTTCTGGCTCCCTCTCTATTTCGTTTTCGTAACGCCGGCCGGCGCGCCTTTCACGAGCAGCGAATGAATGCCTGCCGACGGAAACGTCGCCAAGCCATGCGCGACTACTCGAAGCGAGTTGTTCGTCACTGTATAGCTACGTTCACATCAACTGGATGCAAGCGGATCAAGTACGAACTCGAATGCGTTCCTTACAAGCATCTTGCCAAGCGGGTCGTGTCCACCCCTTGCGGGCTGGTTGACCGATCTCGCCTCAACGCTCGATATAACCGACCCTCTAGCGATTACATGAAGCCGATTACGAGATTTTGGCCCGAAATATCGACTCGACCCGACTCTATCGAGTTCATGTAGCGTAGCTTACGGCTCCTGGTTCGTTGGAGCACGTAGCTCGAGGAATTATACGCCACCGTTTCATGCACTAGGTACAGTCAATCATGTCGTGAGTTTTTCAGTGGAAATACTCGTTAACTCGTCGCAGATTGGGCAATGAACTGTATTTAAATTAAGAGCTGGATTTAACTTGCACTACGAATCGCATAGCTATTTCTAAATATATTTGGCTGATTAACAATACGATTATTCGCTTTAAAGCTGACGTCCCCATAGCTGAAACCGAGAGATAATGAAGTGAAGCCGAGAGGTGAGTGAAGGCCACCCGTGTGGCAGAAATCATGTGATTACCACCAGTTTCCGTAGATATACCTCCACAGCGTGTATGTGTGTGTGTGTGGGAGGGGGGGGGGATGTTTTCTTCTAGTCAGCTTATCTAAGCTGGGGGAAGGAAAAGAGGCAAGAAATACAGCGGACAGGTATAGTCATAGCCTTGAGTCCATGCCTGTACTTTGCAAAACTGAGAGTAACGTCTGTGTGACCTGTGTGACAGCTCACAGTCTGGATAACTCATGTGTCACACTAAGTGCACGTCGTCGTCATCGTAATCACCATCAGCCTATATTTATGTCCACTGCAGGACGAAGGCCTCTCCCTGCGATCTCCAATCACCCCTGTCTTGCGCTAGCTGATTCCAACTTGCGCCTCCAAATTTCCTAATTTCATCACCACACCTAATTTTCTGCCGCCCTCGACTGCGCTTCCCTTGCTTGGCATCCATTCTGTAACTGTAATGGTTCACCGGTTATCTACACTACGCATTACATCGCCTGCCCAGCTCCATCTTTTTCTCCTAATGTCAACTAGAATATCGGCTATCCCCGTTTGCTCTCTGATACATTGGCAAAAGCCAATGGTCTTCCGGACTAGAAGGTCCGACCACAAAACGACATTAATTTTCACTAATAAATGTTTTATTCTCTCTCTCTGATCCACACCGCTCTCTTGCTTTCTCTTTACGTTAGACCTAACATTTCGTTCCATCGCTTATTCTTGCGCTGTCCTTAACTTGTTCTCGAGCTCCTTTGTTAACCTCCAAAATATATACCCCATATGTAGGCACCGGTAGAATGCAATGAGTGTACACTTTTCTTTTCAACGACAGTAGAAAGCTCCCAGTCAGGATTGGGTAATCCCTGCCGTATGCACGCCAACCCATTTTTATTCTTCGGTAAATTTTCTTCTCATGGTAAGGGTCACTTGTGAGTAATTCACCTAGATAGACGTAATCATGTACCGACTCTAGAGGCTGACTGCCGATCATGAATTCTTGTTCCTTTGCCAGGTTATTGAACATTACCTTTGTTTTCTGCATATTAATCTTAAACCCTACTTTTACACTTACTCGGTTGAGGTTCTCAATAATTAGCTGTAATTCATCCCCACCGTTGCTGAACAGGACAAAGTCATCTGCAAACCAAAGGTTGTTGAGGTATTCACCGTTGATTTTCGATACTAATCCTTCCCAGTCAGAAAGCTTGAATACTTCTAAGCATGCAGTGAATATCAATGGAGGATTGTGTCTCTTTGCCTGACCCCCTTTTTATAGATATTTTTGCATTTTTCTTGTCGACATATGAAGTAAGTCTGGAGTCTAGATATTGGCCAAGATATTCACGTATGCTTCCTGTACTCCTTGATTACACAATGTCGCTATCCCGTTTGGTATTTCAACTAAATCGAATGCCTTTTCCTAATCTATGAAAATTATATAGAGTTGGTTGTTCCCCGCAAATTTCTCAATTACCTTTTTGATGACATGTTATTCATTGTAGAATACCCCCTTCCTGAAGCCAGCCTGTTCTCTTTGTTGATTTAAATCAAGCGCTGCATTGATTCTATTGGAAATTACCTTGGTGAATATTTTATGCAGTTCTGAAAGCAAGCTACTGCACCTATAATTCATCAATTATTTAACGTCCCTCTCCTTATGAATCAGTATGATGTTGGCATTCTTCCAGCTCTCTGCTACACTTGAGGTTGTGAGGCATTTCGTATTAAGGTCTGCAAGTGCTTGTATAGCGACGTGTATATGCCACTCCCAGCCTAAGCCTGTGCAGAATAGTGGCCCTATTTCACTAAATATTTGCTGGTAGCCTAAAGCTTATCTTGGAGCCCAGTCTCCGGAGGAGTCTGTTGCTCTCGCAGATTTTCTAACGGTACCGGCTCGATAAAAATCTGGCACCAACGTCTGTCAAAGTTTCTTTAAGTGCTCTGCGACTCCATTTGTATGCAAGTACATTATTTGAGTGGTTCGGCTAATGTTAAAAGTTGCTTCGCCTAAAACGTGGTATATTGGCAGCGCAAATAAATATTTGCTCAGGCCTCGTCTTTAAGCCAAATATCGCGATCCGCTGGTAGCACTGCTCACTTTCAATGTGGCAGTGTTCGCGCTTTCTTGACAAATTCTCATGTACTAAAATAGCATAAACAGCGCCTTGCACCTTCATCTTGAGAACAAAGCGCCGAAAGACAAGGGAGGAAGTGTAGCAGGTAAACGCGCTCTGTTGTCAAGATGAATGCTACCAATTTGCACAGTTTTCGGTTCTTGCACGTTGTTCAAGTGCAAGTTTTTTTCATAGAAGTGTGACGGATTCGGCTAGTTAGTGACCTTTTAACGCGACAGCGTTAAGGGCCCCGTGTCGCAGAAAATTCGGCGTCGGCTTCGGCTTCGTCGTTAAGCATCGGCGTCTGGCGGAAATAATCATGCCGACCCACATTATCCCGAAGCACCCCAACCACACAGGCCCTCCACGTGGCGCAAGGCGTTAGTGAACAAAAACTGAATTTCTCAAAGTAAAATCCGTCAGAAAGATCGTAAAGTACGACTTAACCACAGCCTACAGGCGTGGTAGCGTCGGATTGTAATTTGCATGTACGAGAAAAAAAAAAGCCTGATAAGCAGCCAGGGATCATTGAATGCAAGCGCGTTCCACTCTTAAAGGCGAGGCTTAAGCGTCCTCCAATTCTGTTATGATGCTGGGGTACCACGCGAATGCAAGATGCAGGACACAGAAAGACGTCACGATTGCAAGCGTTGACATCAACTCTTTGTCAGAACGAGCGCAAACCATACGCGTCTAAACCATCAATTTCTCTTTCCGACAGAGTTAACGTCAACGTACGTACGCTTCTCCTCGTCGCGTATTTCTGTGCCCTGCGCCTTGCATTTGAATTCAACTCAATAACCATGGATTTGTAATGAACAGAACATCTGACTCAGAGGCGTCTTCAGGGTGTCATGGCTCTTCAAAATAACGCAATCCAGCTTCTCAGCATTTTCATGCGTTAACGCCCGCCTAGGGCCAGCTTTCCCTCCAGGTAGTCAAACGAGACTCTATGGCATGCTCTGCACAGGACGGTACTTACGCGACTATCCTTCAAGCAAGCCTTGTCTAGTCGAAAACGGGGGGCATGCGTCACCCGCAACGGGTTAATTAAGGTCCATTTGCGCTCGAGCCGCCCGCCGCGCCGCCCGCCTGCCTTCCGCACGCGTGCGGTCGTGCCAAAAACTACACATGTCGCACACTGGTGCACAAATTTCAGTTTACACTGGGCCCGCACATGCAGTGCAAACCGAAATCTGTGCACCATGTGACATGCGCAGTTTTTGGCACGACCGCACGCGTGCGGCAGGCAGGCGGGCGGTGCGGCGGGCGGCTCGAGCGATCTAGCGCTGTGTTCGCTTCGGCGACTTCAGTGTCTGGAAACTCTCCAACCATCATTGCAACAGAAGAGCACAGATGATATCCCGGTTCCCTACAGACATCACGGTACGCGGCAGCTAGTGCCATGACAGCCGCTAAAGTTTTTTTTTTTTTTTTTTTTTTTTTTTTTTTTTTACCATGCCAGCATCACGGACCTTTGAAAAACCCGACTCTTGGGCAGTAAAAAACTTCGCTAAGCAAATGACATCGTTTTCTGTGCGAGAGTATCTTATGC
Organism: Dermacentor silvarum; assembly: GCF_013339745.2. Lineage (NCBI taxonomy): Eukaryota > Metazoa > Arthropoda > Arachnida > Ixodida > Ixodidae > Dermacentor > Dermacentor silvarum. The sequence continues at coordinate 159,393,074 of NC_051162.1, forward strand.
AAATTACAGTGCACTGTCAGTGCAGCAACCGCCCTCCTCCTTCACCGAGGCTCGGAGCTTTCGAGAATGCTGAGTCGGTACAGAGTGTGGATCACGTTACACCATTCGTTGATATGCCCGTACGTGACACGCCTTGTGGGAGTCACATTCTCATATATGCCCAGATAATATCCGACAAGAAGGTCACAGCGAAATGGAGGCTTGAAATTGAGTGATGAACCGTGTTTGAAGAAAATATGTCGCTGCAGCCAACGTTCCGACAAGAACACTGCCCTGACGAAGACCAGCTCCCATGTAGAATTGTTGGCTGCCGCGACATTTCTTGTTCGACCGCGATTGATCAGATGCTGTCTAGCACTGCTGTAAGGCGCTCCTGTTTTATATACAAGGCAGCTAATTTTTTTAACATTTTAAGCATTTCAGTGGCTAAGAAAGATACCTTCGCAAGCGGAATTAAAAACATCTCACCGGTTGTTGCGGTAGACATATTGCTTTGAATATCTCTCGGACGAAGTAAAGGTGAAGGAAACTTTTGTGAAAACAGCGCGATGTTCACGAAAATTTTGTTTTGATTCGTACTGAAAAAAAAAAAAGAGCGCCTTGACACGTGAGCATATAAGCGTGCAGAGGGGGCACTTATTATTGCTGCTTATTTACTGAAAGATTCAGACAGCTCAGCAAAGTTCATCAAAGTGGTTTCGCCATTCTAGAAAAAATGGGAGGGTGCGTAATATGCCAGTACACATTGCTCTACATGTGGTCACAGCAGCTCATAAACCCCCGTGTGCTCAATACTCAAGCTGTTCCTTTTCAATTATAGTTAAGATACCTGGCTTGATTGGCATCTGCGTTCGTTTTCCGTACTTCCATTTGGCATTTAGTTACCTAGCGTTTCTTGGTTTCCGACTCTAGTATTGTGCGATAGACGTCGCACTATACCGGGGGTTCAAAATTAAGCTTTGCGGAATTTTTAAAAACCGCCTGTGGCAGGTGGCATAATTCTTATCGTTGAGCTGGGTTATTGGAAGAGGCGGACATTTCGAAACACACGAGATATCGAAACACATGTTCAACTAATTAGCATAAATTGAATAATGAACTTCTTAGTTAAAACTTTACGAGACATATTGCAATTTACGAATTGTAGCCGGTGAGTTTGCAAGACGCATCCACTAGAAATGAATTTCCAAGATGACAGCAGTTTCGAGATATTATTTCCCAAAGTGTTGAACGAACTGTATGGGCGTTCCAGTTGCTTTTGTGCTTCAATGCATAAAACAGCATTTTGGTAAAAAAAGTAAGTGGAACAACAGTGCATTTTTACGACGAGTTTGATGGCGCATGTCTCCAAACTGGTGTCATTCTGGAAATTCATTCCAAGTAGATACGCCTGACAAGCTCAGCGGCTACAATTCGTAAATTGCAATATATGTGTCGTAAAGTAATTAAGTAAGAAGTTAATCAGTGATTCTACGTTAATAAGTTGAATATGTGTTTCGATTTCTCGTGCTACTGATGTCCGCCTCATCGGATAACCCGTGCTCGATTGTAAGAATTGTGCTACCTGCCGCAGGCGATTTCTAAAAATTCCGTAAAGCTTAAAAATGAACACCTCGTATAGTGCGTCCTAACCGCGCGTTTCCAGGTTTGTTAGTGTCATTGTGCTGTGCTTGAAGCATGGAGCGCTTCTAAACCGCAAAGTCCTAGACTTTTAAATGCCTGGAGCACAAAAGCAGTGCGAGAATTCAGCATATAGCACGGATCGCGAGTAAGTGACAACACGAAAAACGCCCTATCGTGCGAAAACTTCATACTTTCGTTGCCACGGCCAACGGCAGAAAACAGCGCACGGAACAAATTAACTTCTGACCAGATGGAACATGACCCATGGCGTTTTGCCTCCGTTTTCACGGCTCGTGCATGTGCTACCTGGCTCGACAATGTGAGATCACAAAAAAATTAAATTATAAGGATTCACGGGCCAAAATCACCATCTGATTATGAGGCAAGCCGCAGTGGGGGACTTCGAATTGATTTGGACCACGTGGGGTTCTTTAACGTGCACCTAAATCTAAGTACACGGGTGTTTTCTGCATTTCGCCCCCATCTAAATGCAAGGTCGAAATCCAACTCGAACGGAGCAACCACAGTGCTCATTAGTTGCGTGCAGCTCCGAAGAACAGCGCCAGTACCGGAACTTCGATTTTTCACATGAGACGCATTATCTTGCGGTCGCGCCGATTCTGGAGGATTGCAATGCAATGCAAGGTTGTTTTAGAGGCTTCCGTCAAGAAATACGAGAACGTATAAGCTACCAGTTTAGACTAATTAGCTCACGTTTCAAGAGCACGTGACCGCGAAAAGAGGCTCGGCGAAGGTTTTGGTTTCAAAGCAGTACGCCCCTTGAGAATGCCGTCCGGAAAATGTCCAAGGGTGCAAAAATTGACAGTCACTTAAGTATCCTTACGTGATTTGGATGCGAAAGCGTTATGACTTCTCTCAGCGATCACCTTGAATTAAAACTAGCGTCGTAATCCACTTCAATATACCTTGCTCTAATTTGTACCAACCCTAATTCACCTTAATCACCCTAATCGACCTTAATCCAATTTTGGCAGTGGGCCACCATGCCGTGGCTGTTCGCCGTAGGATTTCGCAGTGCGAGTCGCAACAGGTCCAGCGCCAGGAACCTGACGTCATCACTTGGTCACGTGGGTTTTGGTATCATCGGACGATAACAATGAACGACGGATTTTCCACTTCAGGGGGCACGTAATGCTTTCGCATTAAAAACCAGCGGGCGTGGCTTTTTTGAACCTCAGGGGCACAGTGCAGTTAGCTATTGATTAATCCGTCGACGATGAAGGCGACTGTTACGTTTAGAGTCCTGAATAGCCACACGACGACGATTATTATTTTATTATTTGATTTGAAAACATATATACATTTCACAGGAAAGGGAAGTTAAGCGAGGAGCAGGATGGCAATTGCCACCGGAAGGGGCACAACGTCTGCCTACTCTTCAGAAAGGAGGAGACAGAAACATAGAAATGGAAGATATAGGAGCCGCACAACATACATTCGATTTCCAACTACGCCTCAGTGAAGACGGCGGACGATGCCATTGTCACCAGGTCACTATGCATTTTTAATGTCCCCTATCTCGCGTCGAAAATCCAGCGCAGGCTCGTCAGTGTGACATAGTGGATTTCAAAGTATTTTCTATAGTTTGTAGGCCGTTGGAGAGCTGTAAATGTTCTTGAAACTCGCTAAGCTCATGTTTTGGCTTGTTTACCGATTTAAAAGGAAAATCGTTGCAGATATATGCCAGTTCGGTCAACTCATACATCAAGAACACCAAAGCTGTACAAGGGAGTTCTCACAACCTTCGTCAGTCCTACACCGTAAACTAATTTACACCTTTAAAGGTGCACGATGGTGTTACCGGGTTAACTAACTCCCTCAGTGATTAATAGACCAACTTACACCATTGTGAACCCTTAACGGGGTAAATTAAACTGCGATTATTGCGAGAGGCTGGATCGATCGACTTACGGTGGCAAATATTATTGCGATAGCAATTACATGGACACTTCAACCGGATTTCTGCCGTCGGCGTCGCCGTCGTCGTCGCCGTCGCCGTGAGGTTCCCTATAGATAAAATCGTCGCCGCGCGCCGTATGCCCGAGCGGAAGCGTGCGGGGACGCGCGCTATCACGGAGAGCGAACGCACTCAATCTCCCACGCGCAAGCAAGGAAGCGGGAAGCCAGCGCCGGAGGGAGCGGGGGGGGGGGGGGGGGCGCACTTCTACTCTGCCAACAACCGCGCTCGTCACTCGCTCGCACCGTCGCTTATCTCCACACGGCTCTGACCTTTATGCACCGTGCATTCGCCGCTCAGTTTCCGTTGAAGCGATAGACCGCACGTACCTTCGCCCGTTGCTGCGGCGTATGCTTGCTGCCAGCGTTTTGACAGTCGCTGTCTGCAGTCATTCAGTGTGATCTATTCGTGTTTGTTTGTGCGCGCTCACACCACGCTTGTTCATTCAGTTAGTAATAGTCGGGCCACATTTTCCAACGCACGCTACACATGCAATGCTGCCCGGATCGGCAGTGCAGCGCTACAGGTGTGTCCCTTCGCACGCGCTGCCCATGGGAAGCGCTTCTCATGAACACCACCGTTTCACAGGCGCCTTCTCGTGGTCATCAAGTCTCTCTTCATGTCTGTCTACTTACGCCGCAGCACACCTGCTTACTTTATCAGCTCATGTTTACTACAATTCATATTGCTACCAAAGCCGCTCACCTTACTTCGTATGACATTGCTGTGTTGCTATCGCATTCATTGCTTCGCCCGTAGGGCGAAACTGTGACATTTTTTTTTTCGACACGGAACAGACGCCGGCTAAATCGGCTGTAAGCTAACCCCACCTGTAGCAACATCATCATCATCCCCACAACAGCCATTATTTAAGGCAAGGAGTGCTGGTTACCTCTAACAATGCCATATTGTTCACATTGTTTAGAATGTAAGCATAGCTACGAGCTGAATCTTTGTATAGACCTACACCAGGTTTACGAACAATGGCAGGCGCCGTCGATAGATTCTATAGGCGCCGGCGCGTAGGCTCCGCTCACATTCTTCGCTCTGGCTTGCACGCTTGAAGGAGTTTTTTTTTTTAGTTTTGGGGTTTGACGTATCAAAATAACGATTTTATTGTTAGTCACGTGTTAGTGGGGGGACTGAGGATTAATTTTGACTACCTGGGGTTGTCTAGCGTGCACGCAATGCACGTTTTTGCATTTCGCCCATCGTCTTAACGTACTTATTGTGGCTGATCTGCATGCGAAGTTAAATGTGTGGGATACGAAGCACGGCCTTTGGTAAAAAAAAACAAAAATCTTAAACAACTGCTGAAAAACGTTATATACGGGCAACGTTTTTAAAGTGGGTGGTTTATTATCCCCTTCAGTCACGAATTGTGATCGACTGTCGATAAGTGTATGAAATTTACATAATCTTACGCCAAGGTGCTGCAGACTCCATTATGAGCAAGTCAAGGCGGTAGAATGACTCGTTCTGCATTTTATGATCAGTCACCATAATTACACAGCGATAAAGTATCTAATCATTGTGCACTCTGTAATGATATATTTTTTTCATAAAAAATAAGTGAATCCCTAGTGTGAATTACCTGCATAAGTTAATTATTGGTTGCAAGCTTTACTAAAAATAAAAGGTTATTTCGCTTTTGCTACAGGAACGTTCCACGTCACACGGCCCGTCGAACACTGTAGTGCCTTCTCGAAAGCGATCTTCGGTAGCGATAGATTTCCCTCAGAAGTAAAATGAAGGTATACTTGAGGTAAGCAGAACGTTTAATTTGCCCTAAGATTAGTTTGCGTGGCCTATTCCTTGGCACAAGTGTAAGGAAATGGCAAAGTCGGGTACACAAACGTGTACACTATGACTGAAGGGGCCAGGTAACTGAAATTCTCAATGTAACTGCTCGAAAGAAACAGCTTCGCTGAAACATGCGCTGTGATCCTGGAAGGTTGCACAGTCTTGTTTTATCTCCTCTCCTGCCTCTCTCCCATTTTTCTCTCATTTTCAAGCGGGAAAGCGTAGGGTCCGACTACGGAGTCGATAGACAATAAACAAAGACCCTAAGTGCGCTTCTGGTGAAGACGTGGTAGTAAAGCGTTAAAGATGGCTGATTCCCCCTTGCGCTACCAATGGGCATAGCACTCATTAGGATGCCCACTATGCATACAAAACGTTTTTGCGTCACGAAATGAAGCAGACTGATATTCATAGCAGGGAATATTTGGTAATGCGCAGGCTCGAGCAATCAGCCCATCGATGTATGCATAAGCGGCAAATTTTGGGGAGCATAGTCAGCGTCCTACAGCGATAACTGTAGTTAAGAGCTGCCTTCGTGGCGTTACAGTCGCCTTGGACGCGCGGTCACGAGAAATCCGTGACCCCGGAATACAATATGGCTTAAGAAACCTATCTGCTATATTTTAACGCGAGAGCGATAATCTGGCGTCGGTGTCGTCGTCGGCGCCGGCGCCCGCGACCAAAAATAATCATCACGAACCAGCCCGACCACGTAGGCCCTCCACGTGGCGCAGATGCGTTAGTGAAAAAATTGAATTTCTCAAAGTAAGATGTATAAACAAAAAAGCAAGCGTAGCTTGCACTGGAGACGCAATGCTAGAGAGACAGCGGAGCTGATGGGCACCTAGCTAGTCCTGGCTTTTGGGCTAGACTAAGCACTACCAAGTGATCCCAAGCATTTTACGGAATTTATTGATTATTGATCGATTCTCAATTAGATATTGAGTGACTATCGATTGGCTATCGCAAGGTATTGGCCACGTATTTGGGCTAGGCTAAGCATTACCAAGTCATTCCCAGCATTTACCGGAATTTATTGGTTATTGATCAGTTATCAAATAACTATTGATTGGCTATAGATTGGCTATCGCAAGATATTGGCTACGTATTTGTGCTAAGCTAAGCACTACTAAGTCATCCCCAGCATTTTCCGCAATGTATTGGTTATTTGTCGATTATCGATAAGCTATTGATTGGCTATAGATTGGCTATCGATGACTAACTCAGCTTAAGTTGTCCCGGCCATGCTTAGCTAGACTTAGCCACGCTCAGCTTCGCTAGTTCACAGGGGTATGAGCCAAATTGCGCTTGGACCTTTTTCTGCACTACCGCCAGGATCGGCCCACATTTTTTGTGGACGACTAAAACGGCCGGCTAATAGCAGTGGCCGCGCGGCGACCGCGACCAGGCCAGTTGCCGGAGTATCAAAGCCCGTGGTGTGACGTCACACAGAGGGCACGGCGAGCGCGCCAGCTGTGGCGGTTGCCAGGCAACGGCGGACGCTCCCCTGTAGGAGCGGTGGGTGCGCGGCGGCGACCGCCACCCCCGCCTGCCGACATCGCACGCCGGTTGCCGACGCCGGATTTTCTGCGACACGGGGCCCTTAACGCTACCTTGTTAAAAGAAGGCTGCAGTAGCCGGGAAGCCTGATAAGTGGTCAGGGATCTTTGAATGCGATCGCGTATCACTCTTAAATGCGAAGCTTAAGCATCCTCCAAATTTTTTTCTTTACCGTAGTAGCAAATATAGGCTAAAAAGCATGCTCCGATAACAAAACCCTGTAATAATTTTCAATGCCCGCGACTTTTCACGCTTTTAAACCTAAGAAAAATAATTATAAAGTAAAAAAGAAAGCCAGCAGAACACTGGTGGTTCTTTTTACGGGTGTACGCTACCGCCACCGCACAGCGTGGTATGCGCAGTAACAGTTGAGTGTTGTCGCAAATCGTTGCCAATGCGCATGCAGCTGAATTATCTCGTATAGTGAAAGAATACAATTTATCAGATGCCTGGGTACACATGCATGGCGAAAATTTTGGGGCCACATGGCAGCAAAGGCAATCGCAATGTCGTCTAGATCGAATGTATTTCCCCCCCTGAATTAGCATCGCAAATTGTCCAATGCAGCATCCTCGATCGTCCTGCAGACGCAGGACACATTTCAGATCATCGAGCTTTCACTGTCGTGCTGAACCTCGAAGGAAGGCCAGGTGAACGCACTGATATGTGGAAACTAGACATTGCTTCTTTGCGTGATCAGGTGACTCTAACCGAACTCAAAGTCGCAATAGTTACATCAGTAAGCGATTATGAATGTAATGTCAAAGCGTGGGATACTTTGAAGAAAATCTGGAGGTCGGCATGCATAGCAGCTAGCAGGAAACGCAAAAGAAAAGAGACTGAGCAGCTTTGTGAGTGCCTGAGAAGGATAAGAATAGTACGAGATGGTGGCTCCCAAACACAGCTAATGTACGAGTACCTAGATCACCAGCGCGAACGATACCGTAGGCTTATGAGCTGGTACTCTCGTACCTCTGCAAAGGCGTGGATGACAAACAGGCCAATTTCTGATCCTGAGGTACTGCGGCTGGCTCGTACGTCCAGCAGGAGGCAAAATGGCAGCTCTTTTATTGAAAAGGTTATAATAGAGGATGGCACAGAGAGCGGTGCGAAACGAGATATCGAAAGAATATTTTGGAACTGCTTCTCAGACGCATTCACATCGGAAAATATTTACAATGCCCAACTTTTAGGTGAAGAAATATATGATTTTTGTAATAATCTAGCCCACGTGGACTACACAGAAGGCAATAATTTATTGTCTCCAAAAAATTCGCAAGAAGCTTTTGATGTTATCCGATCTATGAACAGTGGATCAACACCCGGTACAGATGGCTCACCAGTCGAATTTGACCGGTCCTGCTGGCCAGAAGTAAGCACGGCCTTGGTATCTTTCCTTAACGGAATTCTTGCACGGGGAGGTATTCCTAAATCGTTTAATCGGGGCCGCGTGATTTTCTTGCCAAAGCCAGATTCCAACCTTGCCGAACCCTCATCCTGGAGGCCCATAACGCTGCTCAACACAGACTATAAGATATTGACAACCTTTCTTGTAAATCGCACGAAGGTATTAGTGCCTAAAATAGTCAGTGTGCATCAAACATGCTCCGTGCCTGGTCGGAGTATATTTTCATCTCTCCACTTAACACGTGTTATCGTACAATACACAACAGCGCGTGAAGCTTCCGTGAAGCAGCGCGTGAAGCGCATTCGTTACTGCTGGCTATATTGTAAGGTTCGAGCACTGTATACATGTTCATTGCTTTTCGAATAAATTTGGTTACGAGTCAGAGCTCAGCGTGTCTACTCCTGTCCGTCTGTCTGCTTCGCGTTGTATACATGTAGTCACGAATATTACCAACAAGCCCTAGCTTCACCATTTTAAGTGATTGTGAAGCCGGCTAGACCTCCAGGTGGAGCTGAAGCGGGAGACAGAGGCCATGATTTATCATATGTAAAGAACACAATGAAGTGCGCAATAAAGTTCATTTATCTCTCTCTCTCTCTCTCTCTCTCTCAGGAAAAAAGAATTAATTAATGCCTCGTTGTTCTTGGTACGTATGCTGTTCGGTGCAGTCAAAGCCTTCTTTTGCGTCAATCCATGCAATCCATGCAGTAAGCTCCGTGAGGATGAGGAGTTCGTAGCTTTTGAGCCGCTATTGATAGCCATCTCACACACCAGCCCGTGCGCACTATCCTCACAGGCCTAGCCGCCGCAGTGGCTCGGTGGTTATGGCGTCGCGCTCCTGAGAACGAGGTCGCTGGTTCGATTCTCGATCACGGCGGCCTTATTCCAATGGAGGCAGAATGCTAAAGGACTCGTGGAACACGTTTTGGGTGCAATTTAACAACCCCAGGAGGCCAGAATTAAACCGGAGCCCCCCCCCCCCCCCCCCTCCACTGCAGTATCGCTCACAGCCAAATGAGCACTTTCGGGATGTCAACCCTCGCAATTAATTTTTTTTTTCTTTTTTTTTCCGCAGATGTCGCGTAGTTCGAATTGGGCAGCAAGTTTAGGCGCGTGATTTGACGGTGCGATGCAAGGTTTGGCGACAACGCGCTGTGTGCGGTCGGGTTACCTTCGGTTGTGAATGGCCGGCTGCATCGCGCGCACGTTTCGGTGCACGCAATGCGCACCGCGCACGACACGTGAGCCCGCATTCTACGGCACACAGCGCCCGTGCAATTAGCGAAGCATCCCAAGGCCACAGAATGCGGCGTCCCCTCTAGGCACTTTTTTAAAACAGTACTTTGATCGAGTTGTCCTTTTTGTTTTTAACGCATAGCGTTAAGGGCCCCGTGTCGCAGAAAATCCGGCGTCGGTCTCGATGTCCGCGGCCAACAAAATCATCCCGAACCACCCCGACCACACAGGCCCTCCGCGTGTTGCGTTGAATTAATGTCCATGGACCTCGCAACGCTAGAAAAAAAAATAGCTTCAACCCCCTCAGGTACGCTGAGTCGCGTACCTCAGGGCGTTCATTAAAGTTTTACATCCATCCATCCATCCAACCCCCTCAGCGCCCTAAATAACTTACATGTCCAGGTTTTCCTTACATACAGTTTTGATTTCGCTTTCCAGGCGGCGTTTGCGCCATGACGTGCAAGGCGATCACTTAGGAGCGAAACATTCAAACGTTCTGGAACTCGCTCCAGCTTCCTCCGTTACGTGCTATGCTGCTGCATTGAACAGGAGCAGCCATTCGGTTATTCCGCTTACATAAATTTGCAATCGCCGTAGATGATTTCGGCGCATTTTTTATCATGATCCTGAGAGCGGAGGGGAGTCAGTCAAGTTTGAGTGAAGAAGGCGGCAAATTGAAGTCAAAGAACGTTTAAGTGGACTGCAAGGTCGCCGACATGTGGGTAAACTTGAGACGGGCCCCTTCGGACAATATGCAGTGGAACACCTAATTAGCTTTCAAGAGCACGTACTGGCTAAACGCACGTGCCTCGTGTTAAAGGCTTCAATGGGATTTGAATGTTGAGCAGGAGAGCTACTTATTACATAGTGACATTCAGATTGGAGTTCGCATATTACGCGAGTAATGCTTTCCATACAAACAAATTCCGTGTTCGCTATCGTGTCGCCCACGACTGTACAAGTGCTTTAGCGTCAGCTGAACCATTGGCGCACGCGACGAAGATAATGGGCCAGCGATCAATAAGGGCCGCTCCAGAGGCTTATGAGCAACGTAGTTCCACACGATGACATGCGTAACTGTCATCTGTGCCTGTGGACCGTGCGCACCCAGTGGTCCAGATAGCGTGGCAATTTGCACAGCCAGCTAGAAATGGGATAGCAACGGAATAGTCGGGCGAACTATCACGAAAATATAGAGATGTAGCGTGTGCGGTATTCCGCTAAACACCGACGGACTGGGCGTTTCGCCGGATGGGCGGAGACGCAAACGTGAAAGTCCTGCAGCCACCTGGTGGCGCAGAGCTGAACTAGCCAAACACAGAGCTAATATTGCAGTAAATCACTGTGCTGTACTTCGCTGCTAGTGTAAATTTTCGGCAGCGGAGTTCAGACAAGTGCAGGCCGCCCAAGTTTGCGCCCCCGCTCACCCGGTTTTCCTCCCGATCCGCCTCCGTTCAGCTGAATACCGGACACGCTAAAGCTCTCTACTGTGTATGCTGTGACTGCGTTTGTATTTGAAAACACTGTCAGTAGTTACTTCAATATTACACGATATACCAGAGTAGACTTTAAGGTCATCTTCGTAACGTTCTCTGTGTTGTTGTGCCGTGTAATCACCTACCTGTAAACACAAATATTTTGCACACATTAGCGGAACTAAATGACGCGACAGGCAGAAGAAAACGGGGCGGCGCTACGTGTCTATTCACACGTCATGTCTTATTGAGGGCTTAATACGTACTAAGTAGACCGTAATGAAATCTCAACTGTATAAGCTTTATTAAATACACAGAAAGGTGATCACCTGCAATGCTGCAATGCAATTGCAGGATTGAATGTTACACATTATTTTCCTCTTACCAGGCACCTGGCGGTTGGTAAGTGCACGCTGGTTTCGGTCTTGCTTCGATTCAGACCCCTTCGAAACATTGGGCAGTTTCGCCAGTACTGACAGCGATAACAAGGTTTAGTGTTCCGCTTGAACTCCTCGGATGGTGTTATGACTATACGCGGGTTCATCATGTCGCCACCACGCGGTACGCAAGGCAAATCCTGCTTCGCATAACCCAATTTCCCACAGTGCGTGGGAACAGCGTGATGTTTAAAAATATTGTTTTAAAGAGTTTTCCTCTGCGATCACGAACCAGCTCAGAATCTCCAGATGTCATCCTGACTCCCGCTATTCTACGTACAGCTCGATGTCTTTCAGGACGACGCAAAAGAACAAAGCATCGTGACTGTGTGAAGACGGAAAGTAGAGAATACGATTACAGCCGCACGACTGATGGACGTCATTAGTGCTCCCTAATCACTCGAACGTGTTACGTAACGTGTTAGCGAACTCCAACGTGGCCTGACAAGTACATCTTTAAGTGTATAAAATGAGCTCAAGGCGACGCCCCACCAGCAGGCGAGTGAACTTTTGTCAACCCGGGTCAAGGAAGCAGCCGCGCCTGCTCATTCACAAAGCTTGTCCCGGAACAAACACGGAACACGCGTCCACACTACGCGACCACTTTCAAAGTACAACGACAGTGACACGCTGGCCGCGTGACGTGCATACAACGAGTCTCTGCGTCCCTCTAGGCGACCCGCTTTTTCTTCTTTCTCAACTCCGGGGACGGCCTTCAGTCACTTCCACTTCCGCCAAGCGCACCCGCGGGCTTCCCATACTCCGCACAATAATGAGCGACGAGCGTCGGCTCGAGGAGGTCTTTTCGTCATGCGGGATCCGTTTCACGGGTGGCCGCTCGTAATTGGCTTTACGAGGTCTCCCTCGTGAAGGAACGTCGCTGTCAGGTCTTCCTCTGGTGGTCCCACGCTGAGCAGCCCGCCCGACGGATGCTAATTAGACGTCGTTTGACTCCGCGTGGAGGCGCTCGTTGACACAAGGAAGGAGGGAAAGAGTGAGGAGGAAAGGCAGGGAGGTTGACACAAACGTTCTGTTATGTAGATATAGCTGCGTTGTTTTATGTGCAGCTTTGTCGATAACGCGCCTCGGTGACATTAGATACTTTTATCATGCCCGGTATTCGGGTAAACGCAGACGGACTGGGCGTTTTACCGGAGGGTCGGGGGTGTGAACGTAAGCGGCCTTCATGGTGCAGCCACCTGGTAGCGCAGAGCTCAGTCAGACAAACAGAGAGCTAATACTGCAGTAACCAAAGTGACAGCTCCCGATGTAAATTTTCGGCAGGAACATGATAACGCCGCTGCCAAAAATTTACACCAGCAGCGAAGTAGAATAAACTTGGTTACTGCAATATTAGCTCTGTGTTTGACTGAGCTCTGCGCCAACAGGTGGCAGCACCATGCAGACCACTCACGTTTACGCCTCCGCCCATTATACGTATGTTCAGGCTTTAAGCAGTAATTGTTCTTTTATTATGCACAGAACAAAAGCGCACTTATTGGCACTGCTTTATCAGTCAGTATGCTACTGGTTATATAAGGCCGTTATCGGGTAATTGCATTTGGCGCACATATAAACTTCAGTATGTATAACCACTAATTCGTCCGCCGAGATACCCACCGACGGAGTAGTTGCCACGCCGAACCCGGAAAAGTAGGCAAAGGATGTTTCGTTTTAAAAGCTGCGGTTTCGCCCGTTAAACGAAGCAGCGACGCCATAGAGGGCGAAGTATTATCCGCTGTGAGTCTTGCACTTCTTCGTGCGGTATCGGTTGCAGCAGACATTCGCAGAGGCGCGCCACTAATTTCCTTTCGAGAAGAAAACTTATGTCATATGTGGTTCTGGTGCGAGTCGTTTTCGTTTGTGTAGGGGGCGCTCTCGGTGATGGAGACTTAGAGTTACTGTATATGCTCCCTTCGGGAGCCGAGTTGCGCATAGGTCCGCCATTTTGCCCGCCGACGCATCCGTGTTAAGCATCAAAGCCACTCCACTTGAATGGAAGATACGGCGCGGCTCAGCTGCCGAGTGTGCTTGCTCCTTCATTCCGCGAAGGCCAGGTGGCGCTGTATTCTTTTGCGTTGTAAGTTGTGGCAGGGAAGCAAGTGTCCGTATAACTTGAACACTATTTTGTAACCATTAGAGACGGCGAGAACAAGAGGGCTGCACACCAAACAATGCTCACATGGCTTCAAGAGAGGTGCTCAAGGACGGCAACTCCGTCCGCACTCCGTAATCAAAAACCGCGAAGTTATTTGTCGCAAGAGATGCAAGGCAACGTACAGTGCATATGACGCATGCGATACGCACTTACTTAATCGGGCGCATAAAAATTTTAATGTTAAGAACTAAAAGTGTTAATCCTTACTAGGAGGCCCGTGGTCCTTCGCCGCCTTTCTCTGCTATGATAATACTGCACACAAAAGGTGCGAGGAGCTGCTGCTCATCCCTCTGAGGACGCGTCCGGCAACAGCCGGGATAGAGGCGAAATGCAAGAGGCCCGTCTACTGTACAATCAAAGTGCACGTTAAACATGCCCAGGTGACAATGATTATCCGGAGCAATTCACTAATACCTCCCTCATAGCCTTAGTCGCTTCGGGACTCCTAACAGCGTTAAAAACAACAAACCAAAGCAACACGTGCGGACGTACTTTGAACCTAAACGACCGCATTCGTAAGCCTTAGTGAGCCTTGCAATAGCGTAGAGAATGTGCTAACTCCTGGTGGAGCTGAAAACAAGGCTTGAATAATGTCGCCTTAATGTCACAGGCCAGCCGCAAATGCCGCAAGACAAAACTCCTATGAAACAAAGCGAGCAAATTCGAAAAAAGTCAACTTAAACGCGCTAAAAACCGCGCACAGCATAGACACATACACAAGCACTTTTTTTTTTAACAGGCAGGCGTAAACCAGATTCGAAAGAAGATGTAATGAAGAACCGTGGCACTTCACAAAGCCGTGCGTTTTTTGCAAACTCCTTGAAGTCCGCCCGCCCGATCCTACGCATCCACACTTTTCTTCTTTGTGCATTGCGCTCGCCGGATGGTTAACCACAAATCATTTTGCCCTCGCCTTGTCGGTAGCGGCGACCGAAGGCGCAGCAGCACGGCGTCACAATGAAGTTCTCGTCCCTAACACAGTTGACCTGGTCCGCTAACGCGCTCGATCAATCTGTTTGCGCGTACAGCACTTACGTGGCATGTCGCACTGGTCCGAGAATGGCGATCGGAGCGCGCTAGAAAGAAAAAAAATATACAAAAGCGCAACTCGTGTTTTTACGTGTCACGGATGACACGTGACACGGACACGTGACACGGACGTGACACGTGACACGGAATGGGGGAGCGGAGGAGGCTGGGGCGACACGATGCAGGGAGAAGGAAACGCTGCGGTGAGCGCGGTGGCGGAAAGATTTAAAAAAAAATGGCGCTACTTTTGGAAGAGGAGGGGCTTTAATGGAAACTATAGAGTTTCTCTATAAGCTACCAAACCTTTGGTAGCGTAGGCATAACTCCAGTGTAGAAGCAAGGAGAGGCGACTCTTTCTTTCTCCTATTTCCAATCCAAGCCTTTCATTTATTGCCCTTGCATCGTTTATTTTCCTCGATCCTTTCCTGCATCGTTTATTTTCCTTAGTCCTCGACTCTGGACCTCTCTCTCCCCCTGTCATCTTTTTGTTCCCCTTACCCATTCGCCCGGTGCAGGGTAACCAACCGGACGTTATTCTGTTTAGCTAGAGCTCCCTGCCTTCTGTCTTTCTCTGTCTTCGTCCTCCTCACTCGAATCTGGATTATGGATAAGCCGCAGAGCATGGCGTCACCCGATCGTTTTAACGGGCACCCAAAAGGCGGGCACTGTGTTGTCGATGCGCGGTATCCTTTGCTGTGGCATCGGCGGAGTTTACTACTTCACAGCCGGGCCTGGGATCGGCAGTTTTGATTACAGCACTTCCTGGATGGGCCTCCTTTACTCCGAAACAGAACGACGCATAGATAGAAAATCCGGAGGGAGGGGGGAGTGATAGGAAAAAAATTCGGGCAGAACTCACGTACTATGACTATCCACCTATGCGAATAGCCAAAACGCGTCATGCGTGAAGCGTCTATCTGCAACCGGACTCGTCTCTCGCGCATACCTCTGGACACGTTACGCCTTCTGGCGGCGTTGTCGCGAAGGTGGTGATGATGATGATGATGATGATGTTATGGAGGCAGGGTTAGTCAGGCAAACGCAGCCCGCAATTGTTCCGCCTGATCCTCCTATGAGTCGAGATCAGGGGTGTGTCAACAGGCGTCGATGAGCCCCGTGTCTCGCAGCAAGGCTATCAGCAGTCGTTGCGCTCTCTTCCTGATTGCCGCGAGCCCTCCGGGGAAAACAACGTCTTCAAAGGTCCTGTGCGCAAGCAAGAGCGCTCTTCAGCAGGCTGTCGACCATCGCTTTTCTTTCTGTGTCAAAGTGCGGCCATAGTAAAATGAAATGTTCGATGTCGCCAATGTCACTACAGAAGGCACAGAGTGGGGAAACGCAACGGCCAGTCTTGAATAACCAAGCCGGTGTGTACACGGAGTCGGTTCTGATGCGCAACAACAGCGTCGCTTCTTCGCGAGTACGTCCATGATTCACGCAGGCTTCGTGTGGAGTCTTGTGGATCACCCTAAAGTGAAAGCGGATTGCATCCTGAGGGTTCGGAAAAGTTTTTGGCGCTTTCCCATAACCGGCCTCGCTGCAAACCATGTTGTTTATCAAGAAAAAACGTGTGCTGAGTTAAATACTTCATTATTGCAGGCGATGTGTTCTGGTAATTTGCAGGTACACTGGATAGAGATGTGGGCCTGTAGTTAGATTGCACGGGAGAGTTGCCAAATTTAAATACGGGAGTCATACAAGCTATTTTTCAACCGTCAGGCACGCACCTTGCATCAATAGACTGTTGAAATACACTATAGTTGCCAATATGTGCGGTATGACCAGTCTTGTTATTTTCAGTAATTTAAGGAATACATCGTCTGGACCGGCTGAGGCAATATTCATTAGACGGTCAATAGCTAATTCGATACCTGCAAGAGTGATCACGATGCCATTCATGCAGGCATTAATGATTTCAAAATTAAAGTCAGCAGTAATGGGCTTTTTGTTAGTGAAAACTTGAACCAAAGAATAAGTTTCTTTCCCTTTTCTATTATGCAGCCCCTGATGGCGACAAGTGCTCACCGTCCTTGTGGATGTAATTTCCACAGTAAACCCTTGAATTAACCACTTTCCAAAACTATTCATAATGTTTGTTAGCAGAACAGGCAAATCTTGATTAAAATGTGACTGTAACTGTTTCTATTTCTTTACTGCACAGTTCCTTGCATCTTATAATGATCCCAATCGCCATCAGAGTCCGGCAGCTTTGCTTTTCAAAAAAGCGCTTCTTATTGCTTTACATGTGAAGTGACCCGTGGACTATGGGTTGTTGACAAGATTGTGATTTTAGGAATGTGCTGACCTCTTATTTATACGAGGGCGAATCAGAAAGTCTTTGCCCCTATTTTTCATTAGCTAAAATAAGGTACATACAGGTCATTACAAATATACGTACTATTCTACGTGCCTTACACTATTTTTCTTTCACACAGTCCCCGCACCGGTTCAGTCATTTGTACCATCGCTGCACCAAATTTAAGATGCCCCTGTGGTAGAATTCGTCCCGCTGACTGAGGAACCATCGTCGGACTGCTGTCTCGACTTCATCGTTGCACGTGAATCGCTGTCCTGTCAGGAACTTCTTCAGCGCACCGAAAACGTCGAAATCACTAGGGGCGAGGTCCGGACTGTATTTCCCTGTGGATTTCGATGGGCGCTCGTCCCTTGCTCCATAGAAAGCGAATCACACTTCGTTGCTCCTACGGCGTGAACGCTTGAAGCACAACCGCCGTCTTCAACAACCGACAGCAGCGCCGTGGCGCGGAGCTACCGGCAGATAAGGCCGCGCTGGTCCACAAGAAAGGTCCACCGCTGGGAATTTACACTTCACATTTACACTTCACATTTACAGCCGTAATTTGGCTAAAAAAGATAAGGGCAAAGATTTTGATTCGCCCTCGTATGAGCAGCTCGTTAACTATGCGCCAGTTTTCGTTAGTATTACGATAATGGAAGATGCTTAAAAAGTGACCTAAGTATGGCAAGTTGGAAAGAAGCTGCTCACTTTCTGCCCGTTCGTATATTACTTTCTTTTTGATGCGAAAGCATCAAATGGCCTATTGAGCGAACAAGCCGGTGTCTGTAGCGGCGAAACGGCACCTAAATTTTCATTGGTTGCGACGCTACGTCACGAGCGCGCCTCGACGTAGCAGAGCGGGCGGAAGGGAACGCCTGCTGTTGCATTAGCGCGCCAGGTGTTGCGTGAGGGGAGAGGGCATCGCCGCGACGCCATGTGACCTTCGCTCTCCCAAGCCGGCGCGCGGTCTGCCTCTCTCTCTCTCCCCCACTGGGCTTAGCTGGTGCGCGCGCCTGCCGGCCTTGGCGGCCGCTGCTGTTTCCTCGGTCTCTCGACGCGCAGGACGTCGGTGCTAGGCGGCGTTGGCACCGCAGGCTGCCGCTGCGTCTTGCTGGCTCGGGCAGCACGTACGGCTGCGGCATATTAGGGTATGTTCAGACTGCGGTCGTAACGTTAGCAAAGCGCGCATCTGTCATAAAGACCGTATCGCGCGTCACAACCGTTAAGATCGTTAAAAATGCTGGTCGTTCACATTGTCAATTGCATACGTTACGCATCTTAAGACCGGCCAATCAAAACGTGAGCTGGCCAGTTGCGTCTTTGTGGGTTTCAACATGGCGCCTGTAAACAGACTACGCGCACAACTACGCACACTACTCGAACTACGCACACAAGCTACTACGCACTAGAGCACTGCACGGGCCCGGGCCGGCCCGAAAGCCCGGGCCGTCCGAATCGTTTTGTCGGCGGGCTCGGGCCGGGCCCGGGCTTATAGCCGCGGGCCCGGGCCGGGCTCGGGCTTGAGGCCACGGGCCCGGGCCGGACTCGGGCTTGAAGCCACGGGCCCGGGCCAGACTCGGGCCCGCTCATTGAAGGGCCTAAGTAGGCCTTCGAGCACACGCGACCGTTATGAATTAAATGGTTCAATGCATTCTGTGCCAAGCTGAAGTGACACGTGCAAGATGACTGTCATCATCATCATCAGTCTATATTTATGTCCACTGCAGGATGAAGGCCTCTCCCTGCGATCTCCAATTAACCCTGTCTTGCGCTAGCTGATTCCAATTTGCGCCTGCGAATTTCCTAACTTCATCACCCCACCTAGTTTTCTGTCGTCCTGGACTGCACTTCCCTTCTCTTGGTATCCATTCTGTAGCTCTAATGGTCCATCGGTTATCCATCCTATGCATTACATGGCCTGCCCAGCTCCATTTTTTCCGCTCAATGTCAATTAGAATATCGGTTATCCCCATTTGTTCTCAGATCCACACCGCTCTCTTGACTGTATATCTTATCAGATGACTATATCTTATCAAAGAAAATAGTAAAACAGATGAAGTTCTCATTTTTAATAGCGGAGCTGTTTCAGCCGGGCCTAATGTGTCCGCTGAATCCAAAAATGTGGGCCGATCCTGGCAGCAGTGCAGAAAGGGTCCAAGCGCAATGGCACATACACCTGTGAACTAGCGAAGCTGAGCCTGGATAAGTCTAGCTAAGAATAGTGGGGGCTAATTGCCTATCGATAGACAATCGATAGCCAATCAATAGCTAGTCGATAATCGATCAATAATCAATAAATTCTCGAAATGCTGGGGATGACTTGGTAGTGCTTAGCCTAGCCCAAATACGTGGCCAATACCTTACGATAGCCAATCGGCAGCCAATCAATAGCTAATCGATAATAGATCAATAATCAATAAATCGTCGCATTAATGCGAACACAAGAAATCCTGAGATATGGTCAATTCCATACTTCAGAACACTCTATAAGCATCAGTCGTTAATACATGACCTACCATTCACTTTCCACAAATACAAAAATGGCGGTAATTTCAGTAAGAAGGAGCTCAGCTGACACTTTGATCACTTGTAATGTATCTGATGTGATTATTATTCTGCCTTTCTGTATGGTTCTGAGTATATAATGTAAATCCTGTTTCGTTTTCTTAGCAAATGTTGATCTTGTAAAATTCAGTCTCATGCTATGTTGTATAGCTGGTGCTGTGCTGTTTTGTATAGCTAGCATTGTTATTGTAGTGTTGTTTAAAATGCATTCTGTTAAAACTTTTCCAATTCTGTTAAATCGCCGTTACGAAAATATTCTTTGCCTTTCCATTCATAGCTATTTCGTCTATGAGGAATTCCAGCGATAGCTGGAAATATATGTGAATTATTTTGCATGTGTGGTCTTTCGGGTCATGTCAAGCTACATATGTAGCTTTTAGTCCAAAATGACCGTCCAGCATCTAAACTGGACGATAAATTGATTTGATTTGATTGATTTCGTCGGACACTTTGAAAATTATTATCTCGAAACTGGTGTAGTCCTGAGAATTTGTTCCAAGTGGATACGCCTTGCGAACTCCGCGGATATAATTAGTGGATTGAAAGATGTGCCATGAAATAATTGGCACAGTAAGTAATGGCCGCCTCATCGAGTAGTTTAGATCAAGGATTGTAACTGTGCTATCTGCCACAGGCAATCTTTAAAAATTTGGTTCAGCTAAAATGAAACGCCCTGTATATTTGCATGCTAAATGACATCATAGAACCATATCGTACAAATCAAGGTAAGTACATGCGCACCACCAGAAAAATAGTAGCACAGGCAATGGGCCGGATTACTGATGTTCCGTGGGAGAAACAAAGATTTCGGCCTTTTATTGCTTATATACTACAGCTGATTAAACCTCGAGAAGGTGAGGCTGACAGATACGGTACAATCTGTAAGTAAAAAAAAAAGGAATTTTTTCTTACAGGCCGGGCCTGGTCATGCACACGCGGGCCCTAGCAAAGCTTAGTAATGAACGCCCGGGTCCGGGCCGGGCCCGGGCTCAGTAACACGGGCCCTGGCCGGGCCCGGGCTTGGAACCACGGGCTCGGGCCGGGCCCGGGCTGGTCTCGGTCATGTACGCTCGGGCCCGGGCCGGGCTCGGGCTTTGTATTACGGGCCCGGGCTGGGCTCGGGCCTCGTAAAGCGGGCCCGGGCCGGGCTCGGGCCGAAAAATCAGGCCCGTGCAGTGCTCTACTACGCACTCACACAGCCATGTCCGTTGGGTCGTTGCTCTAACTGGGCATGCCGGTAGTCGCGTCACCGGAAATTTAAAACAAACTGCGGCGCTTACTGGCCACGTCGTAACTGTATGAAACGTAAAAGTAGCGGACCTTCCAACAATTACGCTCGGGTGCGTGACGACTGTTGCGCTCTTAACGCGTCATAACATTGTAGTCTGAACACTTTAGTCGCGCTTTTTGCGTTTCAGTTCCTTGCGAAATATCTGCACATTACGTACGTAGTCTGAAAGTACCTTTACTCGCAGTGCATAACTCGAAGGACCGCTCAGCGGCGTTCAATTGGACATTATGTTTTCGCATTCACAACACGCAAGTGCTTAGCTGTCCTCGGATTTTTTTATTTTTTGAGGGGGGGGGGGGGGGGGGGCGCTTTTCTACCGTTAGCGTGACTTCGCAGAGCAAAACATTGTGGTCACTAATATTCATTCGAGCACATTTGCAGTTATGGTGGTAAAAATTAAATCAAGAGCAGAACTTCCACGTGTATGGAGGGAAACCATTTGAGTAAAGCTATACGAGGAAATTAGGTCAAGAAATTTCGGACATTCATTTCTTGTAACGCCCACGGGTGTGCATGTCTACCAGTCTATCTCTCCCCTTTCCTCCTCCCCCAGTTCTTTATACCCTTGCGAGAAGATCGGCACGAGTCGACCTGCGCTGTGCAGGTCTTACGCAATCTTACGTAGGCAAATCTTACGCTCTTGTCGGAGCCATGTCAGGTGCAGTCAGTTTTACAGGGGCGTGAAGTTAAATCAGAATATATTCTGATACGGGGCATACAGCCCAAGATACAGGCTCGCTATCTGTACTAGTGTGCATGACCAACATAGTCTCGTACGTCTTTTTTTTTTTTTTTTTTTACTTCCCGAATTCGGCTAGCCAATTCAGCTTTAACGCTGAAGCCACGTCCCGCAAACTTTCGACACAAACCGTATGCACTTGGCTATGACGAAGAGTGCAGAGGCTTTCAGGTCCCGTATGACGAATAACCAATCACACAAGAGATCTGTGCAGCAGGCTGCCGGTGTTCCGTCGCTCCCGAAGCGGTACATCTCGTAGTACGATTTATTCGTTCTCAGCATACAAAGGGTAAAAAAAACATACCAAGACAGAGTGGCATCACTCGCATATGATACGGACGAGGTTAGTTTCCGCCAATGGGTGGCCGTCATCCTAGGCTCTAACACAAATGTTCCTTCTCTTGTGCGCGCTATTACTCCTCGAAACGCCTAAGATCGTCATGAGCGCACCGTATATCGAGCACTGCTATCTGCGTTTAAGAAACATCCGTGTTAACAGCTTATGGTGGCGGCAATCCTCAACTTCCGCTGAATCACCCAGGTTTACCAACGTCGGAACGCCCATAAGATTTGATACTGCAAGGAGTACACACGGTAAAAATAAAGACTCCCAACAAGCATCACATAGCATGTCGCCATACATTCAACATAACACACATAAATACCACATAGGAGCGACAATCAGAACGTGCGAGGCGCAATTCAACGTAACACACATAAATACCACATAGGAGCGACAATCAGACCGCGTGAATCGTAACGCCCTTTCACATATATCCCACAGCTTTTGTCTAGATCCCCTATGTATGAAGCACAATCGGTTACTGAATTCATTAGAGTGCAGCTTTAACGAAACTCTTGCAGATGGATGAAGACAGTGAAAGCAGATTACCTGGTTTATACAAACCGACACTTTCGCTAACGTCCTACTCTAACTAATGCAGACTTCGAACACAGCGCAAGATCACTTTCATAGCCATGGTCAAGTCATAACTGAGGCCGAGGGCAACACATTCGAATTAAGCACATTAAATAATGCACGGACTCATCGTGATAGAACCAAGTGTTGCCACCGTTCAAATTCTCAATCTCAACATCTCCGCTTCCCCAAAAAGGCCTGCAGCGATCATTTAACTATATCCTCCTTATCTTCAAACTTTAATTCGAACACAATTCTAAGTGCATTAGTACTATGTAAACGAGTTCCTTGCTATGTCTAAATATTCGTTATGCAAGCCCTTAATAGAAAGCCTTAAAAAATATATCAGTTTCACCACAGGGGCGAAGCAATGAATGCGATAGCAACATGTTAGCATATTATAGTGAGTAAGACTCGGAGCTGTAATGTCAGTCTGAATTCAAGTAAACGTAAGCTAAGTAAAAACGAGCTGTTGTGCCACGGGTCCTGTTTCTATCCTGTCATCGTACAATTGATGTTTAATTAAAGCCAACGTATTTCTTAGCGCCTTTACCACTTTTCCGTATTGGGTATGTTTCAAACTTCTTCCCTGGGCCGATCCTGGAGGTAGCGCCCAGCCGCGCCAATAAAATTACATTATTTTCAAGTTTGAGCTCTCTTATTGTTTCGCACTTTTCATATTTAAGGGCGAGAAGATTTACGAGGAAAGGCATGCGCTGTCGGTGTTTTGTTTCATGGCATTTGTTTGTCGGCTGCCATTCTCAAAATGTTTTATTAATCACCACCATACAACAATGAAACCAGGCAATGAAACTAGAGAAAGCATCTCGCATTCTGACTATGTTTAACTGAAATGTACAAATAATTAAGAGAAGGGAAATGAAATTGCCGCCATGGCAGCGAGCGGCTCTGGCTACTGCGGAACATATAGGTTCGGCTCTGCCCTGCGGCAAGTTATTCTTTCGTCCACTTTGATTTCCATATCCATTACTATTTTACCATTTCAATTCATCAGCAGCAGCAGCCGCCTATGTTTACGTTTACTGCAGGGCGAAGGCCTCTCCCAGTGATCTCCAATAGCCCTTTCATGAGCTAGCCGATTCCAACTTGAGCGTGCAAATTTTCTCATTTCATCCCACCCACTTAATTTTCTGCCGTCCTCGACTGCGTTTCCCTTCCCTTGGGACCCATTCTGTAAATCTAGTGGTCCCCCGGTTGTCTGCTCTACGCATTACACGGCCGGCGCAGCTCCATTTTTTTATTATTGCAACTAGAATATATATGTATTATAATAGGCCTTCTATATATAGAATATAGTGCATGCCGTGTGAACTCTATTGTGCATACTAGAGTGGCTGCCTTGCCAGGCTATTGAACATTACCTTTGTGTTCTGCATACTAGTATTCAACCCCACTCTTACACTTTCTCAGTTAAGGTTCTCAATAATTTGTTGCGACTCATGCCCAGGGTTGCTGTAGAGGACAATGTCATCTGCAAACCGAAGTTTGATGAGGTATTCTCCGTTGATCCTCACTCCTAAGCCTTCCCAGTCTAATAGCTTGAATACTTTTTCTAAGCAATCAGTGAATAGCATTGGATAGATTGTGCCTCCTTGCCTCACCGCCTTTCTGATAGGTAATTTTCTACCTTTCTTGTGGACAAGCTAGGTAGCTGCGGAATCTTTGTAGGCATTTCTCAAGTATTACAAGTATGGCCTCCTCTACTCCTTGATTACACAATGCCTCCATGACTGCTGGTATCTCTACTGAATCAAATGCCTTTTCATAATCTATGAAAACCATACAGAGAGGTTTATCGTAGACCACAGCCTTGTCATTTTACCCGATTGATGACACGGATGTGATCCATTGTAGAATATCCCTTCCTGAAACCAGCCTGTTCTCTTGGTTGAGTGAAGTGTTGCATTGATTGCATTGGAAATTATATTGAATATTTTATACAATACTGAAAGCAAGCTAATGGGCCTATAATTCTTCAACGTCTCCCTTCTTATTAGTATAATGTTGGCATTCTTCCAACACTGGTACACATGAAGCCGTGAGGCATTCCGTGTAAAAGGCCGCAAGCTTTTCAAGCGTAATAACTCATTTATCATGATTAAACATAACTATTTGATAACAATTTTAAACATAACATATAATTCATTCAACATTTCCATTAAATATAATTATGTTGCCCTATGCTTTCTCTGGCTTCATTGTCTCTTTCTTCGCACGACTAAAGCGAGGTACCCATACAAGTTTGAGCATAAGTCGGAACCTTCTTTCAGAAATCGTAAACTGGAATTCGCTAAACGCAAAAAGACGTCATGGGCGGTAATTCGCATAGACGCTTCCAATTAAAATCATTTCTTGTAAACCGTTTGTGTTAGTGGCCAATCCCGGCAAATAATAGTGGGGTCGCGCGGCGACTCGCGAGCCAATGACGGACAAAAAAAAAAAGGGAATGGAAGAGGACAATAATCGTTACAAATACGGCCCCTCGGGATCAGAAACGAAAAATCGCCGCGCTAAGCGCGGCAGTGGTCGTTTCGAGGCTCAACCAAACGTCATCATTCGAAGCCGTTAGCCGGATCCGAAGATCCACTAGTGGACCGCTTCTGGCACTCGTCGGGATCGTCTCGTCTTCCGACGGCTTGCATCCTTTTCTGGCGATGCGCATCGGTCTCCAGATGCTCCAGCTTGTAGCCGACGTTCTCGAAGAGGACGATGCCGCAGAAGCGGCAAGACAGGATCGACCGCCTCGTCGTTGTTCTCCTGCGTCATCGGCTGAACTTGCAGTCCCCTCAGGAGCGGTCGACGTTGGCGACGTCGAAGACCGACGCATCGTTGATTCAGCCGGGAGCTTCTGGCAAGCGTCCCTACCAGCGGCAAGCTGTCGGAGGACTTCCTCCCTTTGTAGCACCCGCTGGTGCTTCTTACCCTGAAATGCATTAAAAGAAGCGGGTAACGTGAACGCTCGAAACGGCAGGAGCAGCATCGGGGCAGGACACTCCACTCTTACACGGACGCTAAAGACAGATGTGGATTTCAGGCCCGATATTGTTACGCACCTCCACCAAAATGTGACATGTGGAAAGAGGGACAAAAACTTTGCCGTGATTGAACGCGGTTAAACCAAGTTTGTCGATGGATAGCACGGTTTTGCTTGCTTTGTGAAAGGACACAGACGCTGCTAGGCGCCCCCGTCACCAACTACCGCATTTCCAACTGCACCACAACACACAGACGCTGCTCGGCGCGGCAGCAGCAGGGAGCGAATTGACCTTCGTGCTGCGTCTCGCTTCAGCGCGAACTAAGCGTCGAAAGCACAGCGCATACGAAGCTACCAGCACTTGGCGCACTTTGTACACATCGCAGATCGCTCTGAAGATGAGGCCCGCGAGACCGCGCACTTTGTCCACATCGCTTTCAAGATATGGGCGCCCACGCGGCGTACCCAGCGGCAGCCGCCGGTAGTGACCGGCTAAGTCCCAGTTTGTCCTTGGCTGGGCTTGAAGGCCAGATTTACGGAACCAGGCGTTTTCTCGGTATGCACCTGGAGTAGTAGAGCTATCACTCTAAACGAGACTATTTACACTGTATTTACACACGAGCCAGACCACCAAGTATAGACACGCGCTCGCGCCAATACTCTAGACATTTCATCGTCTTTCTCGCGGGAACTCGTCTCTTGAGCATCTGTTAATGGTATCGTAATACCATGACAGCGCGAGAATATGAATTTAGGCTGCGTTAGCAAACTACGTTACTGCAGCAGTACAGGACTGTGCCTGTACACGTATGACGTGCGGTTCAACAGCAAATCGATATCTGTACGACACGACGGCCGCGCCATGACCGGAAAGTTTTCAGTTAGGTTAGGTTAAGTTCCAGGACGGGGGCGCTCCAGTCAGCCGAAGCGAAGGTCTCAATCGCAGCAGCCACGTAAAAAAGCAGCTCCGGAGGCCCGCAAGTACCCTTTTTAAACGTCTCAGTGTCCGCATGAGTTGCGGTCGGTAACTGTTTTCGCCACTTCGTGACTGAGTTTGGCACGATCGATCTACAAACGCGGCTGCTCATGCGTGCGCCATAGAACGGGCCCCGCCGTTGCGTCGTACAGATATCTCCATTTCCGGTTGACCCACAAGACGTCGTGCAAACACACGCAGTAAAAATGCTACTTTTAAAGCAGGGAAAGGATTGCTATACAGTCAAACCCGGATAAATCAAATTCGAAGAGGATCACAAATATATATATATATATATATATATATACATATATATAGGTCATTCGATAATAAAATAAAACATTTATGCAAAAATTTTCAAGGGATTTTACTGTTGTTCGTTAAACACAATAATTAATTACATTTGGGTTCGATATATCCGGGTTCGACTGTACCAGAAAAAAAAATGAACTAAAGAAACGGTGCTTCCCTGATGTTCCTGCACGAGCCCTCCGTGACGTCACAGATTTCGGCAGCATTCGTTCTTGTTTCGTTAAATGTGCGTTTTTTTTTTAAAAAGACCGCATCAAATTTCTAAGGGACCACAGATTCGACCTAACAATTCTCCAGAACACTTTCTGGGACAAAGCAATATAAAATTCGTAGTGCCACATTGAGGGTCTCGACGCGCAATTGCTTAAGTCTTACCAGAGTCATTGTCTTACCGGGAAAAAAAATCAAGACAAAAATCACACGTGTCTGTTACTTCAAATCATTCATCACTTCTCTCATCTAATATATCTCACAGAAGCACACTGCGTACGCGTTTCTTTAAGACGCACACAAACAATAAACATAGTCTGCCAGAGCTCTCTTTGTAATATATGCGGACGACTGCACAATGTACCCGGCGTGGCGGCGTAGTGGCTTTCGCGTTGCGCTGCTGAGCCCGAGGTCACGGGGTCAAATCCCGGCCGCGGCGGCCGCATTTAGGTGGGTGCGAAATGCGAAAACGTCCGTGCAGTGGGTGCACGTTAAAGAACCCCAGGTGGTCAAAACTAATCCGGAGTCCCCTAGTACCGCGTGCTTCATAATCATACTGTGGTTTGGCAGGTAAAACGCTAAACTGTCATTTTTGCAGTTCAATTGTACAACGTGCACATCTGGTACCGCGAGCTGATGCGAAAGTGCAATGACGTTATGCTAAACTTGTCCGAACGGGCCGAAGCCAACAGGCCTTAAATAAATGAGATGAAAAGAAAGGCAATATTCTTCCGAGCCTGTAATAAACTAACGAATAACGAGCAGGATATTTATTTTCACAACTAGCGCATACAGGTGGCTAACGCACAAAATTCATGGAGTGCATCTGTCCTCAAATTTAGGCTGGAATGCGAAAGCAAACTAGCTCAGTGGAAAAATATAGGCTGATACCGCAGTGCTCTTCCGAAAACAGCAAAGCTACAAATATGGAATGGCCTAGGAGCAAACGGCGCAGTGATGGGGGTCTGGGGATACCGGATCAATTTTCACCACCTTGGGGTTAATTACCCTGCA
This sequence comes from Dermacentor silvarum, assembly GCF_013339745.2. Taxonomy (NCBI): domain Eukaryota; kingdom Metazoa; phylum Arthropoda; class Arachnida; order Ixodida; family Ixodidae; genus Dermacentor; species Dermacentor silvarum. The sequence continues at coordinate 159,421,098 of NC_051162.1, forward strand.
CCTTAATCTAAGTACACAGGCGTTCGTGCATTTCGCCCCCGTCTAAGTGTGACCGCCGCAGGCCCGGTCGAACCCTCAATTGGGCGCTCAGCAGCTCTACTCTATAACCACTAAGCTAATTCCACGGCGGGTCGTCTGATTTGCTCGCGCTGTAGGTGAGCATGCAGCTGTGCCGACTATCCCAACTTGCAGCACGATTAATCAGTGCATTCCTGAATATATATACAGCACTCTTCGCTATAAACACCGAAGTTGACTACCCCAAATACCGCGTGCTCAATTTATAGGTAGTCGGCTAAAGTAACACTGCAAAAGAAAAAGAAAGAAAAAAAAAAAGAAAGAGATACAAGTAAACACGTGGCATGGTTATCGGCATTGGCACGTATTTTTGCACTGATACCTGAAGTGCAGTTTCAAGTGAATCGATGTTTATTTTCTTTCTTGAAACGAAAATAATACCTGACAAAGAAAGGTGTACACCGGCCAAATAAAACTTTAAAAGCGAGACGTTTCGGCTCCCGCGTGGCCGTCTTCGGTCGGTGTACGTATTTCTTTGTCAGGTTTCATCCCGACCACACGGGCTCCCTGCCGAACTCTCGATTACAAAATAACACCTATGGTATAATCTCACTGGACTGCGCAGCGGCGAAAAAGATAAGGCTTCAGATATGAAAATTGGGAGCGTTTCTAGAGGATGTCACACCGGTGGTTTGCACTGATGTCACCGTGACCGCCATCCTGCGGCACTAGCACATCTACAAGTTGCGCAACCAAGAAAGGCGACAGCACGGCAGGCGCGTCTTGCGCCCAGCGACAAATCGATAACGGCGATAATCCGCTGAACGACGGTCCCAGCCAAAAAGCATACAATGTACTCGCGATAATACGGCGCACGTACGTCATCCTGGCCGTCATATTAGGGCAGTAGGCCTATAACCAACACCACCCTGATAGCACCAAGACCTGTTCCCTCCAATCCGTGACGTCACGCAACCTCACCCGACTGCCATAGAATCTAATGGGGATGCATGCCCCAAGAGCCAACACCACCTAGATAGCACAAGGCCCACACACTCCGATCTATGACGTCACGCTACCTGGCCCGAAATTTCCATTGCCAAGGCTGGCGTGACGAAAGCGGTAACGTCAAAATCACTGTTGCTTACGCGGGAGCATCCCCATTAGATTCTATGGCAGTCGGGCCAGGTAGCATGACGTCATGGATCGGAGTGAACAGGCCTTGTGCTATCTCGGTGGTGTTGCTATACAGCACGGTTAGAAGCTGCGTCCGTGACGGTAAATGAGAACTATCTATGCGAACACCGCCGAATGAACGAACCCAAGATGGGCGTATCTGTCTCTTACTCTCCCGCGTAGGCCAGCGCCGTTTATTATAACGCACGCAGAAAAATTGGGGCAGTAATAAATACAAGCTTTTTGCTCGAGGAGCCGGTCACGGCATGACAACGTAACGTGCGTAGCAAACGTTCTGCGGCTCAACACGTGGTCGCGGCGACCGCATTCTAATCGAGGTGGGATGTAGAGACTGCTTGTCATTTCCTGATCGTATTTGAGAACATTAGAGAACCCAGAGTCTTCCGCTACGTTGACCCCCCCCTGTCATTATAAGCATGAAACGATTTTCTCTCCCGTTGTCGGCAACCTTCAAGAGACCTTAAGCCAAAAGCCGTTATCCGGGCACTCAAACGAGATCATCCGCCCATCGTTGCGAGCACAAAACGCGATCATCCGGGGCAACTAGTCAAAAGTTAGGAAAATGCGGTCTCTGGCCCCCCCCAACCCTTTCTACAGGACCGCATTACGTACGCTAGGCACTTCCCAAACAAGTTGCAAGAAATATTGCTTCCGATTTCTGCTTAATGTTTGTTCACATTGCAATCTCACTCAAGCTGCGACTTCTAGTACGCTGAACTTTTATTTGTCATTTTCGACAGCGACATTCAAAAGGTAGATAGAGAGTTTGCCTGAGCTCTTTCGAACGCCAGCGGTCCGTGAGTCGTGAGCGGTCCGTCCGCGACAAGAAGTAGTGACAGACGCTGAGCGCGCTGCACTGTTGGAAGAAGAAAAGCGGTTGAAGGCGGCGGCACCACAGGCAGAAAAAGAAGCCACATGGTGGCCATTTCATCCTTATTTATATCTACTCTCGATAACGAGAGAGCCATCAATTTTTATAATTTTTTTTTTTACGCGAGGACCACTACGACTTATTTTATCGAGAACGCATCTTTTCGGTGTTTGTTTCTTTGCGAGGCTCCTTTGCTGCGGCTTACGCGTGAAACACACAATCATTCGGAGCACTCACGAACAGACGCTAATAAAGACATCCGTCAAGCTGAATAATTGGCTAGTACACATACAGTGTCGCTGCGGCGGCTAAGTGTCTACGGCCTTGCGCTGAGGAGCACGAGGTACAGGGTTCGATTCCCAGCCTTCCGATGGGGGCGGAACGCAAGAACGCTCCTGCTGCACCTTGCATTGCGGGCACTTAAAAGATCGCCAGTTGGTCAACGTTAATCCGGAGTCGCCGGCTACGGCGTGCCTCGTAATCAGATCGTCGTCACGGTACGTAAAACCTTGGGACTTTTTTTGTTTTGTTTGTTTTAGTCGAAGGAATACCTATATTCAGCCGAATTTAAGTGCCCAGAGCGAGCAATAACGATGCAAACGCCGGGCAGACGGACGGGACCCTTAAAGTTAACATTAAATTACGGGGTTTTACGATCTAATTACGACGCACGCCGCAGTGGGGGGTCTCCAGGATAATTTGGACCACCTGGGGTTCTTTAACGTGCACCCAAATCTAAGTACACGGGTGTTGTCGCACTTCGCACCCACCGAAATGCGGCCGCCGTGGCCGGGACCCTTGAAGGAAGAAAAAAAAAACAGCGTCCAACCTTTTTGTGGGAAATCAGGGCGTCTTCGCAGTTCATGGCGACGTCGCAGAGCTCGCAGACGAACCGCAGAGGCGCAATCTGCATCGACGGCAATCCCGTGGCCGCAGAGGTGACTTCCAGTTTGATGTCCGGGCTGCGAACCTCGGCTCCAGCTCCGATCAGCGCTTCCATCTGTCTGTGAGCGGCAACTTTCTTCTGGTGCCTGGCGCTCTTCAGGTGGTCCATGTAAGGCATGGGACCGCTGAAGTGCATGCTGCACTCCTTGCAGGCGAAGTGCGTCGAAGCCATCTGCGAACAACATTTGGCGTCTTCTAACCACGGACTGGGGCCGTTCCACAGGTTCCACACGGGAGCTGCCATTCCCTACAACTACGGCGACGACGAAGTTATTTCTTCTGTTCACGGGTGTCCGCAAGCTATGGCATGCACACAGCGCATGAACAATTAAGCCTGCGAGCGACACGGCTACTTCCGAGGCTACGTAACAAACTTATGAAAGCGAAAGATCAGATAGTTCCACTGCCCAGGAGCCCGTTATGCTCTGTGGCATGGGCGGGATTTTCCCCCTCCCTCCACTAACTTGATTATATTTTTACTTACACCACAGGGCATGATTCTCCAGTGGCGTAGCAGTGTACGCATTGCTAAAAAAATACTGATACGCGTGACACTTTCAAGTGGCATTTCTTTAGCGTTATATAAACGCACAAACCCTCTGTACTCAATGGGGGGAGCGGGGGGGGGGGGGGGGGGGCGGTGCCAAATCCAGCCCCTAGAGACCGCTTTCTCGGAGTAAAAAAAAACGGAGGGGGGGGGGGGGGGGGGGCTGATCTCGAACACTACGCTTTTGCACGCTGCTAGCGCCGGCAGCATTTGCAAGGTCGGTAACACGTCACGGCCACCATGATTTGGACACTACTGCTACCGGCATGCGTTAGAGCTCCCTGAATAATAATTTAATGTCTCAAGTGTTATACGAACGAGGGCCTGTATTCAGAAAAGCAGCTTACGCTGGTATTGTTCTTAAGAGAATATTCCAGCCAATCCTGACACTGGACATCATATTAGCGAAGGTGGCCAGCCAGTGGCAAACAGCACTTCAGATCGAAAGACTCTGTGAATTCGGCCCTTTAGTTTCGGTTTTGGCAGCCAGGAGTTTAATGCACCATGACATCATCGATACACTGGCCGGCTCCGTTTATGCGATCGCTGGGGCTGCCGCACGCGAGCAGCGTTTTCGTGTACTTTTTTTTACGTCATTGTACCTCCAACCATATCACTTCGTCATCAAATTTAGCTCTGTGTCGTGACGTCACAACAATGCCGATCACGACGCCAAGTCCTGCATTTCAAGTCCAACTTTAGTATCAAATTAAAATACCTTATGTCTCCCAGCCTTCATGCATACTTACTGTGATCACTTTATATACGAGAAGAGTGCGATATATATTTCTACAATTTCCATATATTTGGTGTGTCGGTACTCCTTCAAAAGCCAACTGCAGCGAAGTTTCGCTTTGAATAAATTGGTAATAAATGAGTTCTGAACCAATGTTGACAAAGCCGAAGGTCTGATAATTGTCTAACTGTCCTATTAGCAACCTTTCAGTAGCGCCTAAGCACGAAAATAAACATCCCATTTTCTCTCCAACAGACGATCACGCTCTTGCGTATGCACTATTGGACGAAAATACCGGGACATGCTGCGCGCAACCAAGTCACCGTCATCGCAGGCTTCACGGGTTCGACTCAAACGTGCATATGAAGTTACTGGCTTCCCGCCCGCCATCAAAAGAAGATACGCGAGCTCGATTTGCATGTTACGACTTAGTAGGGCTTTCACTCGGCGCTACGTACATTCTAACGGCCGTGCAGACAATCTGGACGGTGACGAGTACGAGATACCCGAGACTACAGGACACGTGTTGCGCAATTGCCCACGATATCTGCTGCGGAAAGGCAATGACTGACGGAACTCTCGTCAAAGTTCATCAATTCAACCGTTTTGTGTAAAGCCCCTCCATCCACGCGCCGCCGCCGCTTTTGCTAAGTAGCGCCAACCTTTCATGTGCGCCGCTGTTCCCTGATTCGTCGCTCAAACCAGTTCCGCTTCCGCAGTTTCCGCTTCCGGGGTTTCCGTTTCCGGTTTTTCTTCTTCCGGGATTTCCGGTTCCTGATTTTTCGCTTGTTGCACGTTCGCACCTCTACGCAGCAGTGACGTCGCTTCCGTTAAAAACGGAAGCTGGGACTACGTAAGTTCCGCTTGACTCCGGAAACTGAGGGGTTGAACGAGGGAGGAGCGTGGAGGAGGAGGGTAGGTTGGCGGTACTTAACCTGGTCGGCGAAAACGCGTATGGAGGGGCTTTAGTTTTGTGGAGAGGTGCGTTCTTTAGGACCTTGGTCGAACTAAAGCCCCTCCATACGCGTTTTCGCCGACCAGCGGCGGCGCGTGGATGGAGGGGCTTTAGGTCGAACCACTGTCGTCGGCGCGATATTCCAAAGGCTATCGTCCAATTCTTGGATTTCAGACTCTGAAGAGTCTTCGTTGTTCACGTTCATTCGGACCACCTTTTCCGTCTTCATCGACAACGCTGTCTATCTTTATTTACACCAATTTCCCTCCCCCGATGCTTTGTAGCAGGTTTCATGGCTTCAGTCTGGGCTATCGGTTTTACCATCATGATATCTATCTCGTTTGTCTGCGAAATGCTATCCTCAAGACCCATCGTAACTTTTAATGTGTTTTAACAGCGGAGCTGTTTAAGCCGGGCGTAATGTGTCTGCTGAATCCAAAAATGTGGGCCGATCCTGGCGGTAGTGCAGAAACGGTCCAAGTGCAATGGCACATTCCTCTGTGAACTAGCAAAGCTGAGCCTGGCTAAGTCTAGATAAGCATGGTTGGGACTGCTTAAGCTTAGTCGGTCGTCAATAGTCAATTGATAGCCAATCAATAGCTAATCGATAATCGATCAATAATCAATAGATTCTGGAAAATGCTGGGGATGATTTGGTACTGCTTAGCCTAGCCCAAAAGCCAGGACTAGCTAGGTGCCCATCAGCTCCGCTGTCTCTGTAGCAGTGCAAGCTACGCTTGCTTTTTAGTAAGACTTTGTTTTGATGTTTATGATGATCGTGTCGACGCGTTGACGTTGATTGGCATTTCCCAATACCGATGCGTTGTTTTTGGGCGTTACATCCTCTCAATTGATTAGCCCGGTCCCTTAATATTTGTATTTATTGATGTTTCCAAATAAGATCAGCCGTGCATGTCTAGACGTAATCTTAAATTTTCGTTAAAAATATGTTTTTAGAACGGTAACAGCAATCGGACCGCAAGAAATTTCACATCACTGTAACAAGTGACTCGCGCCTCCAGCCGCTACGATGACTTCAGTTCATCCTTTTCACCCTTTTTTCTTCAAATCTTGTCTTAATTTATCATGCGCAAACGTAAATGTACACGTGGTACACAGTTAATTTTCTATGACATTGGGTTAATTTTTCTGTAGGAAACTGCAATCATGGTGTCCTGCTTACCTATTCTAATCATTACACGCCCTACATATTCCTTGACTTCCTACTCTCTCACTATATATATATATATATATATATATATATATATATATATATATATACAGGGTGTTTTTTCCTCGATTTTTTTAGAAGTTCCTAACTTTTTAAAAATCGCCTGTCAGATGCACAATTCTAATCATTGATCTAAATTACTCGATGCAGCGGCCATTGTTTCTACGCGAACTCAGACTGCTTAATTAATTAACATAATTGCTCTAACCAACTTTTTATTTAATCACTTATTTTACGGCACATATTTATATCTACAAAATTATAGCCGGTGAGTTCGCAAGGCATATCTATCCACTTGGAACGAATCCTCTGGACTGCACCAGTTTCGAGATATTAATTTTCAAAGTGTCCGACGAAATGCATTGGTGTTCCAGTTAGCTTTGCGCTTCGATGCATAAAACAGCGTTTTCTTAAAAGAAGTAACTGGAACGCCAATGCATTTCGTCGGACACTTTTAAATTAACATCTCGAAATTGGTGCAGTTCAGACAATTCGTTCCAAGTGTATACGCCTTGTGAACTCACCGGCTATAATTCGTAGATTGAAACATGTGCCACAATGTAACTAATTAAAATTATTATTAGCGTAACCACGTTAATTCTTTAATGGGGCATTTTCATTTCTCATAGAACTAATGGCCGCCTCACGCATCGAGCAATTCAGATCAAGGATTAGCACTGTCCCTATCTGCGACAGGCAATTTTTTTTATACATTTTGGACCTTCTAAAAAAAAAAACACCCGGTATTAAAGGTAACTATTAAAGGTAAAGGTAACACCCGGTGACTTAAAGGTACAAGATATATCTTCGGTTGCCGCAAGGTTATAACATATTGTTATTCTGTCTTCCGAAACGCCGGTCTCCGGCCGAAACGTGAACTTGATGAAGAGTTGTTTTTAAGAAGTGCGTGAACTTTTTAATTACATACATTAAGCTTTTGTCAAGAGTGATGCTACAGACACGTGTCAGCTTTGTACAGTATAGTGTCGTGTGTGTATATATATATATATATATATATATATATATATATATATATATATATATATATATGGATTCCCGACACTATGCCCTCCGCGTCCCCATAGCACCACTCTTAATATATATATATATATATATATATATATATATATATATATATATATATATATTATACCTGCTAAAAGGTGGAGAATCAATTTCTTGTGCTTTCAAACGAGTGGTTGCTTGATATATGAATATTTGACAAACTTCCCGTTGAAAAGCATAGAAAAGAGAGCTCTAGCATCCGTTAATTGCTGCACGTTCTGGACCAATTTTTTATTGGAATAACAATTTGCTGATGCGTGCCATGCAATTTCTTGATATGTATATGTGCTAGCGAACACGAATACATAATAAAAATAACAATCACTTTTACAATGTAGGATCTCACAAATAACTCGAGATAACGCAACAATTCTGTCTATATGCATACAGTACCATAATTTCATATAGAATCACAAAATCACTGAAGTGTAATCGGTGAATTCATGCTCGCAATAGAATGGAAGGTTGCCTGGTCCAACAAAACTAATAAACCAACCGGCATACCGGACTCAATACGATAACATGTAAAAAAGACCCGCATTCAAGAACGGCTGGGGAAAAAAAAATAAAATTTATAGACTGAAAATCAACCCGAGCCCCAAGCCCGAACCCGGACGAGCGTGAATTGGGGGTTTATTGAATTCTCCTTTCGGTGAAGCATGCGGCTCATGTTAGGGGCTGGTAAATAATAGATATGGTATGTGGGAGGGTCAAGAGAAACCGAAATAAAGTGGATTTTTCTACGTTGCTGTAATACCGAAACTTTGTTCTTTTTCCTTGCAGATTGAGGCTGCAAAATGGAAGAGACTGAAACGACCCGGAAGGGAAAGGTAGTACATACCACAGAGTCTGCAGCGCTGAAGCGATGAGTTGTAACAAGCAGGTTGATGTAATGTGGAATTCAAACTCGCGCAATTATCGATGAATCTTGGTGGTCGCGTTGACTGCTCAGCAAGCAAGCCCCCCACACGATACACGCAAGCGATTCGCAATCACATGCGCGCGAACGTCAGTGCGCTTCTGCTCGATACCGGAGGGGTGTGTAAATGCGGCGAAGTTGTCGATCACGCCGAGACATGTTCAAGGATGTTGCGAATTCAGCCTGCAATAATAGCTAAACACTGTAGTGAAATGAATGAAGAACCGCATGAACACCAGCGGCAATCTACACCGACCGCAAAGCGTTATGGCGGTCGCGTTGACATTCACGGAACTGTTGTCGCCACCTCGTGGACGTCGGCGTAGACCAAAGCGAAAGTCTCTCTCTACGCTCGATAGGTGGCAGGAGCTGCCTCGCGCTTCTCTGAGATACTTCTTTCTGGGGTTTTACGTGCCAAAACCAGTTCTGATTATGAGGCACGCCGTCGTGGAGGGCTCCGGATTAATTTTGGACCACCTGGGGTTCTTTAACGTGCACTACAACGCAAGCACATGGGCATTTTTGCATTTCGCCTCTTTCGAAATGCGTCCGCCGCGGCCGGGATTCGATCCCGCGATCTCGTGCTCAGCAGCGCAACGCCTTAGCTGACTGAGCAGCACATGGCATTTTTGCATTTCGCCTCTTTCGAAATGCGTCCGCCGCGGCCGGGATTCGATCCCGCGATCTCGTGCTCAGCAGCGCAACGCCTTAGCTGACTGAGCCACCACGTTTTTTTTTTTTTTTTTTTTTTCTTTTTTTTTTTTTTTTTTTTTTTAATTGACTGGGCCACCGCGGCGGGTGATAACCACTCGGCCGATTTTAATTAAATTTGTTGCATTTGAAAGAGAAAGTCAAATTCTAGGGACTGTTGAAAGCGGAATTTCGATTTAGGGCCTGAATTTGTTTAATGGAATTTTCTAGAATTGGTAAGCTTAAAAACTACAGAAGCACGAAGTTTACAAATTCGTAGCTCTGCACCCAAAACGGACATCGCAGTTCTGTTAACTTAATCCAGTAGAGCATCCAGAGTGTACAAATTTCATTTGTCAATTTATATCTTTCGTGAATTTCTTATATTGGTTACAAGAGTTTTTGCACTCACAAGTCAGTGGTTTACTTGAGAGTCATGTATAATATATCGATTTTGTCCGCTTTAGATCTATTATTAGGTGCAATTGACAGAATTGTGATATCTTTTCTGATTGCTGAGTTATAGAGTCGTAAACTTGATAGTTTCGTTTCCCCAAAATGTGCGATTTTTGTCAATTATTATCAAAAAATTTATGACAGAAATCGAGAATTCGCAACCAACTGTGTCACTAGATTTAAACTTTTTCTTTTAAATGCACCAAACCTCATCAAATTTGGTGCAGTGGCTGCCGAGAAAAACTAACTCTCCTTTCCCATGTATTAGATAGGAGGCCCCGAGCAAAAGCTTCCTCTTAAAACAAAGCGCTCGGACCGCCGGAATTCTTCGTTATACAGGTCACATTGTTGCAAAGGTCGCGCACTGTATTTCTCACAAAAGAGCAGGCTAAGTACGTTCAACAAGTGCAACAACAGTCAGTAGCGCACCCAGGATCTCTGCCAGGGGGGGGGGGGTGACAGTTTGCCAATACCATCTAAACAGCACTAATTTCAATTCCTTCACGGGAAATTGTCAAAAAATGCGCTTTTTGTGAGTGTGCAGACGATTGCGCGTCTTACATCTTAGTTGCAGTACTCAAATGCGCAAGGAAAGAAAAGGGGTTAAACAAAAGGGGGGGGTTAAGTCAGCCTCAGGAGGGGGGGGGGGGTTGCAACCCCCCCCCCCCCACCCCGTCGGTGCGCCACTGTGCCACAACAACAAAAAAAAAACTTTTATTTATTATGACTTCAAGAGAGGTTTAGTGAAATAAAGCTCAAACTTTTTTGTGACAACTTTCTGACAGAAAGCGCAATTGCAGCCAACCATATTGCGCCGATGTTCACAGCATGCTCCGCGGCATGCCACGTCTACGCAACGCAAGTGTCAAATGCAGATATCGCAGCCCTTGCTTTCAAAACTTTTTCTCACTTCAACTGGGTTACCTTACTGGTGGACATCACATTCTGGGTAAGCCCCGAGTGCAGAAGCATTTATTTGAGAAAAAAAATCGCGCTAAATACCTTTTTAATGCTGGCTTTTGGGCACATGTTGTAATGGCAGAATTAGAGCCCGTCAACATGCAGGACCTATTCAATTGGAACCTATTTTGCAACTAGCACCAGTTTCGAGATTACACGAACTCAAAGTTAGCAAAATGAATTGGCATCCTAATTACTTCCCTCAAACATTGCATATATTCGCAGGGCAGCAACAAAATAAGCATGACCCCAATGCAGTTTTGCGGCACACTCTGACGTTTATCTCGCAACGGGTGCTAGTTAAAAAAATTGGTTCCAACTTGATAGGTCCTGCGTGTTGACGGGCTCACTTCCACCATTACAACGTGTGCACTGAACTTATTAATTAAATAAATAATTACCCGCCGTGGTTGCTTAGTGGCTAAGGTGCTGGGCTGCTAAGCACGAGGTCGCGGGATCGAATCCTGGCCACGGCGGCCGCATTTCGATAGGGACGAAATGCGAAAACACTAGTGTATTTATATTTAGGCGCACGTGAAAGAACCCCAGGTATTCCAAATTATTCCAGAGTCCCCCACTACGGCGTGCCTCATAATCATACCGTGATTTGGACATGAAAACTCCATAATTTTAATTTCAAATAAATAAATGACGAGATATTGTCAATCAACAACTTCTGCACTACTACTTATTTAGAAAGTAATGTCCGCCTGTTACATTTAAGCCATCTGAAGAAGCCGAATGGCTGGTATCTGCAACAGGAATTAAAAAAAAAAAGACAGCTTGACATCAGAAAAAACATCCTGCATGTTTAATTCGTGCACGCATTTGTGTCTTAAAGTGCGCTATAGAAGGCGAGCACTTGATTTTTTGTCGTACTTTATTGAACACAACAGAAATCGGAAAACCTTACTGTAAAATGCTGTAATAGTTAATTAGTGGCTGGGTCAAACATAAAATGTGAATTTATCAATGGCCGTCATGTGTGGACATTTGAAGATGTCCTTTCTTGAATTGGGTAAGCCCATTCACCAGCCAGGTGACTTAACTGACTGTTTCTGCAATCGTCCCGCTCTAGCATTTGAAATGAAGACATTTACTATATAAGTTTCAGAAATGGAACATGTATAATTTTTGTTTGGGCGCTGAAAATTCGACCAGATGCTTCGTGGTCTCTCGAGTCATAACCCTTTTAGCATTGTACTCAGGTCCAGCTTCTGACAAATACATGGTTTTTCATGACAAGCACTAAATACGCATCGCACATGCACATGCAGTCTCACGTTATCTAGCCTCAAAATAAAATTACTAGGGTCCCTTATGCTACAACTGAGACGACTTGAAGGCGATGACACGACGACCACTTTTTTTGCTGAGTCATCTTCACTCCAAACCCTTATTTTGCAAATTCAATTTTGCAAGTCATCCTTATTCACCAAATTTGGACCGTGACTCAGCACTTATTTTTCTGAGTCATCTTCACTCTGAACCCACAATATGCAGTCATTATTGCAAGTCATCCTTTATTCACCAAACCTTGACCGTGACTCAGCACTTTTTTGTTGAGTAGTCATCACTCTGAAACCACAATTTAGTTATTTTTGCAAGTCATCATGTTTGTTTGTTCGTTTTTTGCAAGTCACCCTTCCTATGATTCACCAAACTCGAACCATGACTCAGCACTTTTTTTCTAGGTCACTCACTTGGACCCTCAAATCTCACATATATTTTTTGCAAGTCACTCCCCCCCACTCCATAACCCCTTTATTCACTCTTAATTTACACTTCATTCACTCTTGATTCACCCAGTCATTGCTTGGTTCTCCTTCATTCACTGTATCATCTCGATTTTACTTCCATCACCCTTGATTTTCCATAACCCCTTTATTCACTCTTAATTCACACTTCATTTACTGTTGATTCACCCAGTCATTGCTTGGTTCTCCTTCATTCACTGTATCATCTCCATTTTACTTCCATCACACTTGATTTGGTCTATTACTCCAAATTTACCATTTTCATCACTCTTGATTCAACCTATCCCCACTTGATTCACCTTCATTCACTCTTAATTCACTCTCATTTATTCTTCATTATCTTAGCTCACTCTATCTCATTACTACATTTCGTTTGACTCCTATCACCCATCTAAACCCCTTTATCTCACCATCAATTCACTCTTAATTCACCTCGTTCACCTCTTTATACCCATTCTTTATCATTATCATTACCATTCTAACCATACTTACACCCATGACTATAATTAATTTTCGATTCTTAGCAACTTTTCGGGTTTTTCGATCCATTTTCCGCTTTCTCATGCTAATTATCATTATTAATTTAATGACTATCATGATCATTTATCGATATTTATATTCCTTGTGTAATTACCTATCGATTTATATATAACGTTATGGGGTTTGTAATTACGTTAAGGAGTTATCGATTTTTGTAGATATTTTATTGCGATAGTAATTATATTGACACTCCAAGCGGATTTCTGCCGTCGGCGTCGCCGTCACCGTGAGGTTCCGTATAGAGTCCAAAGGTAATGAAATCGTCGCCACGCACTGTCTGCTGTATGTCGCGTGAAAGCACGGGAGGGACGCGTGCCTTCACGGGGAGCGAACGCGACGTCTTCCTTGGCGCGAAAGGCCGTGGGGGGATGAGAGGGAGGGAGCGAGTAAGCACATATCTACAAACAGAAACTTATTTATATAAAAACGTTGCGAGGTGAGAAGGTGGTAAAGACTTCCGACGCTGCTCGACGAGTGTCCCGTTCTGATCTCGTCGAAAACCTCCAAGCCGCCGCCAGAGGCACCGGCAACAGTCACCAACGCCGCGCGCGTTCGGTGCGAACGCGGGCAAAACGCTGACGGCGTCAACAGCTTTGCGCGTTGCTGGTGCTGCAAGCTTATACAGCTGATAAAACTACTATCCTAACTCCGTATAGCTCTCTACTAATTTGCTATCGCAATTGATGCTACGCCTTTCGGGTTTACCGAAAGGCGTAGCATCGGTAGCGTAGCATCCATAGTGTGGCATCGGTAGCGTAGCATATTTTTACCGTTTTTTTTTGTCCGAATTTTGGCTCGACTTTCGCAAGGTCACCTCAAAACGAGGCGTATAGGGCTTTCGCCTTAATAAGCGTCGCAAAAATGTGACGCGAGTGGAGCAACATTCACCTCTCTTCAAGTTACTTTACGCGCGTCACCACAACACCGCAACGCACATACATCACGCACTGCATGCACCCCCCCCCCCTCCCCTCCCACACAAACACATACGTCGGTGCTCCATGCATTCACGATGCACCCAGTCTCATACTTCGCTTGCCCGTAGACAAGCTTTGACATGCTAACTCTTGAACATTGAGTGCAGCTACAAAGTGCAAAAGGCATCGAATTGAGGTCTCACTATTAGTGTGCATTTAAACACATCGAAAAACGCGGACGAGCTTTCGAAACAAAGAAACGCAGCCTCAACGGTACTTGCACGCTTTCTCTCCAAATTAAATCTAAAAAGAAAAAAAAAAGATAGGCTCGAATAGCGTAAATAAGACGTGCTACTTACGTGTAAACGTGAAGGTCCGCAGAAGGTGAACATCCCCAGGCCGGAAATTTCCAATGCAGGCTTAAAGCGTATTTCTCGCGAACAAGGAGCGCGGCGCCAAAGAAACCGCGCGAAGCTGCGCCGATCTAGCAGCCACTTAACTCTTTTTCCCGCCAGAAGGTTCCCCGGTTCGCTTACCTTCTTACCGCTCTTTGGCGTCACGTCCGGAGCGCTGGTTAGAAGAGGAGAAAAGAAGTCGAACATAAGAGAAATGAATCACCATCTACTCATCCCGTGCGCCTCTCTTGCCAATTCCTTCACCAGTGGTTGAGGCAACCTGCTGCTCTCGTCTAATCTTTCGCTTACAGATACCCTGCCCGGATACGGTCGAAGGATTCGCTTCCAGATACGGCCGAAGCTCTTCATGCCGACACGATCGGGTCCCAGCGATTTGCCGAGCGCAACCATATGGTGGCACTCAGCCAATTTTGCTTGGGTATACGCCTTTCCCCAGCACAGGGTAGCCAACCGGCATTTACACTGGCTAACCGCCCTGTCCTTCCTTCCCTTTTCTCTCTCTTGGTTCGTTTACCTTGGTTCTTCCCGTCCTAGATGTCTTTAAAGGTGCCGTCAGTTACGATTACATCATCACGTCGTCAACTGCGATGTATTCGTCAGCAATCGTACCGTTTGATGCGTTACAAGCAGCATAACGAGTTCGGTGATTCCTGGAGCACTGCAGCACTATACTACATGTGTCACCCTTATCGTTTAAGGGCGTCGCTGGCGCTGTCGTTAGCGCCAGCCCAGAGCGCACCTCGGTGACGTGTGCGGATGCCAAAAGCGGCACCGCTACATGAATTTGTTGTACAGCCAAAATCAGCCGTAGGGGACGCCTAAATCCGGCAAATTCGTTGTCGTGGTCTTCGTTGTAGAGGCGCTCTATCTCACGCATGTCAAATGAGCGTGGATCGAGCGAGTCAGTGTATGCCGATCCCACCTATGCTCTAGTGCGCCATGGGCAGGAATGTGGATTCTTCCCGTTGCACTGTTATCTCTCACACACGCTTCCTCGCTTCTTTTAACGTGAAAGAAATATTCCATAATCTAAAGGGGTACGGACACATATTTCACACTAATTTGACGGACCTGGCATCATCGATGTCATTGTGGCGTCATGACACAGAGGCCAAAATTTGTCGACGTCGGGTAGCAATAGTGTCAGTGCTGGTGTGTGGCTACTCTGTGTGCGTCCCTTTAAAAGGTTGTGCTTTTTCTTTTAGATGCGAAGAAGCTTAAGGTCGGGGCTATGTCACTCCCTCCCTCCCTCCATCCATCCATCCGCGTGCGTCCACACCCCTACTGCGCATGTACGCCAAGCTCCGGCTTCCGCTTCCGGTTCCGCTTCTGGTTCCGGAAGCCAGCTTCCGGCTTCCGGAGAACGCTTCCGGTGTTTTGCCCGAATGATCCCCGGTGCTCCACACTCCTACTGCACATGCGCATCCTCCTCCCCCTCCTCTCATCTACTTGTCTCATCTCTTCTCTCGGCAATCCTCCTCTCCTCTCCGACGCTCCTCTCCTCGCCGGATTGCGCAACGAATGGCAACACCTGCGGCTCCGCGCGCGATAATGCGAAGTAGCTTAGGTTAGAGGCGCGACGGTAGGCGCCCGAGAGGCACCGGCAACAGTCACCAACGCCGCGCACGTTCGGTGCGAACGCGGGCAAAACGCCGACGGCGTCGACAACAGTTCGGCGTGTTGCTGGTGCTGCTGCATGTCCAAGTTTATACAGCTGATAAAACTACCTTGAGTCGACCCCATGGCTGCTTCGCATACTACTCAGGGTTCCCCTACGGGAAGATGGTGTAATTGTTTTTACAGCGAAGCTGTTAAGGGCTGCCTGTTCGATGGTCGCGTCCGGCAATAGAAAAAAAGTTGTTGCAGCTTCACCCGAAAGGCGAAGCATCAATTGCGAGAGCAAATTTGTAGAGAGCTATACGGAGTAATGACAGTAGTTTTATCAGCTGTATAAATTTGGACATGCAGCAGCACCAGCAACGCGCAGAACTGTTGTCGACGCCGTCGGCGTTTTGCCCGCGTTCGCACAAAATGCATGCGGCGTTGGTGACTGTTGCTGGAACCTCTGATATAAATAAGCACTTGGTGCCGCAGCTAAACGTCCCCTCCCCCCCACGGCCTTTCGCGCGTCGGAAGAAGGCGAGTTTGCTCTACATATATGGTGATTCTTAAGGAGGAAAGAGACGCCTACTTCTGCAGCCCTTAAGAGAGCACGGCGCAGAACGCGCGTTTGTTCTCCGCCGTGGGTTCACTCCCCGTGAAAGCGCGCGTCCCTCGCACCCTTTCACGCGCACATAAAGCGTTCGGCGCGCGGCGACGATTTCATCTCCATTGACGTCATACGGAACCTCACGGCGACGGCGACGACTACGGCGACGACGACGGCAGAAATTTGCTTTTGAGTGTCCATATAATTGCTATCGCAATAAAAACTCTCATTGGCCATATGCTGTGTGTGCGAGTGAAAGTGCGCGAGGGCGAGGGACGCGCGCTTTCACGGGGAGCAAACGCACGGCGGAGAGCAAACGCAACTTCCCAGTGGAAGGGGAACGGTGGGCGAGGAAGGCATCGAAGCCCCCTAGACTGTGCGTGTGCGTTCCCGCTATCCCACTGCGGCGCATGCGCGCAGCTCTGCCGGCCTCCGCCGCCTGTGCTGCCTCTGACGCCAGCGTTTTGACAGCGGTTGTGTGCGGTTCCACAAAACGCAGAACTGTTGTCGACGGCGGCGGCGTTTTGCCCGCGTTCGCACCGAACGCGCGCGGCGTTGGTGACGTGTTAATGAAGAACGTGTCAAGCTTTGCCGTACACCATATAGCGGTGTACCGTAGCGACCATAAGGCCATGGTCCCTGTGGACACTAAATAAATTAAAACTACCGGATCATATATATTTCTCATTCTTGAATAGTTCAAATAACCAATTACACCATCACATCGATCTTAATAGTCATAATTGGAAATACATTATTCCCACCATAGTACAGCTTCGCTGGTCTTCCATATCTCCACCCAAGTGGAAGGGCTGACAGTTTTTTTTTTTCTTTTACAACGCGCAGCAATAAGGCTTGGTATAATGACGTTGTTCACGAAAAAAAATATTAGACAAGTGCATGAGCTTCGAGCGTGTCTGCTGACTGCCTTCGCGTGAAGCAGTCGCAGCGATCGCAGGAACATTGCGAACCGATGTAGTGATGACGTCATGCCTTGTACAGCTCCTAGGAACCGAAACCTAAACTTGTCGGTACAAAAAAGAAACCATGGTGCTCGGATGCTTCTCAAAGTATATTTTCTTTCGTTTATAGGGCTCGGACCTTCATGCAACACAAGTATAAAGTAAAGTGATACGTTATACGTGTTCTCAATACTTCTTTAAGGCGAGTAGTAAGGCAGCACGACAACAGTGCAGTGGTCCCAATTTAGAGTTGCCGTACCATAAATGTAAGCTAATGAAATGACAAGAAATCAATCTTTGTCACAGTATAATGGCGCATGTTATTATTTCAAGCAGTTAGCAAGATAACATCTACGATTTGTAGCACTGTAAGAAAAAAAGAGGTTCAGAAGGATAAGCAAATGGGTACAAAAAGATAACGTAGCTTGCACTGGACGTGCAATGCTAAAGTGACAGCGGAGCTGATGGGCACCTAGCTAGTCCTGGCTTTCTGGCTAGGCTAAGCACTGCCAAGTCATCCACAGCATTTTCCCGGAATTTATCGCGAAGCGCGGCCTCTTCTTCGGAAGTACGAACTATCTTTGGGCGTCCCATGGTTTCCTACTGATCGAGCGCCGCCGCGCACACGTTTACGTAGCTGTTGCCTCAAGGTCAGCAAATGCGTAGATACAATCGTTATCACGGCGCATGCGCAGATCTCGTCGCGGCGGCGGAAACCGGTTGCGCGCAGTGTCTCCGAGCTATAGTGAACTAGAATATCTTCTAAAACATTCTATAGTCGGGTACAACTTAAGAAGACAGAAGAGGCACCGCCCGGACGACCGAAGCGCGGCAGCCGATTGCCTCCGCGACTAAAGAAATAGTCCCGCTGACGCGACTCCGCTAGACTCGGCCCAGCTCGAAGCGCGGGCTGCATGCTCTCCGTCGGCGGTGTCACCGGCCGTCCGGCGCATGACGTCAGTCTAGAGTGTGCGCCCATTGGTGGAGGCTCGTGTGCATCCGCCTTTTAGGAGCAAATGCCGCTGCCTTCTAAAGTTGCACCCGACTATTGTACACTGTATCCGAGCTGCTGCCGAGCTGCTGCCGACGCTGCCCGCACTTCTCCGGCGCGAACGCGGGCAACGCGCTCGCTGTCGGCGCATGCGCAGTACGCAGGCGGCAGGTTGCGCCAGGTGTTCTTAAAGTCCCTAGATATTTTTTTTTGCTAAAGAGCAGGGAATCTAGGGACTTTGGGTGTTCTAGCAGCTGCGGCGTCGCTGGTTGCCATGGCTACGGTGCGGCTGGCTTTCTGTGAAACGCCATGCTTTTTACGGCTAGCTTAAACAGCTTCGCTGTTAAAATACGCTTTGCTTTGCACAGCTGAACCGCATTCTACGAAGTTCCTGTAAACTACATTTATTGGAGCATTTAACGCTCCCAAAAATGACACAATATGCGCAACCCCAAGAATGGGACACCATTACTTATGAGTAAGACGTTTGCAGAATTCGCGGACCATGCAGTCTTATAATATCAAGTAATTAAGCTGCAAACTTTGTAGCTTTCACATTATGTTTTTACTTTAGACGCTCTAGCAAATGAATTCTCCAGATATTTGGTATTGGGTTTCAGTGATTCGATACAGAGCTCTAAGCTTCCTGATTTATATTTTCTTTCAATTACCAATTTCAGGCAAACAAAAGAAAATTTGTGTCTTCAAAGTGGAGCTTCTAATTAAAAGGACGCCCCAGCTTGTGCTAAACTACAATTTCTCCTTTGAAGTTTGCTCACAGTGCAGTAATGTTCATACTCGTAGGGTAAGCGTACAGCCGATCTTGATTAATTTTCTCTGTTCATCAGAAAGTTCAATCTTACTGGAAGATCTTCGCAAAATGATTTTTTAAATCTTTTCTGGTCCTCAGTAATTTATTTTGTTGGGATCGAATCATAGAATAATAAGATTAAAACTGCTAGCTGATAACTGCATAACCTATACTCGCGGACAACTTTCTGTGGCAATGAAAAAAAAAAAAGCCACGAAAGGAAAGCATGCACAAGTAAGAGCGCTTCTGAAACAAAGTTCAATATTATTGTCCGTGACAGTTTTAAGCTGTGGAAAAGCAAACATGAACGTAATATTTAAAACAGCAAACTAATACAAAGCACACCAATGAATCTTGAAACTGCAGCGCGCACACAAGAAACGAGGACAAGAACGAGTGCGAGCTGCAGTTTCAAGATGAATAGTTACACACTCGCCCATCTTTCAGTACTTTCACAACACCAATGAGTGTTGAATTTGCCCTACTTTCCTGCTTTTGTGTTTCGCCTGTGGGCAAATGCGAAACCTTCGCACGGGGAAGCTACGCTGATTCAGTATCCGTTTCAAGAAACCGGAAGCGCTCTAAAGCTCTGCCGGACTACTTGGCGCAGTTACACAGACGTGCAGAAACTCCGCCCCTTCAGCTGCCGCTTCACAGCCGCGGAACACAGCTTCACAGCTCCGCAAGTATATCAGAACTAATAACTTAGAATGACTTCAAGCTGAGCATTAGTTGGTAAGAAATATAGTGTGGAATTAGAATGACTTAGAGTTGAGAATTAGTTGGGAACGATTATAGTGCGGAATGACAGGCGTGCAAAAACAAGGGCACACGTAGAACGAGAAGAATCACACAAACGCCGACTGTCCAAAGAAACGTAGCACAGTTAGGTAAAAGGGGTAAGACGGGCACCCTGCCTGCGCATGTTAAGGAATTTTAAGGCAGTGCGGCGTTTGCATTGTTCCCCGCGTTATACTTGTGTACGTGTTTTGAACGAGTGTTTTCCCGTACCTTGAGAGTCAACAGATTTGGAAATTTTGCAATGTGCACCTGCTAAAGCGATTAAACAGAGCAGTCAACTGCATCTTGGTTGTCTCTATAGGTTTGCTTTAGTGTGTATACAGTAACATTAGTCCTTAGTATTGCAGTTTATTTATGGAATATTCTAAACGAAAAAAGAAGCGCGCCTTACAAGGGGCTGTTATCTGTTACATTTACACATTCTCGCGAGAAAATCATCTGCGTTGTTTATTAGCTTTGAAGTACGGCAAGATTCCTCATGCAGTCCAGTAAATTTTCAGGCTTGAAGTGGCGACTGACACCGGTCAAAAACAATTGCCGATAGCCAGTGCGACTGCACTAGTCCAGGTGCAACCAAATTAGGAAAACCAATTAAGCTTCAACAAAGACACTCCTTCACCAGAACAGGAATTGTCCTCCGTGGTGCAGCATTCGGCCACTACCTCCCTCATAATTAACCCATGGCCCTCAGTCCCCAATGGCTACGCAGCACCTGACCAAGGCGGCAGTCAGACCTGCGACGTGGCAGAGGGAGCTAAGAATCTCTGGATCTGGAGAGGCCGCCACTGAAAACTGAACCTGGCAACATTTAACACGCGAACCCTCTCAAGTGAGGCTAGCTTAGCAGAGCTATTTGAGGAATTCTATGGCATTGCCTTGGATATTATTGGTCTTAGTGAGGCTAGAAGAACTGGTGAGGCTTATACAGTGCTGACTAACGGCCACGTCCTCTGCTACATAGATCTTCCAAATGAGAGAAAATACGGGATAGTATTTCTAATCCATAAGTACATAGCGGGTGACATTGATGAATTCTACAGAAATAATGAGAGGATAGCAGTCATAATGATAAAGCTAAATAGGAGATATAGATTCAAGCCTACGCTCCAACCGCCAGTCATGACGATGAAGAAATAAAAGTTTCATGAAGATGTCGAATTCCCGATGAGATAGGTGCAAACTCAGTATACTGTAGTCATGGGCGACTTCAATGCAAAAGTGAGGAAAAAGCAGGCTGGGGAATAAGCGATTGGCAACTGCGGCATCGATTATAGGAACCCTCGAGGAGAGGTGCTGGTAGAATTCGCGGAGAGGAATAGACTCTGAAAATAAATACTTTCTTCAGGAAGCACAGCAACGGGAAGTGGACCTGGAAAAGCCCTAATGGAGAAACAAGGAATGAAATAGATTTCATACACTCTGCCGATCCAAGCATAGTGCAGGATGTAGAAGTGTTAGGTAAGGTAAAGTGCAGTGACCATAGGTTAGTGAGGTCTAGGATTTCACTCAATTTGAAGAGAGAAAGAGTTAAATTAGTCAAGAAGAAACTAGCCAACCTAGAGGCAGTAAGGGTAAAAGCAGACCAATTCAGGCTGGTGCACGCAAACAAATATGCAGTTTTAGAAAAGGAAGATAAAGACAACATAGAGGTAATGAATGAAACCGTAACTAGGTTGATCTCAGAAGCAGCAATTGAAGTGGGAGGTAAGGCATCAAGGCAACCAGTAGGTAAGATCTCCCAAGAAACAAAGGACCTAATAAAGAAACGACAAAACATGAAAGTGTCCAACTCAAGAAATCAGATAGAATTCGCTGAACTGTCGAAACTGATCAACAAGAAGAAAGTAAGGGATATCCGAAATTATAGCGTGGGAAAGATTGAGGAAGCCGTAAAATATGGATGCAGCATGAAATCGGTAAGAAGAAAGCTTGGCATAGGACTAGGCAAGGTGTATGCACTGAAAGATAAGCATGGCAATATCATGAGCAATTTAGATGACATAGTAAAAACAGCGGAAGAATTCTATATTGACCTGTACAGTGCCCAAAACAGCCAAGCTACTTTCATTCGAAATAGCGATTAACCGGATACAGAGGCTCCCTCTATAACCAGCGATGAAGTTAGAAGGGCCTTGAAAGACATGACCAGGGGAAAAGCTGCTGGAGAAGATGGAATAACAGTAGATTTAATCAAAGATGGAGGAGATATCATGCTTGAAAAACTTGCGGCCCTTTATACTCAATGCCTCACGACTTAAAGTGTACCAGAGAGCTGGAAGAACGCCAACATTATACTAATACATAAGAAGGGATACGTTAAAGAATTCAATAATTATAGGTCCATTAGCTTGCTTTCAGTAGTGTATAAAATATTCACCAATATAATTGCCAACAGAATCAGGGCAACACTTGTCTTAATTCAACCAAGAGAACAGGTTGCCTTCAGGAAGAGATATTCTACATTGTGTCACATCCATGTCATCAATCAGGTAATCGAGAAATCTGCGGAGTACAATCAACCTCACCATATGGCTTTCATAGATTATGAAAAGGCATTTGATTCAGTAGAGATACCAGCCGTCATGGAGGCATTGCGTAATAAAGGAGTGCAGGAATCATAGGGGAATATCACGTAAAATACGTGAAAAAGTAATAATGGGTTTGAGTGCGTAAGGCTGGCATTGCCAAATACTGACTGGGAGTTAACAACTGTCATTGAAAAGAAAAGTGTAGAATCATTGCAATCTCCCGGTGCTAACATATGGGGCAGAAACTTGGAGGTTAACAAAGAAGCGCGATAACAACTTAAAGACCACGCAAAGAGCGATGGAACGAAAAATGTTAGGCGTAACGTTAAGAGACAGGAAGAGAGAGGTGTGGATCAGAGAGCAAACGGGGCTAACCGATGTTCTACTTGACAATAAGAGAAAAAGAATGGAGCTGGGCAGGCGATGTAATTCGTAGGGTAGATAACCGGTGGACCATTAGAGTTACAGAATGGGTACCAAGGGAAGGAAAGTGCAGTCGAGAACGGCTGAAGTTTAGGTAGAGTGGTGAAATTAGGAAATCTCCAGGCGCAAGCTGTAATCAGCTAGCGCAAGACAGGAGTGATTGGAGATCGCTGGAAGAGGCCTTCGCCCTGCAGTGTACATAAATATAGGCTGATGATGATGATGATGATGACGACGGCAAGTTTGGCCAGTGAGTGTCGGACCATCCCAAAATCTTTACCAAGAGAAATTATTGACTAAAGTAAAAATTGCCCGCCAATCCACCCTGTGAAGCTTTTTACGCCACCCTCACGGTGACTGCGGCGCACTTGATATTTCACACACTACAACGTAACTTTAACCACGGCCTTTATTATTATTTACTTCACAACAATGTTCACTACTGCTTTATTATCGGTGTGATATACACTACTAGACTACCGCATAGTGGGGTAGTCTAGAACATGAACCGAAGCAGTTACTAGGCTGGAAGGGTTTCGAATGACGTCAACCCTCTTTCAAGCAGCTGCATAAGCTTTGCAACAGCTGCAATCTAATCTTACGGACCGCGCCGAGCCTGTTTCCGTTGTTTGCCCGCAGCCCTTATCATCCATCATGTTGGCTCATCACTTTGAAGCTTGTTTTTGTGTTTTTTCTTGCGAAAACGAGTGCTTAGTTGTACGCTGGATGCCTGAATTTAAGTAAGCTATACTGCTATACCTGCAATTGTTAGCGGTTCGTCGGGATCGTTTTTTGCTTACAACGACGGACACGACAGAACCCTTGGCTGGTAGAGGTACAAAGCTTCGCTTTAATAAAAGAACATACGAGGGAAAGTGACGAAATATCCCTACAGATAGTCTGTAGACTAACAATAAATACCGACACCGAGTAAAACTAACAAAGGCTGGATTAATTTAACGAAAGACGAGTGCACCGTATATAAGAGCGCTTTGTGAACCTCGCAGGTGCTAACATGGATGAAGAAGCACCTGCAGCTCAGCTTGAGCATCGTCGGCATCATTCTGGGCCTGATCGTCGGCTACTCGGTGGCGGCCGCCGAGCCCAACGAGGACATCACCACTCTCATCTCAGTGCCGGGTGAAATACTACTGCGCATGTACAAGATGCTCACGCTGCCGCTCGTCTTCTCCTCCGTGATCGCAGGTGAGCGACTCGCTCCAAATGATCCGCCGTAGTTGGGCCTCCTTTCGTGCACGCCATCGTGGTCACATATCCCTGCAGGGAATGTTTTTTTTTTTATTCGGCATTGTTTTAGACACAGTCAATGCCTTGGATAGTGAGGCTAAAGGCAGAGAGTAAATCTGCCTGGCGTAGGCTCTGTCACCCGTACATTGCTCAACAGTGAAATAGCATACATTTGCTACATCGCCTGCATTGCATGCACTGCCTGCATTGCATACAATGCCGAAGTAAGAACGGTCAGTGCACTCTCCGTTAAACGAGAGAGTTGAAGTTTCCGATAGCAGCGCGCTATAGTTCTCCAGTGAAGAGAAGAAACGGTGCTTCTCGGTGTTTGTGTGCTTCTCAGCGAGAATGAATTCAGGCCTAAACATGGCGGTTCTTGTGGAAAGAATGATTTTTACAGACCTATTTTCGTGGTGGCCGAGTAACGTGGGCACGAGGCGAAAAATTTAACCGTAGGAACCACTCGCGACCAATGCATAGCGGCTGCGCAGATCACCAGGCCGAAGACCACAGAAGGTCGGCCAGGCTAGGGTCAGACTATGTGCGCAGCCGTGCTTCGTTCATACTTACTGATGGAAGAAGGCGCACGAATTCTTCAAATGTATAGATAAAGTTAAACGATAAAGCAGAGATAAGCAGAATGTTAGGAGTACAATAGATATGGTAAAACCCAATTAGCCCTCGTATGCTAGGGAGCAACTGTCGCCACCCGATTCAAAGGAAATGCCATTAGCACTCATCGTCCTAATCTCGCAAGCTGAGGCCGCATACAAGAATGTTCTCTTGACGAGTACAGGGGAAGTATTCTGCAAGAGTCCACCCAGTGGACATGCCCATTTTCTCTGCTGCTGAAGTCCTGATTGGCTGTGGCGCGTGGCTCCTGTGGAAGCGTATACCCAGCCCAGCCAAGCAGAACTTCAACAGCAGACGAAATAGACATATCCACTAGGTGGTCTCTTACAGAATACATCCCCAGGTAATATTGGAATTAAAAGAAAAAAACCAATGCAGCATTGTACAGGGAATTACCATTGTCAATCCGTTCGTCTATTCCACATTTTCCCCCTGTCCAGCTCTGACACGAGTGAAGCCAGGCACTGTGGGGAGGATGATGACCCGGATGACCGCCTACTACGTCGCCAGCACGATGTTAGCGGCTTTTGTTGGCACCATAGTGGTCGCCATCTTTGCACCCGGCAAGCAGATCCTGCAGACTGACGTCAGCAAGATTGGCGTGTCCGGTCTCGACTCGTTCCTCGATTTTGTCAGGTCAGTGCGCGACTCAAAACGGCTGAAGACAGCGGTGTCGCCACGCCTATGATTTAATAGCTAGGCGTAACTGTGCAGCGTAACTGTGCAACCGAAAAATAAAATTTGTGAATCATTAAAGTATACCAGGCAGAGAGAGATATATATAAACATGCTGGAAATAGCAGGAAGGTTAAGATGAAAAGATTCTGGTTTGCTACCCTGCAATGGGGGAAGGCTAAGGGGAAATGAAAGGTGGAAAAATAGCGGCTAGAAAAAGCAGGGGCACGAAACAAAAAATAGAGAAGGTTGGGAACGTCCGTGCGAACTATCGTCTCTCTGACAGGTCACTCGAACGCGAATATTTCAGGAGTGCCTTGACCGACTTGTGGTGTGACGACTGTGTAGGCCGGCCTATACCAGGCAAATACCGTTGCTCATCAGAGGTTGGCGCAGCGCTTGGCTTATGCGCCAGCTCTCTGGGCTCGCGCATGCAGAATATCAGGTGTCAAGCTTCGGGCAGTTCTACTCTCGATAAACGCCGCCCGTTGGCTTCCTCAGCCGTGACAAGGACGTCTCCCTTACCCCACACGGTGGCTATGTCGTTCTGCTGCTAAGCCCGAGGTCGTGGATTAGTTTCACAAACGTAGCGGCGTTCCGATGGGGCGGAATGCAAAACCGCTTGCATGCCGTGATTTCGGTGCACGTGAAAGAAATCCACAACCCTCCACAACGGCGACCCTATCGTAATGGACCCACTGCATACATCACCCGTCACTATTCCAGAGATTGTTCCCGCAGCGCTGGAAATGTGTTATGCAACTGCTGCGGTGCAAAATGTTCTCAGTCATACTGCAGTAATGACTTAGCTGCTATCGCTGTCACTGTATTGCATATTTTGTTGCTTTTGCCTCGCTGTATACTAAAGACACATCATGAGATTAAATGCTCACAATTATTTATCGGCCCAATTCCTCTGCGCTTTCTCTTGTCCTGTCCCGTCTTTCAGCGATGTTTTTGTTAAGTCAATATACGCCATTGCGCCAGCCGGTCAACGAGCACGTGCTAGTCGGAAATATGTTTGATGTGGCTGCCGCCAATTGCTCTGCTGGAGTGCAAGAAATGACAGCTTCTTACAACCCCTGATGTCATTCTTTCCTGCAGGAACATGTTTCCGGAGAACATTGTCCAAGCCTGCTTCCAGCTGCACCGTACAGTTCGCGTTGCTCAGCCGCCCCGCTATGTCCGCTTGGGCGTTAACGCAAGCGAGCTCGAACCGGATATTGTCAGAAAACTACAGTACTCAGACGGCCTCAACATCTTTGGTGAGCGCCACTGTGCATGGAGGCTCAGTGTGATTCATACATTCTAAATGATATGTGCCTTTCACAACTTCGTGTACCGCGAAAGGCTGGGCATTCATTAAACCACAGACCTGTTATCACTGTCACTTATTCTTTAAGATACTTGGTATGCGGTTTCTATGAGCCAACATTTAAAAATCCAACGCGCTATCATTGATGCCATAGCAGCACGTCACTACGTGTCCTAAGTATGTTTAACTGGTGACTATACTTTAGTAAACGACTATGCGACGTCGCCAAAAAATATATGATTATCTAGAGGTTAAAAGCAGCAAACATTTAGGAAGTCAGCTTAGGCGGTAAATTTACAAATAGTCTAAAGGCATTCCCTGGTGAAAGTGTTGTGTCTTTTCATCGCAAAGTGCTGCGGAGATATCGTGCATGACGTATTGAATGTTACCCGTTTTCGTTTTCTCAAACAGGAATCATTGTATTCTGTTCCGTGTTCGGCTTGTTCGCCGGACTCATGGGCGAGGTCACCGTTATCATGGTGGACTTCTTTTCCGTTCTGAACGTGCTCACCATGAAGCTTGCATACCTAGTCATGTGGTGAGTACTCCGCTATAGCTACACATGCATCTATGCGCACTGTGCTTGAGTCGGGAAAATAAAAAGCAGGAAAATATTTGAAAAAAAATATTAGGTTCTGGGATTTTACGTGTGAAAACCACCACGTGATTATGAGGCACACCGTAGTGGGAGACGCCGGGTTAATTTTTGACCACCCGGGGTTGTTTAACGGGCACCCAACGCATGTACACGGCCGTTTCTTTTTTAACACGAAAGTGTTTTATGCCGGGGTCCACCAAGACTTCACTGACGTATTTCCGTCACGGAAATACGTCACAGAACATAATACAAACAAAGAAACCAGAAGAAAAAGTTCCACAAACATGCAAAACTTGGAAATCGAACCCACGACCTCTCGGTCCGCGACGATAAATCGCCGAGCGTTTAACCCATTGCGCCACAAACGCATTTGCAGAGAGCTACACAGACGCGCCTTATATATCTAACACTCCTCCGTGTACCCGCGCTCTTGCTCGGGGTGGTGCCGCCGCCTACGAGCAGAAAAGAGAAGTACTGCATTATGACACTAACGCGCACCGACAGTGAACGCTTCGGTGGTCTCAGCGCTACGACACCTCGATGCCAGCATTCGAAGGGACGCTGGCATCAAGAAGCACTACCAACGCCACTTAGGTGGCGTTCACCGTACTCAGCACAGCGGAGCATGGCCTCCGCAATTAGCTCTGAAAATGTTTCTGAAGTTGATCGCGGAGGCTGCAATTACGACGCGCTGTACGCGCTGATTTGACTCGGTGACGATTCAGTTACGTGCTTTGTCTTGCGCGTTGTATTAGTGTGTCAGTTACGTGCTTCGTCTTTCGCGTTGTGCTAGCGTGTGCAGCGTAGTGCAGCTTCCATATGCACGACGGTTGCTCATGGTCATCGACGTTGGTAGTCGTGATGGAGGAGACGTGCCACCAGGCGTCAGCGTTGGTGCATCAACGCCTAAGGGCGCTTTAGCCACAAAACACCAATAGACATTATATATCAATGTGTAATAAACATTACACTACTTCTGTGAAGACACGTTTCACTTTCGTGTTCTATACCGATTCCTATATAAGAGGGATCAACCACATTTTTTTAGCACTTTTCCCCTTCTCCATTACTCGTATTAGGCCAAAGAGCAATCCAATAAATAAAACATTTATCTGATCAATCTATACCCGACGAAGGTTTCACTGCGCATGTCAAGCAACAACACAAACAAACAACAAGAAACTTCAACAATCATTCAACGTATCGGTATATTAACAATATAGTTTCCATTCCTATTTAATCGCATGCTAGGAATGCTAACTGTCTAACAGACAATCAGTGCTGACAAACCTCTCCTCCAGGTTTAAAAAATTCACAGTGTCTCTTATGTTATCCTTAAGACGACTTGAAGGCGATAGCCTAAGTGCCGATGCATTAAATCAATCAATCAATCAATCACTTTATTTCCACTTCAAAGCGCGGAGGGCCAAGAAGTAAAAGCCCTTCAGAGCTTGACAAGGCTTCCTGCGTGCGTGCGTGCGTGGTGCGTGCGTGCGTGTGCGTGCGTGCGTGCGTGCGTGCGTGCGTGCGTGTGTGTGTGTGTGTGTGTGTGTGTGTGTGTGTGTGTGTGTGTGTGTGTGTGTGTGTGTGTGTGTGTGTGTGTGTGTGTGTGTGTGTGTGTGTGTGTGTGTGTGTGTGTGTGTGTGTGTGTGTGTGTGTGTGTGTGTGTGTGTGTGTGTGTGTGCGTGCGTGCGTGCGTGCGTGCGTGTGTGTGTGTGTGTGTTTGTAGCCCCTGTACAGTTCAGCAGCCGACTACATTTTACGTGAGATTTCACACTTCAGCAAATTACACGTTCAGCATCACAGTACATATCAATAGCATTACGTATTTACCTTGCGTA
Source organism: Dermacentor silvarum (assembly GCF_013339745.2). NCBI lineage: Eukaryota > Metazoa > Arthropoda > Arachnida > Ixodida > Ixodidae > Dermacentor > Dermacentor silvarum. Next base: position 159,450,353 of record NC_051162.1, read on the forward strand.
CAAAAAAGGAAAAAAACGGACACATGCCGTACACATCCCCTTTAATTCGCTAAGTCTACTTCGCTTAGTCATCCCTCTTATTTCGCTTACTCATCCTCCCAATTCACTTACTCATCCCCTTAAATGGCTTAGTCATCCCCCTTTAATTCGCGTAGTGTACTTCGCTTAGTCATCCCTCTTAATTACAAAGGTCGAGGGATCGACTCCCACTCACGGTCATTTGTTAGAGTGCCTTAATTAACTCTGTCTTAATTACATGTGCCTTAATTAACTTCGCCTTTATTACCACCAAAGGTGACGGGTTCAACTCCCACCAAAGGTCTACGGTTCGTAGCCTTTTTGTACCTTTCGTGTCGCCGACGCGTTATCGCTCGAGGGCGACTGACTCATGAGACATGTAAGGATTTCGCCTTAATAAGTCACCGCTCGTAACGATTCACCAGCAAGGCCCAAACAAACTGCTACATCGCGGAACATGCAATTCGTCCGTGTGTTCCATCACTGCGCAGGTATTTCCCCATCGGCGTGGTCTTTCTGCTGAGCGCGTCCATCGCCCGCGGAGATGCCCTGGGCGAGCAGGCCATCAACGTCGGCGCATACATCGGCACCGTCATGACGGGCCTCGTCATCCACTCCTTCATCGTACTGCCCCTCATCTATTACACCTTCGTGCGCAAGAACCCGCTAGTGTTCGCCAAGAACCTGCTTCACGCATTCGTCACCGCCTTCGGCACGTCGGACAGGTGAGGAGGCCCGTACGCCGTTCTTCCTGCAATAATGAACACGAATTTCAGGTTCACGGTGGTGTGTGACGGACTCGCGAGTTGATGATGAGATATGTGGTGTTTTGTGGCGCGAGGGCCAAGTGTGGCCAAAGAGCTCCAGGCCAGTGCTAATGAGTTGGAAATGGAGCGATGAATTACGACAGGTAGATGTGACGTGGCTGTAAATGTGCTTAAAAAAATGTCACAGCTTCGCCCTAAGGGCGAAGCAATGAATGCGATAGCAACACAGCAATGTCATACGAAGTAGGGTGAGCGGCTTTGGTAGCAATATGAATTGTAGTAAACATGAGCTGATTAAGTAAGCAGGTGTGCTGCGGCGTAAGTAGACCGACATCAAGAGAGACTCGATGACCACGAGAAGGCGCGTGTGAAACGGTGGTGTTGATCAGAAGCGCTTCCCGTGGGCAGCGCGTGCGAAGGGACACACCTGTAGTGCTGCACTGCCGATCCGGGCAGCATTGCATGTGTAGCGTGCGTTGGAAAATGTGGCCCGACTATTACTAACTGAATGAACAAGCGTGGTGTGAGCGCGCACAAACAAACACGAATAGATCACACTGAATGACTGCAGACAACGACTGTCAAAACGCTGGCAGCAAGCATACGCCGCAGCGGGCGAAGGTACGTGCGGTCTATCGCTTCAACGGAAACTGAGCGGCGAATGCACGGCGCATAAATGTCAGAGCCGTGTGGAGATAAGAGACGGTGCGAGCAAGCGACGAGCGCGGTTGTTGGCAGAGTAGAAGTGCCCCCCCCCCCCCCCGCTCCCTCCGGCGCTGGCTTCCTGCTTCCTTGCTTGCGCGTGGGAGATGAGTGCGTTCGCTCTCCGTGATAGCGCGCGTCCCCGCACGCTTCCGCTCGGGCATACGGCGCGCGGTGAAGATTTTATCTATAGGGAACCTCACGGCGACGACGGCGACGACGGCGACGACGGCGCCGACGGCGACGACGGCGACGCCGACGGCAGAAATCCGGTTGAAGTGTCCATATAATTGCTATCGCAATAAAAGACAGTCGCTGTAAAGCGCGTAATATCTATATGTAATAATATTATGCCAATGACTAATAAGGTGTGCTCATCACTGATTTAATCACGAGTGAATCACGAAGCAATTTGATTGCCTGTGTACGTGGCAATTATTCTCAAAAAAGAGATGGACCATGGTGTTGTGACTCGGACATGTTGGCAGGCGTTTCGACAGGTTTAACACTCCTTCTCGAGGCGCAGGGGAAGTTATGTGGTCCAGCTGGCTCGTGTGCAGGTTTACACCGCCACTATTGAAACCACGCGATGTGACCTTACTGACCACATAAAACGCACATGTCAGGAATATCAAGGTCACCCATGTTCTATTTCAGATGCTGGTCGTCAAGGTGCGACCCTGAATCGATCTGTAAGCTATCGAGCCAGGGATAAAGCGAGACAAGGTGGGAAAGGCAAGGAGGTTAACCGGAAGGAAGACATCTGGTTTGCTACCCTAAACTGGGATTGAGTTAATGGGAAAAGGAAAGATAAGGAAGCGGAGAAAGAAAGCACTTGCGGGAAAAGGGGGAAACGTTTGGCACAAACCAACGTATGGTGTGTTCGAAGAAGTAACACTTAAAGCTCAATATTAAGTCACTGAACTCACACTTACAGGAATATTTATCATATTTCAAACCAAACGAACAAAATATGCGACAAATATGGAATCTTTAGTGAATTTTGAGGCAAAGAACCACCATGCAGTAAAAAGGGACTATTGCATACAAGAAACTAGTTTCGCTAGTCTAGCAAGCTACAATGAAGGAGGCTGTTTTTAAGCCGATCTCAAGAGCCGCGTGAAAGTTGTATTTCGAATGGTATCTCGGTTTCACGCCTTTACATTCATGAATGTTATTAGTAGCATTAATATAGTTTCTCGGCTGGTGCAATAGGCATACTGTATGTACCAACGCATGTGTACCAACAAGTCACGCCTGTTAGCGGTAACCGAGCCTTGCAGCTACGAAAACAAGCATGCTCGGACTTTATCGTTCTCCACTTGCTACATCTTTTGTCCGGTACTGTTATAATAGGCAGGTTTAACAGTGACATTACGCGACTGCTGTTCCCTGTCCGCAGTGTGGCCACGCTTCCTGTGACGTTCATGTGCCTCGAGCAGAACAACAAGCTGGACAGGCGCGTCACGCGGTTCGTGGCGCCGATCGCTTCGGCCTTCAACCTCGACGGCACCGCCCTCTACGCCGCCATCGGAACCATCTTCATCGCGAACCTGAGCGGCATCGAGCTGGACTTCGCACACTACTTGGCCATATGGTGCGTTCCTCCCACCGGAGCGTCGTGCTTTCGTGCAGTTGTTGAACCAATCAAGGCCCAGTTCTCACAGCCGTTTTCACGACGAATGCCAGTTTACAGCTCTTAACCTACCAATGGTGCGCGAGCTGTGGCTGTCATGTTCAATTCTGTCGTAACAACTTGCGAAGGTTTACTTAAAGACAGAGGGAGAGAGAGAGAGAGCAACGAGAGTAAATGCAGGGAGGTAAACAAAACGAGCGTCCGGTTTGCTACCCTACACTGGGGGTAAAGGAAAGGGGGAATAGAAAGAGTAAAATAGGGAGAGAATGAGTACTTAGTACACGTGGGACGATGTACAGAAACACTATAGGCGGTCTCTTAAACCGGTGCATTTCAAATACTGTACTAATACATGCATTGCTTTTTGTGCCAGTGACGGGTGTAGCCACGGTCCGAGTATCTTTGACTCAGAGAACGGTTTCGAGTCCAGTTGGTTTAAAGTTGTCCTCAGAGAGAGAGGCGCTGTACGTCGTAGCGAGGACAGGTACATAATAGGTGCTCGATGGTTTCCTCGCACCTACAGGTGTCGCACATCGTGGTTTTGGCCGTTGCCATATGATAGGAGTAAGCGTTCGTAAACGCCACTCCTAGCCACGAGCGACACGGCAATTTCCTTAACAGCGTGCCACTTTTTCAAGGGGGCCAAACTGCAATACATCTAGGTTTGCACCCTTATTACATTGTCCGTAATCGAAGTTCAACGCTATCCTTAAGCAGCATGCATTAGGGTACGCCTTATGCGACATTGCCAATTATTCAGCCAGTGTTTGTGTGCTGCATGCATCCTCTGAACATTGCGTGATTTACGATGATGATGATGGTGATGGTGATGATCTGTCAATATCGAATGTCATTAAGTCGTCCAGGTCCCCCGGGCCGCTTCCTCGGCAAGAACAGGTCACCGGTGACATAAACGTGGGACTTTACATACCGATGTTGCCATGGAGATGCAATCATGTCCCGTAAACGCCTCAACGATCACAAATATCTCGTTCTACCGCCGAGTCACTCCGAATTATGCCGAATGTTTCCGATGCTTTTCGGGTGCTCTTATATCAGAAGAAACTTGGCTAAAATTAAGCAGCGTTATTGAAGGCATATATTCGGAATCGCCGCTTAGCACAATGATTTGACTTTGAAAGTAGCGTACTGTATATCGTAAGGTAAATGTCTGGCTTCGTTGCTTGCGCAAAGGGCTTCGTTCTAATTTCAGCCTTGTAAGCTAAATTATGTATTCTACGCCGTCGCCGCTTTGATGCACATATTATATTGGCCTGACGGTAACATTGTGTGCAGCACACGGCTGTGCGAAGAATGATTAGCCGTTGGCTGGACGATTCGGGCGACCTATTTGAAGTGTAAACTGAGGCAGGCGAAATATCAAACCAGTACAATTGAAATATATTTCTCTTTTTTTTTCTCTAAGGTTACTATTTTAATAATGCGTTGCCCTTTTATATATTTTCTTTAATTACAGTACATTTAATTCTTCATCAACGTGGAAGTTTTTGCGATTCAAGTTCTGTCGTTTACTCTGATAAGCGTGATCGCAAGCACTGGCATCACTGTACGCGAGCAGAAGCGATAAACGCCTACTGGCTCTTACGGTACCAAAAGTAATGCATCCTTATACAAACAACCATCGGTAAACCGACATGCTTTAAGAAACGTATTCATTTATAATCTATGTTCAGCTCATACAATGAGGAATAGGCGTGTCACATCAAATAAATAAGCAAGTAGCACATTAACTCATATATCGCAAATTGATTCACATTCTGTTTAATGTGCATTTCAGCGTCGCAGCTGCCCTGACAAGTTTCGCAAACCGAGGGATACCGAACGCGGGCGTGATCACCATGATCCTTGTGCTGAAGGCCGGTGGCATCGGTCCGTCCCATATCGGGCTTTTGTTGGCCGTCGATTGGATAATGTAAGTGCGGGAGCCACGGTTTCTTCTTAAGCGTTGCCAGGAAGGAACTATGCGAGAATGTGCCTCTAAACGCAGCGCAGTTATTTTATATTTATTGGAGATACCGGAGGAGTTCAAACGTACCTTACAGGGCAAAATGAAGTTTCTATACGGTGGTCGTACTTGTTGTGCTAGACAATAACAATTATTTTCTGCGCCTGTTGTTAATGCGTACTTACTGAAAAAGTGTAATATGTTCAATTAGACCGCGCTCTTCTCGCTGTGTGCCATTTGTAGGGGCACGGACACAGTCAAGCCTGTTGAAGGCTTTTTGTTCACGCTCCTAAATATTCTGTAATGCTTGAATAAAGTTTGTTTGTTTGTTTGTTTGTTTGTTTGTTTGTTTGTTTGTTTGTTTGTTTGTTTGTTTGTTTGTTTGTTTGTTTGTTTGTTTGTTGTTTGTTGTTTGTTGTTGTTTGTTTGTTTGTTTGTTTGTTTGTTTGTTTGTTTGTTTGTTTGTTTGTTTGTTGTTTGTTTGTTTGTTGTTTGTTTGTTTGTTTGTTGTTTGTTGTTTGTTTGTTGTTTGTTTGTTTGTTTGTTTGTTTGTTTGTTTGTTTGTTGTTTGTTTGTTGTTTGTTTGTTTGTTTGTTTGTTTGTTTGTTTGTTTGTTTGTTTGTTTGTTTGTTTGTTGTTTGTTTGTTGTTTGTTTGTTTGTTTGTTTGTTTGTTTGTTTGTTTGTTTGTTTGTGATCAGTGACGAGTGCTATGCCCATGGCACCTGACAAATCTCTTTTTGAACAATAGAAAGTACATAAAAGTCATGGACACGAAAGTAGCCAAACATGCACTTCGCAGCTTTCCTCTATCACGTATATAGTCTCTTACTGAGCAACAACCATTATGAGGTCCATCGGGGGTCTGATCATGATGACGGAGAACTAGGTGGTGTAAGGAAATTAGGAAATTTGCGGCCATAAGATGGGGTCAACTGGCGCAAGACAGAGGTCATTGGATATAGCTGGGAAAGGCCTTCGCCCTGTAGTGGGCATAAAATGGGCAGATGATCATGATGATGAGAAAAAGCTTGCGCTAGCCTAAGCAGCCTCATCACTATGTTGTCAAGAATAGCACAACATGTATATTTTTGCATTTGACTTACTGGGAATTTTCGTTGAGATCCTACAAAAAACAGTTCGACGTTTTGAAACAAGTACTTGTTCAAATAATTTTTTTTTTCATCTGCAGGAACCGCTGCCGCACCTGCGTCAACGTCTTCAGTCAGTCCATAGCAGTTGCTATAGTCCACCACTCTGTCGAGATGGAGTTGAAGAGGAACCAGAATGCTTTGGAACACTGGCCAGTTGATGAACTTACCCTGGAGCGGAAGAAGTACACACTCAACCGCTAAGCACACTACACCTTCGCTTAGAAAAAGGGAGGCTTTGTGCTTTGTACATCAGTTACGTGAAATGTATCTAACTATAATTTCTGCTCGTAAGCACCCGGCCCGAACTGCGTAATTATACCAAAGTGCTGCGTTGATAGCACATCGGTCCACTGACAAGTTGCGCTGATGTTCAAGGTACAAACACTTCAGGAAAAGAAATCCCCATCATGCTCATTCACAACAAGAGGCCGCGCAATAAATCACTGTACACAAGCTACACTTATTAACACGCACGATTCGAAGCAAACAAGCACACACACCAACCAAATTATGCTACGCATCAGTTAAGTTCACCTATACGCACGTCCACAAGCTGACAGCAGAAGGTTTCAATTCAGTCGAGAATTCAGTCGACGTGCCAGTTATTGTAGATGCCGAAATCGAGTCGTTTACACTGCACAACTCGTAACGGGCAGTTTTGTACTAGCTAGAAGTGTGATAGCGGCCAAAGAAAAGCTAAGAATGTGTATCGTGCGGAAACGAGAAAGTTTTATCAATATCGTCACCATCATCAAATCACAGCACAGTCGGCAACAATTCAAGACGCATTGTACGTGAGCTCATCAGTTAAATAACAATTTTTGCTTTCAAAAAACATGTCCCTGTACATGGTCATGCCGAAAATACCGTTGTTCAGAACATCTCCCGTTCGTGGGGTCCTGCCGTATTCTGTACCACTTCATCCAAGCAGGTGTTTCCGTATTTGTGTTTGCCACATCTCTGTCTTCGTATACTGAAATAATTCGCCCTACATTATGCCAAATAAAATCGTTTATTGTCGTTTAAATTCGTGTTTTTTTCTAAATCATCAAATTTCAATGACTTTTTAATTTCCTTTATACTCAGTAAAAGTCCTCAAGGGTCTCCGACTCTTAATTACGGTCAGAGACGCCTATGTGACCTTGACAACACCGATGATTTCCATACAATGACACATACAACGGCGGTTTCACCAAGAACATGGGTGTTTTGACCAAGAAGCAGGCGGGGGACATCGTGCCAACGAGAACTACCTCTTTGACATGATCGCCGCGTGTTGATGATGATTGTAATTTACATACTACGGCACATACTTACAACGGCCAAGAAGTGGCCAGCACGTTTAAACTAAATAAGAATAAATGACAAAGGTAGAGGCTTAGACGTGTTTGAGGCTCATGGTAACGCAAGCACAGCGCAAAATACACGTGGACAAGATAGGAAGACAGGCACGGTGCTGACTTCCAAACGAGTTTACTGAGAACCAAACACCTAATATATGCGCATAGTACAGAGGCATCAAACGATGGAAGCAAACCAAACGACTGATCCAACGCCACATGCTTGACAGGAAATAACAATTAACCAACGCCAGGATGAACATATCACTTACCACGTGTTAACAGTTCACTAGACGCATGCACTATGCTTAGAACTGATATACGTAGGTAATCTATCTTGGTGTGAGCGCGATTGAAGGAGAAGTAACGCACGAGCTATCAAATTTTCTAATGTAGTCCGCTTCTATAATATCGCGCGTGAGCTGTGAGCTGTATTTTGCCATAACCTCACAACAAACCAAGAGGGGCACGATGCCGCGGTCCTGGCAGTGGATGCCCAGGTGGCCTTCAACCGCGTTGTCCACATTATTGCGGAGCTCTCATAGACGATCGTCAAGGCGCCTGTCGGTTTGTCCTACATATTTCTTCACGCAGGAGAGCGGTATTAAGTATACAGGAAACAAAGCGGCGTTCTGTGTTCCGCAGAACATCCACCGCTGCTTGCTGCAAAAGCATTCGCAAGCTTGCAAAGCTTGGATAGTTCTGCCATAGCAGAAAAAGCTACAGTGATGCCAGCACGCTGCCCAATCCTTTTCAGCCGGTGTCATACATTGCGTAGATATGGGAGCACTGCAAGACGGTTCTTTTCCACAGGCGGACATCGTGGCTGAGCTTGTTTAGGACGCTTGATCTGCTTCAGAAGTTTTTCCGCTACAGCAGCTATTAACGCATTCGGGTCATCATCATCAGCCTATATTTATGTCCACTGCAGGACGAAGGCCTCTCCCTGCGATCTCCAATTACCCCTGTCTTGCGCTAGCGTATTCCAACTTGCGCCTGCGAATTTCCTAACCTCATCATCCCACCTGACTTTCTGCCGTCCTCGACTGCGCTTCCCTTCTCTTGGTATCCATTCTGTAACCCTAATGGTCCACCGGCTATCCATCCTACGCATTACATGGCCTGCCCAGCTCCATTTCTTCCGCTTAATGTCAACTAGAATATCGTCTACCCCCGTTTGTTCTCTGATCCACACCGCTCTCTTCCTGTCTCTTAACGTTACTCCTAAGATTTTTCGTTCCATTGCTCTTTGTGCGGTCCTTAACTTGTTCTCGAGCTTCTTTGTTAACCTCCAAGTTTCTGCCCCGTATGTTAGCACCGGCAGAATGCAATGATTGTACACTTTTCTTTTCAACGACAGTGGTAAGCTACCAGTCAGGATTTGGCAATGCCTGCCGTATGCACTCCAACCGAATTTTATTCTTCTGTAAATTTCTTTCTCATGGTCAGGGTCCCCTGTGAGTAATTGACCTAGAACGCATTCGGGTAACTGGCCATTAATAGGCGGTCGACCTGAGCTTCGAAAAGTCGGCGCATTAGGTGCGGACATTAAATGCGGGTCAACCCACAAAGGCGTATTAGCCAAGAAGCGGGTATCGCGACAACACCAACTGGCTCTTTGAGATGACAGCCGCGCGTTGATGTTGATTACGATTTCCGTATTATGGCTCATGCCCACAACGGGGGATCGGCCCAGATACGGCCAGTATAAATAACTGAGAAGAAATATGAGGTAATGCAAGCCAATACAAGAGCTGTCACATAGCGTAGCACGGGTGCGCGAGGGCACATGAGCGCGCGCCAATTTCCTTTACGCTAAGACGCAAGAATGAAATGGGCAAACTTATAGCATTTCGTTAACCGCTTTACGGAAGCTTCGCTTCGCATATAATCGATGATATGCTTTGGATGTATATAATTTCGGTCGTGGTTGTAGCTGTGCTGTATGTGCTCTAACCGTACACGTGCACACTACCTGTACCTGTGCTGGTAGCTCTGTTAGTCAGGTGACTACTGCATTTTTTTTTTGTATATAGAGATAGGACGCCTTCCACTCCGGCGCAAGCCGCGCCGAAGCGCGCCGGATGCTAGAATGCATAGCGTCGAATTTTTGCCGGCACAGCGTAACTACGCCGCGCGCGGCACGCAGGACAATTGACCCTATTCGCGGAGTAGTTTTCACTAGAGGAACGAGATGGCGCTTTCGGCGGCGCGCCATAAGTTACCTTAGCGAATGCGCATGAATACGAAACCATTACTGCTTCTGCCCTGTTACTGTGCGATCAGTTGTCGGAATGGCAACTGGGTGTTCGCTAATGCACTGTGCCCAATTCTTGCTGCAAAATGTGTAACGATAAAGGGAAGACGTGTGCGGTAGTTAGCTGCAAAAATAGTGATTCGCATATAAAGAATGCGAATATAAGGAATAAATAAGGAACCGAATCAATCTGTGTCGCCGCTGCTACATAAGGACTGCCTGTGTTGCCGGCCCTTCGCGATGCACGGCTTTCCTCGAGGATAAAACAAAGATAATTCATCCGCCAGAGCTGTATAGCTAACCTCCAAAGAAAGGACTTCAACTCCGCAACGTCGGCACTTAAGAGTGAGTACTGCTCGTTACAAAAGGAAGTAACGCCCCTTACTGGCATAGTAAGTTTCTCGCAGGTTATCTACACACATCTACCCCTACTCGCATGCAAACTTACGCCCACCCTATCGCCAAGGTATCAATAATAAGTGAATGGGCGCTCACTTGAATCAATGTGCCGAAGCATGAGTGACGGCGACTACACCGACAAGACACGAATGTTGGAAGCTGAACGTTTCGTGACGATACACAGAGTAAGCGAGGGACTAGCGATAATACGTCTTTGCTACAAGCTATCATAAAGTGCAGACCATTTGCATTCCAAGCTTTGTGCGCAGCAAGAATTAATCTATCGCAGCAGAGCACACCCGCGAGCGATTAGGCTGAAAATAAAAAATCAGATAGTGGCCGCACCGAGGAACCGAGGAACTTTACTGAGTCAGAAACATGACAAGCCGCTGCTTCAAAATGCTTGCCAAATAGAGCACACTGATCCTAGTAATTTAATTCATAAGCAGAAAGTTTGGACAGCTTGAAATACATTTCTAGCCCCGCTTTTAGCGCAAGCACCGCATACGCTGCTCGCGCCGTTTGGACAAAGCGTAATGAGCTTTGAAAGCACTTACATGCCCCGTACACTGTAGCAAAGCAAAGGAATGAGCTACCGTATAGACTCGTGTAAGGGCCGCACGTTGAAGTGCGAAGCACTTTAGGGGCCCGGGCTGTCGGCGCCTAATGTGATGTCATGTCGTCGTGGTCACGCGAAAAAACACGATCTTCCGAAAACTCGAGTCTCGTTCACTTGGTATATACCAAAATAGGCATGGAAGGGTACGAATGTATGACGACATCAATAACATCACATGCACGTCAGTTACGCCACGATTAACGATAATAAAATCACGTGTGGCGCATACCCGCATTGGATATGCAGGTATGAGCCAGGCATATGCGGGAATTAGCAGAAACTCGTGGAAATCGCTTCCGAAACGCCAGTATGGTACCAGCGCAGCGCAAGAGGGGACTGCACAAGCGCAGAAGTTGAGCAGGATTTTAAGCGCAGGATTTGAGCAGGGTTTGAACTACACAAGCGCAGGATTTTATCTGCGGAGCTGTTTAAGCTTTTCGTTTCCCCCCGTAGCGTTCGCCAAAACTCGGCTAGCGATGACGCCAATGCGCACAGCTGCGCCTCGCTTCACCTTGCGATAGCCAACCAATAGCTAATCGATAATCAATCAATAATCAATAAATTTCAGGAAATTCTGGGGATGACTTGGTGGTGCTTAGCCTAGCCCAAATACGTGGTCAGTACCTTGCGATAGTCAATCGATAGCCAATTATTAGGTAATCGCGATGAATAATCAATAAATTCCGGAAAATGATGGGGATTAATTGGTAGTGCTTAGCCTAGCCCAACTATATACGTGGCCAATACCTTGCGATAGCCAAACAATAGGTAATCGATAATCGATTAGTAATCAATAAATTCCGGAAAATGCTGGGGATGACTTGGTAGTGCTTAGCCTAGCCCAAATACGTGGTCAATACCTTGCGATAGCCAATTAATAGCTAATCGATAATCGAACAATAATCAATAAATTCCGGAAAAGCATAACCCGTAAGGCCAGGACCAGCTAGGTGCCGATCAGCTCCGCTGTTTCTATAGCCTTGCGCCACTAGTGCAAGCTACGCAAAATTTTGTTAATAAAGATTATTATTATCTGTGGTAAGGACTGAGAATAAATTGAGAATTATTATTTGGGAATAAAAACGTACTGGAGAACACTGCCCTGTGGAACGCCTTGCGTGATGAAATGATAATTACTCCTTCAATTTCTTTTTTTTTTTCTTTTTTTTTTACAGTGAAGCTGTCTATGGCTAGGGTTCTATGCATTTTTCGCGTACGTCAACTGATCTGCGTGTGAAAATACTCAGCTCCCGAATTTGATGCAAAATCGCTTAATTCTATGCAAAAGCTTATACGTCTCATCACTTCGATATGCATTTTCAGTAGATTAGTTATCAATAGGCACAAATTTCAAAATCAGTGGACTCTCTGGTAGACAGTAGCGGTTTCCCAAAGCTTTGCCGCTGTGCGACCCGCGTAGACCATGCGTGCCCTCGCACCGCCCTCCATTTGTGGTCGTTCCAAGGGCTCGCGTGCATAGTTTCCTCCGCTCTCCCGGCGTGGCGGTCCCGTCGCGCGTATCTAGTTTCCGCCGGCTCCCCGAGGTGGCGGTAGTCTGCCACGCGAGTGGACCAGTGTGCGCCGAATGTGACTAGTTTGCATAGTGACCTACGAAGTGCACATTTCCTTCCTTTCTGTCTTTCCTTTTCTTTCTCATTTTCTCCTTTTTTATTTATTCATCTATTTATTTGTTTAAACCCTCCAGGCCAGGACATTGCGTGTGTCCACCCGTTACAAAGGGGCTGGCCGCTACATCATCATCATCATCATCATCATCATCATCATCAATGCATGCTGCCGATCAAGATCACCGATCAAAATAAAAGTCTGTTTGCGTGTGTCTTTCTTCAGGGTGGCTGCCATCGCCACTCAAGAGAAATGAAATTTGATCATACTTTGGCCTAAATTCTGTGTCACCTCTATGTCGTGTGCTAAACTGCTTCGCTGGTAAAATACCTTCACAGTGGAATGGCGCGTCAATTTTTTTTCGCAATTTTGATGAGGTGCGGGCCCTACACGGGACCGCACCTCTTGGTCAAAACGGTTCCGGCGCAGCCAGCGACTTATGCAGACCACGGATGTTGTGCACACCCCGGTTCTCGCCATTTAGTACTGTTTGCCAATGCGTGCGCGCGGCATCGGGGCACCGAACGCGATTGCTTCTCCATTGGACATTTTTTTGCCAAATTTTGGGATGCCAAGTTGGAGATGCGGCCCTTACCCGGGTGCGGCCCTTACACGAGTCTATACAGCGTATACCTGTGGAGACGCCGCGAACTCAACCATAAGCTGAGAGACAGCCTCCGAAGTTTGGCGCGTCGTAGTGGCGTTACGTGAACATCAAAAAAAAAAAAAACACTTGAACAGCACACCACGGTGACGTTCAGTTGGCGGAGCCAGCGGGGCGTTGTTGGCACCGCCACGCTCCGCCGTAGCCTTCGCAGTGCAAGGCATTGAAGAAGCGAGAGCACCGAGTAGGAGATCAAAGCCGATCTTTAGGTACCAGTACCACCGCTTCTACAGAATGCGTTGAAGTACATTTTTGCAGCAGAATCTTCAATTCTCTATTTCAACTTCAAACGCATTTCTCGACTTCGATAAAAAGTGTTTCAGGGCCTTTTTAACGAATTACTTTGTGGTCGTTGTTTTACTTTCGAAACCGAGCAGTATAAATGTCTACCACACTGATCCTAGATCTGCGTGAGGCCATTCTGTTTAGTTGTATTCTCAGGAAAAGTTTACTTATTGCTTCAGTGTTTACACGACGGTTCATATATAAAGATCACCGATTTCGAGGGACCCCACGCACAACTTCTCACAATCAGATGGCCAGCTTCTGTGCTTGTGCCCGTGAAAGTCATGAAAGCCTGCATACACGTTCTTCCTCGACGAAGTGTTGGAATTTACCAACTGCAGTTGTCAATCTTGATAACCAGCTCATAGCCTGAAGTTTCAGGTAGTTAATCTATTTGTTTCATGGGGAAACGAACGCGGAACCCTTGCACAAAGCGTGTTTCCGGCTCTGCCTCCAAACTTGACATGGCTGCATGTGACGTACGATATGTCAATAGCGTGGAACGTTGCTGAATGACGGCAATCCGCCGTGGCGGCCGAACGGCTATGGCTTCTTTCTGGGGTTTTACGTGCCAAAACCAGCTCCGATTATGAGGCACGCCGTAGTGGAGGGCTCCGGATTAATTTTGACTACCTTGTGCACACCCCGGTTCTCGCGCGCTACAACGCAAGCACACGGGCGTTTTTTTGCATTTCGTCGCCTCCAACGACATGTGGACGCCGCGGCCGGGATTCGATCCTGCGACCTCGTGCTCCAAACGGCTATGGCGTTCGAGTTGACAAGAGGGCGCTGGCATGATTCCCAACTGCGACGGCTGCGTCCTGGCGGAGGCAGTGTGTATCGTGTACGCGTGTAGCGAATACTGTGGGCGCGAGCTGAAGAGACCAAGGTGTTCAATACTATTGCGGAACGCCCCGACGGTATGGCAGAATAAAACTCGTTAAAAAAATATCCCGAAAGCTACAAGTGCAAAAACCTATAGCGTCTGCGCTTGTCGCGTTGCTATGTTCTAGATCATGCCAAGATGTTTGACCCTACTGAGCGGTGGCACAGAATGCAGTACACAGACCACGGAAATGAAGCTTCAAAAGAAAACGAACGACTAAGCGATGAAGGAACGACAACCAGCAGTGACGGCATGCCAAAACCGCCGGCGACGGCAGTTTTAAAGAACGAAAGACGAGAATAAAAGTGAGTATTTTATTGGCAGCTAAAAGCAGGTAAAATATCTTGACGGCACGTGAAGGTCGATGCGCCAGAAAAGAAGACCTGTTACCGCAAAGCAGAAGGCAACACGCCGAGTTCTCGTCAGGAAGCCTCGTCCGAGGTGGCCACTGGGTCGTATTAAGGCTGCAACGAGAAAGCGCAAAGGCGGTGAGGAACTGTAGCGTGCATGTAATCAAGCGTATTACGAGTGCAGAGACCGTACACGCTAGAGAATTTCACAAAATAAAGAAAGAAGCCCAACTGCGCTGCTTGGGCACAAGAGTCCGAAGATTGTGGAAGAATGCGCGATGTAGTTGCGCATTCAAAATAGACCTTTTCAACTATTCATATGCCCTGCAGGATATCACTGCCTTTTCAATAAAGAACCATCTATCTCGCTCTCTCCACTCCAACTAGAAATGTTTAGTAGCAGAATCCGTCTCACGTCCTGATCGAGGCAACTGGACGTCGAAAGAACCAGTATGACACGGAATGCTGCCTTGCAGATGTCTGACAAGTGCGCGACAGGGAAGATAATGCCGGCGATATGAAGAGCCGAATAGATTAGTTGTACCCAATAGTACCGTAGCCCTTGGTGCTGTTTTCACTAATTGAACGCGTTGTGCTCGCCGTGCGCAAAGCACAGAACAAGTTAGCACAACATCAGCGCATCAGGAACACAATGATGGAGGCAAAAGGCGTAGCGCGAAAGGCTACCCCTTTGCCTCCGTGTTATACCTACAAGCCCAACGTGCAACGTTAGTCAGAAACACAGCCTCCTACATTTTTTTAATATCGCGCGAGCGTCGACAGCACCACGGATCAGCGCCTTATAACGGCGACAAGCGGCGATGGTGTGCGCCTGCGTGCAAATCACTTCTGCATCATCTGCTACGCTGTGCACTTTTGGAGGGCAGACGCCCTGCCAGGGGTATCTGCGTAGTCCTGAAAAAAAAAATGTGTGAAGCAGAAAAGGTTAACGACTAAGATGTCTAATCTGCGATGTCATTTCCCTGTTTATTTCGTTATACTGGATCCGCGCATGCCCCATAAAACCAAGACGAAAAAAATAACAAAAGACATTTATCTGCATAAACGAGGTATTGTATGACAATGATGGTGCCTCACAGAGACGATACGGCGCAGCAGACGACGCTCGCACTCGAGAGGGCTTGGCGCGCATGCGCGTGCAATTGTTGATATAGCCGCGATAAGGCCCTCGCACTCCGTGCCGTAAACGCTCAAGCAAAATTAGCAGAAATCATTTGGGAGGTTATACATATCGCTATGCTCGCTCAGATCTCGGAATCAGCTACGCTCGCTCAGTCACGTGGCAAACGAAAACCCGAGAATTTTGACAAACCGACACTTTTTCGCGTCACTGTAATAAAGCGCGGAATGCAAATGACCCGATCAGCTGCAGGGCACAGTGTGACAACAGCGCAACAAACTACTGAAAGGGCCATCGGCAAGACGAAGTACGAGACTGATGTTCAAAAGGTTGTATGACGCGTAGGAGTTGCACACCTAAGAATCGGCCGACGCAACGACTAGCGCCGCTATGGTCGCGATCCCACCAAACTATCAGTATTGCCACTTTGGGTAAACGAACACAACGAGGTCTGATGCGCGAAGGCAGATCGCTAGAACCAAGCGGCGAGAGACTGCTTCTAGATATGGCCACAAACGAACAAACAAAAATAGGAAACTTTGCCTTTTCAGCTTGCTCCTCCGGTTCAGAAGCACTGGACGACTGCAGCTGGTCTTGATCGGCTCCGGCACTGATGGACGCCATCTCCATGCCAGACACTTCTTCCGGTGACGTGTCCTCCTCGGCGCGCTTAGCGCAAGCCAGAACCGCCATAGAAGCCAGCGTAGAAGGCTCCGTTTGCGGGTCCGACGAAAGCGACATGTCACTGCAGACGTGCGACAGGTACACGGTGCCTACGGGATAGTCTCCATAGCCGGGTCGGCTCGTCTTGGGCGGTTGCGTTTGAGCGGATGCCTCGGTCGTAGACTTCGCTTCGGTGCCAACGCCAGCTTCCGCGGTCGGCGGTGCGGAAGTTCTTCCCGTTGCGGACGTCGCCGACGGACCGTGGGTGACGACCTCGAACACCGAGCTTGGTTCCGCTTCCTCTTCGGTAGGCTGCTGTAGGGTGCCAAGTTCCAGTTCCCCTAGCCCTTCTGGCGCGACTTGACCGCCAAAGCACCTGGGAAGCCTAACACGCAGACATCTCCGGCAGTTCTCGCAGGCGTTGCAGCAGCACAAGCCCAGTAGGTGCGACATGCTTTGTTCTCTCGAAACGAGTATACCTCGGGAGGAACGGCCGAAAAGTTAAAGCGTGGGTTCTCGACCGAGTGGCCTGCAGATAGTTGCCGGAAGGTTAGTCTATACGACGTAGCTGATGCTGGGGCGTTCGTTATATGTGCGGTGCTTTGGCCGTCGCTTCCTTTATGAAGCTCTCGGTAGAGAACGTTATCGGCGCGAATTGACCAGAAGCACAGTAGCACCCCGAGCTAGGCACAGGTTATCAGGTCAGCGCAAGCGCTGTCATCGTGCCAGTGGCTTTTTTTTTAAATATTAATGCGCGGAACTTCATAAAATTTTTACAACTACGCATCCAAAAGGTCTGACAATGATTTGCTTCCACTGAGACCTGCTCCGTAATGCTCGCATTGTTTCTTATTGAAATGTTTCATTCTTGTACAGTTCTAGGTGTTCGTCCTCCTGGTGATTTTTTTTTTCGTTTGGGTTGCCACGTGGCTCTCTTTGCTATTCGCTGAAATATAACTTGTTTTTTATTAAGTTATATGTATGGTAAATTTTGCCAGACAGAAGATTGTGCTCTCGCAGAAACTTGAACAGAATCGGAAGTCATCAGATAGACGATGTGCAGAACGTGTCCGTTAACAGAAGCTGCTTGCAGTATTATTGTCAACTGCTTGATTTGGTAAGGTGTCATAATGAAGAAAATAATGACGTAGCCCGTCTCAAGACGACTTCCGACGGTAATGCGAATATTAAGCGGGCAATGTAGCGATAGACCGTATTCCTGAATGCACGTTTATTTAATACATGCAGTGATAATTCTGAGAGTTTGCATTGCGTCGGCTATATGCCACGTACTTTGATATCATCCCACTTTCCTATGGCCCTCGCTTGCCAAGGTCGACCATGACCAACGCCTCCTAGATAGCACCAGGCCCGTGCGCTTCGTTCTATGGCGCCATGGTACTAGCCCGGCTGCCATAGAATCTAATGGGGACGCTCCCGACTAAGCCCAACACCACCTAGATAGCCCAAGGCCTACGCACTCCCATCTATGACATCATGCTAATTGGCCCCAGATTTCCATTGCCAAGGCTGGCGTGACGAAAGCGGTGACATCAAAATCACTATTGTTTACGCAGGAGCATCCCCATTAGATTATGTGGCAGTCGGGCCAGATAGCATGACGTCATGATCGGAGTGCGTAGGCCTTGTGCTATCTAGGTGGTGTTGGTACGCCGCGGTGATTTTGACGTCACCGCTTTCGTCACGCCGGGCATGACAGTGGAAATTTCGGTCTAAGTAGCATGACGTCATAAAGCAGAATGCACAAGCCTGCTATGTTGGAGACGCTGCCAGAACCATGGAGGCATGACGACGACTGTACGACGCCGACGCACTGACCATGGAATGAAGAAGAAGGAATGATATCGATCTAACGACAAAGGCGTATAAGAACGACGGCATGACGAAATTAATGAGGTGTGAATTTTCTGATTATCACAATCGTATAACGACGACAACGTGACGATGACGACATGAAGACAATGAGATGACGATGACTGTATGACGACGTTGGCGTGTCGACGAAGGCATGACGAGAGTAAGCTATGACGAAACTGGAATGACGACAACGAAATGACCACTATGGCATCATGACCAGGAGCACATACCTAGTGGACCAAGCAGGTAAACTTGGGTCACTGGGCCTACAGTGTCTTCGTCCTCAATAACTATAGCAACCCCAGGGACTCGCGCCAGCAGCTCAAGACCATTCTCAAGAAAGCGACCGACCTGGCCGCCTCACGACCCTTGGTCGTCGTCGGTGACTTCAACGCCCCGTACGGCCTCTGGGGTTACGTCTACAACACTACCAAGGGGCGCAACCTGTGGCAAGACGCCAACGAGATGGACCTCACTCTGGTCCCAGACAAAGCTTCTCCCACGCGCATCGGCAACTCCGTCGACCGGGACACGACACCCGACCTCGCCTTCGTCAAGAACGTCGAGGATGTGGGCTGGGAGAACACCGCCATAGAGTTTGGCAGCGACCACTACATTCTCGAGACCCACTTCAAGGTGGCTCGGAGTAGGGTCAGGGAATTCACGTTCTTCGATTGGGACCATTTTCGCAAAATTCGGGAAGAACCCGGGAGAGCCAGGGCACCCACCAGCCTCGAAGAATGGTGCGAATGCATCCGCAACGACGCTTCCGCGGCCACCAAGAAAGTGGAAACTGATCTCGACGTCAAGCGAATGGACAGCAGACTCGCCCATCTGATCGAGGCCAAAAACGCCCTGCTCCATCGATGGAAGGGTCAAAGGCTCAATCGGCGACTCCGAAAGAAGATCTCGGAGCTCAATAAGGCCATCGATGACCACTGCAAAGTGCTATGCCAGCAGCAGTGGGACGAGCTCTGAGAATCCATTGACGGACAGATGCGCAATAGCAAGTCCTGGGGTATGCTGAAGCACTTTCTCGACGAAAGCGGCTCCAAGTCAAATCAGAAGCATACGTTGGCCCGGGCCCTTCACGAAGCCACCAGGTCTTACACGATCGATGTACTCGTCTCCAATTTCATTCAGAAGTACCTGCCCGTCCGGCGCGACGGGGATCCGGCGACCCAACTCCCGGACCACTGAGGCCCTCCTCGCCCCGAGCTGGACGAAGACTTCTCCGTTGCCGAGGTCAGACAGGCCATCTTCGCGCTCAACCGCAAGTCTGCGCCGGGTCCGGACGGAGTCACCAACAGAATGTTGAGAAACCTCGACGACCCGTCGATTGTCTTTCTCACCGACAAGATCAATGAATCCTGGAAGAGCGGCGTGGTTCCTGCAGAATGGAAGTCGGCCTGCACGGTGCTCATTCCCAAGCCCGGCAAGGCCCCGAACATCGAGAACCTCAGGCCAATTTCTCTAACCTCCTGCGTCGGCAAGGTCATGGAGCGCGTCGTCCTCAACAGCCTCAACGGGTACCTCGAAGACAACGATGTTTACACGTACAACATGATCGGCTTCCGCGCCGGACTCTCGGCGCAGGATGCAATGAAACTAATCAAGCATCAGATCGTGGACGGCCGTTCCAGAGACGTCAAGACTCTGCTGGGTCTGGACCTCGAGAAGGCTTTCGACAACGTGCTCCACGCCTTTATCGTCAAGACCATTTCGGACCTAGGTCTCGGTTCCAGATTCCACAGCTGCGTCAGCTCTTTTCTAACGGACAGGAAGGCCAAGCTTCGCATGGAGACTTCCGCTCCGAAGATGTGCCCCTCGGAGGACGGGGCACTCCTTAGGGCGCCGTAATCTCCCCCACACTATTTACATCTGTATGATTGGTCTTTCCGAGAGGTTGGCATGCGCCGAGGACGTCAAGCATACCATCTACGCCGACATTACCATCTGGTGCGCCGGGGGATGCGAGGGCAGAGTCGAAGAAGCCATGCAGGCGGCGATCGACGTGATCGAGGAGTATCTCCGCCCCACCGGACTTCGGTGCTCCCCCGCTAAGTCGGAGCTTTTGCTTTACAGAAAAGAGAAGGGAGGAAGACCCGAAGATTGGAAGCCAGTCTCTGAAAGCAGCATCCAGTCTTCACACTTGTGACGGAGGGGTGATACCCAGGGTCGACGTCATTCGTGTCCTGGGCATGTGTGTCGAATTCAACGGCGGGAACGGAACGGCTCTCCACAAGATCATCGCAAAGACGGACAACGTTTTCCGCCTCGTTCGCAGAATCGCAAACAGACACAGAGGCATGAAGGAAGCCAATCTCCTAAGCCTGATCAACGCCTTCGTATTATGCCACTTCACGTACACGATTTCTATGCACAACTGTCTCAGAGCTTAGCGAGACAAGCTCAATGCTCTCATCCGCAAAGTAGTTAAAAGGGCTCTCGGGCTACAGATTAGGACCCATACCGAAGATCTCCTCAAGCTGGGGGCACACAACACCGCCTAGGAGATTGCTGAAGCCCAAGAACGCGCGCAACTCGCTCGCCTGACCACCACAGCGGCAGGTAAACGCATCCTCGAAGAGCTGGGTTACCCTGCTGTGGTATCTTCGAGGCTCAGTACCCCGATCGCTAGGTGCATTCGAGACAAGTTCGAAGTGTCCCCCGTGCCTCGAAACGTCCATAACGTCCACAACGAGGGCAGACGCAAGGCGAGAGCAGTAGCAATTATGAAACAGATCAAGCAACAAGGCACCAGAGCACGCTTCGTCGACGCCGCGGAGTACAGCGATGGAAAGACCTTTGCCGTCGTCGTGGTCGACTCCAGCGGCAGGATTTCCAATAGCGCTTCAATTCGCACTTCAGACCCCGAAGTCGCCGCGCAAGCCGCCATCGCCCTCGCCCTGCTAGACGTTCGTGGTTCTGAGATCTATAGCGATTCCAAAACGGCAGTTAGGGCTTTTCAGAAGGGTCGCGTCGCCGAGCAAGCTGCTCGTCTTCTTAGCCTCTCCAATCCGGATGCTCTCACGCATCATTCGATTCACTGGTTTCCCGCTCACGTAGGGTCGGTCGAGGGTGTTCCCCCGAACCTCAATGAGTCTGTTCACGAGGCTGCGCCCGACCTCACCGACCGCGCTCCCTCTGTAAGGAGAGCCGACACCCCTCCCCCCTACGGCCACAGGGATGCTCCCGCTACTCACAACGAGTAGCAGTTACAAAATTCTTCCACATGTCTAGAAGGGTCTTTCCACCCCATCACCACCCCAAATTGAATAGGGCGCAAGCTGTTTCGCTTAGACTTTTACAGACCGGCACATATCCGTGTCTAGCCGTTCTGCACGAAGTTTACCCAGACATTTATCGCGACGATGCCTGCCCGTCCTGCGGGCAGACCTCCACTCTAGCACACATACTCTGGGAGTGCGGGTCGAGATACCCCAAGTTCAGAAAGGATGAGTGGGACTCGCTTCTGCGTAGCCCTGCTCTATATATGCAAATCCTGGTTGCCCTGCGTGCCCGCGACCGGGCCGGTGGGCTAGACCTGCCGGTCCCGACGTGGGACTAGCCGGGTGCGCGACGAGTTCACGTCCTCGCCGGACCTCTAAGAAAAGTTATTTCACTCACTAGGTAGGTGTAAGATAGATAGATAGATAGATAGATAGATAGATAGATAGATAGATAGATAGATAGATAGATAGATAGATAGATAGATAGATAGATAGATAGATAGATAGATAGATAGATAGATAGATAGATAGATAGATAGATAGATAGATAGATAGATAGATAGATAGATAGATAGA
This sequence comes from Dermacentor silvarum, assembly GCF_013339745.2. Taxonomy (NCBI): domain Eukaryota; kingdom Metazoa; phylum Arthropoda; class Arachnida; order Ixodida; family Ixodidae; genus Dermacentor; species Dermacentor silvarum. The sequence goes on from NC_051162.1 coordinate 159,472,511, forward strand.
TAGATAGATAGATAGATAGATAGATAGATAGATAGATAGATAGATAGATAGATAGATAGATAGATAGATAGATAGATAGATAGATATGCTAAGAACGGCTGAAGTTGTTAAAGAATACTATTTGCATTAAAAGTGAGCGCAGACGAGGCAGCGTCACAAAGCCAAGACGACGACAGCTTTTTTTTTTAATGCGAATAGCATTCTGGGCATTGAACCAGTTGTTTTATCACTCTATATATCACAATCATCACCCAGCACCTGGAGTAGCGTGTCAGGCGAGCAGCCAGGCTAACATCTCCATTAAAGCTTGTCTTTCTCTCTCTCTCTCTCTCCGAGTTTTATTTACGGCTATCTAGATATCTAGCTATCCCACCACAAATGTGGGCCAATCCCGAAGGTAGCGCAGTCTAAAATGTCGGCCGTGTACGTAGGTATGTGCCACTTGGTATGTGGAGCTCTTCAATGAACCTCTCTGACGCCAACTTGGGTCCACTGGTATGTGCCCCTGGAACCACTGGTTATGAGCATAGAGTTAGTATAACCGACTCTAGAGGAAAAGCTCCCCATAGCGCTCATGTACTGAAATCAGGAACCACACGGGCGCTGCCATGTTTACAGTGTACTAGAATACTCTCCTAGTACACTGTAGCCGTGTTGCTACCCTATGCAGGCGCGCAGGCGCAGACGACGAGATGCGATTCTGACGAGGCGCGCAATCAACGCGGTCGCGGGCCTCCGTCAGTATGGTAGCGCCATCTAGTTAAGGCGCCTGCAAACGCAGCCTTTTCGGCGCCCTAAATTTTACATCGAAAGTTTCTAAATATCCATCCGATCTTTCTGAAAAAAATATACGAAATGAACTTCGAACATTGTCCGTGCCTACGTGCTACGTGTAAGTGCTTGCTTTGGCATAATATTTGAATGTCTTTAGTGCTACCAAAATGAGTCGTAGCAACATGGCGGCACCTTTGCGGTTCCCGCTTTTTTAGCCCAGTTTTTGCTCTAGTGTTAGTATACTAACTCTATGGTTATGAGCAACTTGGTGTGCGCAGGCATCGCGGTAGCGCCGTCAGAAGGCGTAGCGTCTCCAGAGAGGAGCCCGATTGCAGCGCACGCCTTGTTCATGACGCGTTTCGGCTATTCGCATACTTGGATATAGTCATCCTATGTGAGTTATGCCCGAATTTTACAGCGATGCTTTCTGCCAACCATTCCGGGCTTGGCGCGGTTCCTGGGTGCCGTTTAGTTGGTCTGTATCTCGGTGGCTATATATATATATATATATATATATATATATATATATATATATATATATATATATATATATATACACGTGTGTGCGTGCGTGCGAGTGAGTGAGTGAGTGAGTAATCTAGTGAGTAAGCGCTGGTCTTGCCGTTTTTTCGCTGTGTCCCTGTCCCGTTCGCGCTCCTTATTTTAAGTGCCCAGCACTTTAAGGGCCCGGGCTGTCGGCGTGTAATGTGATCTCATGTCGTCGTGGTCACGCGCAAGAACAGGCTCGATACAAGTGCAGAATCGATCAAAATCGGTTGACAATAAACTAACATGATTCGGAATAATGTAAAAGATAGGAATAATCAAGCATTAAGCGCATTAACTAGCAGACACTCTTGAAAATCCTGAAAATATTGTAATGTGATCTCATGTCGTGGTCACGCGCAGCAAAGGCTTTGGCTCCATATGCGTGTTCGTTTGGCTCAATGTGCGTGGAGGTTTCCCACCAGTTGCGCCTTACCACAGGTGTTAAAACGGATGATGGATTGCTAAACACAAAATAAACACAGCTTAAAACAAGATAAACACAAGGAAAACACAAGGGAAACACCAGCGAATCATTGCTTCGCACTTCCCAAGCTTTCACGTTTAGTGGAACTGCATTACCGCCGAGTTTACCCGGACCGGTACCCAATTTTTTTTTTTTTTTCATTGTGAAAGCTGCTTGCAGCTTGCCCAGTTGAAGTGTCTTCAAGTACACTCTGGTGACAATGCTCCCGACTTTCAGAAACCGACGCAACTTGCGTTAAGACAATCAATCGAACTTGCGTTAGCAAAATAAAGTGGTTTCTCCTGGATTCCAATCTAACTTAATCGACTTTTCATTGCGGCATAGCTAGTGAACGACGCAGTGTATAAACATAGAAACTAAATGAGAATAAACTTGTAACCGCTGTGGCGCATAAACGTACACATTCCATGAAATTACATGTTGCATAGAATGAAAGTAAGCGAATTACACGCATCACCGTTAGCTGTAAGTTATTTAACGAACCGTTTTACTAAAGCTTCGATTCACATAGATGCCAACATGTGCATTGAATCTGCATATTTTTACAGAGAAGCTGTATATATATATATGGCTAGGTTCTGACCAAAAGTGCGTGCGTCGACAGCGTGTGCAGAAAAATGTCTCGTCGATCAAATTGAATTCAAAGCAGCCTGCTGCGCGCCGGCGGTGCTCCGGGGCCCCGGAGTGGATGACGGAATAATAAAACGTCATTGAGTACCCACCAATGTCTGTGCCTGGCTTTATTGTGACGTCGACATCGCCCTAGCGACGTCATCAGGGGTTGTACTTTGGTCTTGCTATGGCCAGGACACGCGTAGTCCCTACTGGAGAAGAAGAACGGGCACGGGAAGAGCGCCGGCGTGAGCAACAGCGTGAATGGGCTCCGAAGGATCCGTGACGTCGGATAGCCGCTCTGTGACGGATGAAGAACAACAGCGTGCCCGTGAGGATCGCCTTCGCGTACAGAAGGAAGTGGGAGTGAACGCAAAGGCATCGGTGACCAATTGCAGTACATCACAGTGGCCACGAAGCAATGGTGACCATGGTGACAAGGTAAAGAGGAAATTAAAGACGATAACAACAACGAAGTTACGTGTCTTCATTTAATCAATATAGCAATTAGCCATATATATCTCAATATAGCTATCAAGTAGAGCTTCGCTGGTCGACGATCTTCACATAGTGGAAGGGCTCCGATTTTCGTTTTTTTTTTTTTTTTTTTTTTTTTTTGACCAGCAGAGCTTTTAAGCCGGGCGTAATGTGTCTGCTGAATCCAAAAAATGCGGGCAAATCCTGGCGGTAGTGCAGAGAGGTACAAGCGCAATGGCACATACCCAGGTGAACTAGCGAAGCTGAGCCTGGGTAAGTCTAGCTAAGCATGGTTGGGACTACTTAGGCTTAATCAGTCATCGATAGGCAACTGATAACCAATCAATAGCTAATCAATAATCAATAAATTTTGGAAAATGCTCGGGTTGACTTGGTAGTGCTTAGCCTAGCCCAAAAGCCAGGGCTAGCTAGGTGCCAACCAGCTCCGCTGTCTCTTTAGCATTGTGGCTCCAGTGCACGCTTCGCTAATTTATTTAAATGAAGATAATGTGAGCCCACTCGCACTTTCCTGACCGTGGCTACTAGGTAACGCTGCTGTGCTGCTGAATAGCTCACACTTTAAAAACGAATTACTTGCCCGATGGTCAGATCGAACCTCTGCCCCCGGCACAGCAACGCGATGATCTATCCATTAGACCACAATCGCACGTGTACGTCTATCGTACCAACGCCAACGAGCTCTTTGAGATGATCGCCGCGTATGTTACATTCCGTAGCAAGGGTGCGCGAGAGCGCATGCGCGCGCGCGTTTACACCAAGGATGCAGGCATGAAAGGGGGTAAATTCATAGCATTAGATTAACCGATTCAAGAATGCCTCGCTTCACACAGATGCGAAGATTTGCGTGGGATCTACATATTAACGCGACAGCGTTAAGACGAAACTGGCGGAGAAAATCACCAACCACCCCTACCGCGCAGGCCCTCCACGTGGTGCAAGCTTTTGGTGAACAAAAAAATTGAATTTCTCACAGTGAAATCCGTCAGGAAAATGGCAAAGTCCGACTTTACCATTCGGCGTCAGATTCGCCGTCGGACTGTTTGCCAATCGGCGTCGGATTGTAATTCGAATGGACGAGAAAACCTAATTCTGAGATGAGGAAACTCAAACACAAACCCCTTTTCCAGCATTTGTACCAGACCTACAGCCGCGCATTGCGATGCGAACGGGGCCCGATAACGCTATCACTTTCTACTCTTAAAGGCGAAGCTTAAGCGTCCTCCAATTTTTTTACAGGGAAGCTGTAAAAAAATTGGAGGGCGCTTAAGGACAAATCTGCGTGTGCAGATCTGCGAGGACAAATCTGCGTGTGCAAAAACTCAGCTCCCGAATATGATGCCGAATCACTTCGTTCTATGCAAGAGCTTATACGTTTCATCACCTGCATGTGCATTTTCAGTAGATTAGTTATCGATTGGCACTATCTTCAAGATCAGTAGACTCTCAGGTAGATAAGAAGGGTTTCTCAAATAATTACTGCTGTGCGACCCGCGTCGGCCATGTGTACGCTCGCACCGCCCTCTCTGTGTCGTCATTCCAAATCCAAGCGCTTGCGCGCCTAGTTTCCGTCCACTCTCCTGGGGTGGCGGTCCCGTCTCGCGTGCCTCTAGAGTCCTCCCGGCTCCCCGAGATGGCGGTAGTCTTCCACGCGAATGTATGCCTCCTCTCAAGACCGCCGATGGATGGATGGATGGATGTAAAACTTTAATGAACGTCCTGAGGTACGCGACTCAGCGCGCAGCGGGCCACTCCCACGTTGGGACAGTCAGGCCATGCCCGACCGCCGCATCGTGGGCCCTCTGGACAGCCCATAGTTGCGCCCCGGCATCAAAATAAAAGTGTGTGTGCATGTGTCTTTCTTCGGGATGAACACCGTCATCACTCAAGATAAATAAAATTTGCTCATACCTTTCGTGGAAATTCTGCGTCACCTCTATGTCGTGTGCTGAACTGCTTCGTTGGTAATCCACCTTCACAGCAGTGGAATAGCGCGTGATTTTATTGCGATAGCAATTATATGGACCCTCCAAGCGCATTTTTGCCGCCGCCGTGAGGTTCTATATCAAGTCCAACGGTGATAAAATCATCGCCGCGCGCAGTACGCTGTGTGTGCGAGTGAAAGCGTGCGAGTGTTAGCCGGCAACCGCAGCTTAATCTCGCGCACGCGAAAGAGGAAGGCGGCCGCAAGCGCGCGCTCTTCGTTCGCGCGAGGCAAAAGCACAGCTGCAACAAGAACAAAACAGAATTAGTCTAAATTGTACTGAAGAGTTCGCGACACAAAGGCGTCAGAATATGAAAAAAGAAATTGACGATACAGGATTACAAAACACTGTCAAGAAACGTTTCAGCGGAAAGAAATTGAGGCATATTTCTTGCAGATAAACAAGCAGGAAACCGCGCGCGAAACCACCTAGAAATAAAAGTAGTCGGCAGGCTGGCTGCAGCTCACGGAGCTGCCGAGCGGGCGCCGTATCTTGAAAGCGATCTGGACGTGTGCGCCCGCGGTGGCCTCATCTTCAAAGCGATTTGCGATTGGGACAAAGTGCATGCGCCGAGTGCTGGTAGCTTCGTATACATGCGCTGTGCTTTCGACGTTTACTTCGCTTTGAAGCGAGAGACAGCACGAAAGTCAATTCGTTCGCTGCTGCTGACGCGCTTACTCACTCCAGCGTTTTGACCGCTAGTTTCCGCGGTCATATCATCGAGCGAGATGTTTTCATGCCTACATGCACGCGCGTGACACCTTGCTTATTAATTTAGGCACGCCGTAGTGGGGGACTCCGACGTAATTTGGATCCCCTGGGTTTCTTTAACATGCACCTAAATCTAAGTACACGGGTGTTTTCGCATTTCGCCCACATTGAAATGCGGCCGCCGAGGCCGGGATTTCATCCCGCGACCTCGTGCTTAGCAGCCCAACACTATAGCCACTAAGCAACCACGGCGGGTAGCACAGGTATCGAGACTACACGTCGCACATGTCACATCCCTCGACACGTAGCACGATAAGTTGCAACTGCTACATGTGAAGCCTGGTGGAATACAACGCAACTGTAAAGCAAAGTTCGCACGTATCGACGCTACGCGGCGCGCATCTCACATCGCGTGACAAGTTAGACGATACGATGCTGTTCTGCTGCTGATGATGATTTATTGGCATCTCCTTTGAAACGGGACGATGACAAATAGTCACCTAGCCTGCTTGATCTAATCAGGCATGCTGTACATCTTTTTCATACTGGCATTTTTGTATACATCTCCTTAATCTTTTCCTTCCTCAAAACTTCTCTATCTTGTACTGCTACCGATGCAACTGCTACATGGCGTGCCACCTGGTGCTATATTAAGCAAATGCAATGCAAAGTGCACGGATCGACCTTACGCGGCACGGATCTCACATCGCGCAACTCCTCGCGCGCTAGGGACGCGTGTATAGGACATGTTTCCGCAGACGCTAGCGCGGAAGTGGCGCAGTGGTAGAGTAGCTGACTCCCGCGCAGAGTGCCCAGGTTCGATGCTGGCGAGAAGTGGATATTTCTTTCCTCATTCCTGGCGATAGCTGCGACGGACACCGGTGTTGGACAACACCGCCAACCGAAACGGCTACTGGAATGAGCCCATAACAGTTTACGCTGTAACACATGCTCGCAAGCGTGGTTACACAGAACATTGCTGTATCTTTATTCCATAAGGCGCGACACTAATGTACAAAAAAATGCAGGCGGTTAGCCCTGTCGAGCAACAGTAAAAATATAAGAACACCAGTAAGGCACAAGCTTTATCGAGTAATCATACTCAGAAGCATGATTACGCATACGATTACTTTTTTTAGCGGCGGTACTGCTAGACAGACATTTGAAAACTACATTTCGTATTCAATTGCAAAATCAAAGTTGCAACAAAAGCAACAGAGAAATTAGTCTTTCTAAGTTGTATCGAGGAGTTCGCAACACAAAGGCGTCAGAATATGAAAAAAAAGAAAACTGACGTTACAGGACTACAACACACTACCAAGGAACGTTTGAGCGGAAACAAACTGAGGCGTATTTTTGTAGATAAACAAGCAGGAAACCGTACGCGAAACCACCTAGAAATCAAGCTAGTCGGCAGGCCGGTACAGACAGTTTTTCTAGTCATCCCAGTTGCGGGAGAAAACAAAAAGTGGTTAACCCATGTTTCACAAGCGAGGGTGTATATGCAGTGATTACAGTTGTACAGCAAGCAAGGGTGCCATCAACCTCGGTGAAGGAACAGATTTCAAAAGAGAAGACCACCGCCTTATACCTACACTGTTCAGCGGGTTCAGGCGGCGCAACCTTCCCGTTCACCTTTTGGGTTCACCCTTGCGCCTTGGTCGCTTTAGGCGTTCTTCCTCCGTCTCATTCGCGGGCGGCGGTGGCAGCCGCAGAGGCGGCAGCTGAAACACTGGCGTGGAAGGAACCTCCGGCGAGTAATCAGAGAAACTGTCTTCGCGAACGATGGGCTTCTGTAGGCCCGAAGTGGAAGGCTCAGCGCCGTCGGGCTGGACGAACGGTGTCGCGACACGCTCGATTGAGGCTGTCGCCGCCGTCTTGGAGAGCGACATCGCTATAGAAGACAGCTTGGGGTACGCCTCCTCCGTAGAGGACGCCGTCTCGAAGAACGACAATGCTAGAGCAGCCAAATCGAGGAACGCCGCTTCCGTAGAGGACGCCGCCTTGGACTGCGACATCGCTATAGCAGCCAAGTGAGGGTACGCCGCAGCCGTGGAGGGCGACGCCTTGGACTGCGACATCGCTATTGCAGACAAATTGGGGTACGCCACAGCCGTTGAGGAAGACGCCTTGGATTGCGACTTCGCTAGAGCAGCCATATTGGGGTACGCCACCTCCGTAGGGGTCGCCTTGGTTTGAGACATCGCTATAGCAGCCAAATTGGGGTACTGCGCAGCCGTAGAGGCCGCATCAGTAGACAACGTCGACGTCGACGACGCTGTCGTATACGTCGGTGCCGAAGTTTTGGGCGGCGTGGTCCACGGTATGGTCACACTTGCTCCCGGGCCATACGGAATGTACTCGGTTATGCCGACGGCCCTGTTCAAGAACGAGTTTTGCTTGTAGTACTCGGCGATGCGGTCCAACTCTTCCTTCGTGAAAGGCTCGTAGCCTTCGGGCAACAAGGGACCGATGAAAGGTTTGCTACCCTTTGAGGAGCCAGGCTCTGATTGAGACTTTCGAGACGACGATGACCTTTCCCGGCCCTTCTTCGGCGAGGGATCGTCGGAATCACCCATGCCAAGCAGGGAAAGCACACCGGTTGCGATTCGCTTTATGGCAGACGTTTCTGTGCTCTTTTCTTTCTCCTTTGCTTTGTCCATGGCTTGGCTCTTTGCTTTGCTCTTTTTTGACTTGGGACTTGCCGGTTGTTTGTCGCGCCTCGAAGACGCCCTGGAGGAAGTGCGACTGGTGCTCCGTGACGAAGCCGCATCGCTACCGGCCTTTTTCGTACTGGAGGAACGGCCTGGCTTCGAAGTTGAAGGCTCCTGCGTGTCCTTGTCGCTGTCCTTATTGTCTTCCTTGGTCTTCTTGGTGGCTTTGCCTTTATCGGCGGGCGAGCGCTCGCGACTTCTCTCCCTGCCAGACATGACTTAGCGATGACCTCTCGAGGAGTGACGTGAGTGAAGACGACGTTGGCGTTGATTCGCTGAAAACGAGAGGCAGCTGCTACACGGTGTTGCCGCAGCCTCTTCTCGCCGATGTTGCTCGCTGAGACGGAAAAAAAAAAGTTGCCGGGACCTATAGTACTGCTTGCAGACGCAATTGGCAACAAAAAGGCCAGAAAGTGGCTTTTGGCGTGCCAAAGGAAAAGTTTATATTTATAAACGCCGCCAGGGTGTGTACGGTATCAACGTTCACTTTTGCTTTGTCTTATCCGGCGCAATATCCACGTGCTGGTTGATACTTTCATGACGTCACCTCGGCCGTACGCGTATACACGCAAGTTATGTCACTTTCCTCTGTCTTGTTTTCTTTCTCTTACTTTTTTTCTAGACATATTATTGAGATCCAACGCACATCTTGGAATATATGTGAATTATAGCTTTCGTTAATTAGGCGGTTAATCAAGTGCTATAATTTTTTATTTCATTTCACTCCTGCGTATGGTGCGTGAATGAAACTGGCGCGAATGCATGTGCTCTTGTGCGCCCGTGCCCAGCAATATGTGACACACGCTGCGATCACTTCAGTTAGTTGGCGTTGGCAACGATAGAAGTATGTGCGCGATTGTGGCCTTGTGGTTAGAGCATGGTGGTGTATGCGGTTTTATGGCGCAAGGGACAATGATCGATGGTCAAAGAGCGCCATGAAATGGTACGATGTACTCGATGGTGCGCTCAATGACAAATCGTATAGATGTAGCTTGGCTATATAGTGGCATAAGATATTCGCTGTAAGAAGCGTATTTTTATAGTGTATGTGAATTGACAATATGGCATGTGATGTGAGCTATGAATGGAAATTATGTGTTCCGGAGTAATTGTAAGATTAAAATGTAAAAATATTTCCAGCAAGCACTAATGTCTCATCCGGGCCCTTGCACGTAATGGCATGGAAGCATGTGCTCTAAACGCTCTAAGCAGTAGCTTCCGATAAGATTAAGATGTATTAGGAGCCTGTGCTACGGATCACTTGTGCATACCTAAAAATGAAATTCTGAGGTTTTACGTGCCGAAACCACAATCTGATTATGCGGCACGCCGCAGTGCCACCTGGGGATATTTAACATGCGTCCCCAATGCACGGGACACGGGCGTTTTACAGCGAAGCTATATATGGTTAGTTTCCAGCGGATCAATGTCCGTAGACAGAAAACGTGGGCCGATCGCGAAGATAGTGCAATACCGAGGCGACCCGCGGTGGAGGTGAAGCAGGCTTCAAGCACTGCGCCGCCTTGCTAAAATAAGTTTCTTGTGCCAAATACGTCCCATATAAGATATTAAGCTGATAAGAACAGATACCTACACTTTCACCCGCGTCGGTCATTTCTAAGGTCGCACCATACACGAACACGCTATCCCACGTATTCAAACTACCGCCTACCAATCTGAGTGTCTTCCGTCTCCTAACGTGGTGCTCTACGTAGGCTCCTTTCCTCAGTTCTGCTCTGACTGTGAAATGGTAGGCCGCGTGTTTTACGGTCTGAAGAAGAACAGCGTGCCTACCAAGAACGACGGCGACAACAGAAAAGGGAATGGGCGCGGCGGCGGCGGGAGGCGACCACCGACGATGAGCGGGCCGCAGACGCCAAGCATGAGCGTGCTGCCTGCCAGGACCGCGAGGGGGAAAGAAATGCGAACCGTTAACGTGGCCCCGATCCCGCAAACTTGGAACGTTTCACCGGAGCAACGGTCAATCACCACATACACAGCTTCGCTGGTCATCCACGTTCACAGAGTGGAATGGTACTGATATTTTTTTTTTTTTTGTAGCAAGAGCTACATTGGCCGTATTCTCGCCGTTTCGCTGTGGTCGGAGGTCGCACCGTGAGCTGAGCCGTTGCCTAGCAACCGCCGCAGCTGGCAGCGCCGCTCGCCGCGCCATCTGGCATGACGTCAGAGGAGGAGCCGGTGAAACCGCGAGCTGAGCCGTTGCCTAGCAACCGCCTGCGTTGCATCACCGGAGGAGCCGGCGTTGCATCGTATATATAGAAGGGGCGGCTCGGTGGGATTCGTCGGCAGATATGGAAAGTAAGTCGGAGAGACTGAAAGAAACCAGGCTTCGTCGTCGGAACGAATCCAAGAGCAGGCAGCGAGCCGAGGAGATCGGAGGACGAACGAGCCGCACGCCTCGAGAAGCGTCGTAAGTACGAAGTGGCCAGGCGAATGCATTCAGATACGGTGGTTCGTCGTCTTGTTCGGCATCTCGTGCCAGGGCCGCGGATCAACGACGGAATGAAACCACGAGGAGGCAACGAGCTGCGGGGACAGATGAAGAACGTGCTCGGCGTATCGAACAGAGAAGGCAGAGTGGTGCAGCTCGGAGAGCGCCGCGCCTAGCCGCGGATACAACGCAGTTGGAGGGCGTGAAGGCTCGCCATGTGGCGGACCATGTGATTCGGCTGGCTGAAAGTTCAAGTGCGACGCGCATGTTCCAAACGTACTTTACAGACAATCCGTTCGGATTTGTGTGTGCCGTTTGCGAAAGACTTTGGCGTAACCGTACCTCTCGCTACGCACACCCAGGCATAACTGAGTTGAGCCACAGCCATTTTTTTAGATGCGAGAGCATCTTATGCTCGGGGTAGTGTCCGTTCTGCGGCGTCCGCACGCATACTGCGCATGCGCGACTCTCCCTCATTCTCCTCTCCTACGCAGGTGTGCGCTCTCCTGCTCCCCTCTCCCCCTCTCCGCCACAGGTGCGGCGCAGCAAATCATTGCATATAACTCTCTCTCGAGCTTTGGGAGAGAGCCTTGGCCAGCTCCGACCTCGAAGATCAGCAGCGGCTGATTGCGAGGGCCCAGGACGCGGCCCGAGCTCAAGGCATTCTGGAATGAGGACGCCTCTTCAAAGCTGCACTTACCCATTAAAGATGTTTATTCTCTCTCTCACTCTCTCTCTAAGGGTACGCCGGTAGGCGGCGCAAGTGTCGCGGCGCAGTATAAAGCGCGCGTTCGCTGTGAAGCCATCGTCTTCAAGATACCGCGCGCACCGACGCTAGGAATCACGTACGATCCCTAAATAAAGACGCAACAACCCCGTACAAACGTCACCTCTCTTCTCAATACATATTATCTCTCTAACTTTCATTGGGTTGTGTTGCCAAGTGAAACGAAACGGAAACTCGATGCGCACCCCCCGCGATGCTTTCGCATCCCACCATGGTTGCCCGTAGGGTGAGATGATGTGATTTTTTTTTCATTTGACCCCCATGGCCCCCATCGAAATGCGGCACCCGCATCCGGGATTTGATCCAGCGAGCTCGTGCTTAGCAGCGCAACGCATAGCCTTAGCTAAGCCACCATGGCGGGTCGACCATGCGATATAACATTCAGTAAACAAACATAATTTTAAAAAGTTAAACTGATTTGTAATCAAAAAGCCCGTCATTTCCAGAACATTGCTGGATAAAGTGAAATTTGCTGACGGTATGGTAAACGAAAATGTATTCTTTCCTAGGGCGCTTCTATTTCACGACATTCCAGCAACACATGTAGGACAGTAAATGTCTCGCTATATTTACCACAGATAGATGGGTCATCAACAGCCAAAGGTACGAGTGTGCGCTGTATTTGCGCCCGATTCTTAGCCGATTATTAGTTCATCGTGTTTTAACGCTACAGCGTTAAGGGTCCCATGTCACAGAAAATCCGATGTCGGTGTCGGCGGCGGCGTTGTCCGCTAGAGAAAAATTATATTTAGGTATATGTATATGCCCGCCTTGCTATGTGACATGCGGTATATGCGGGTTATATTGCCACATCATTCTATCATTAAAGTTGCTCATACCTTGACTTACATACTTGACGAAGTTATTCCTCGGAATTTTGAGAATGACAGCCCACAAACAAATGTCAGGAAACAAAACATCAACAGCGCATGCCTTTTATGTTAAATCTTCTCAGACTGAAATATTAAAAGTGCGCAACAATAACAGAAACTTGAAAATGATGTCATCATTAGGAGGGGGGGGGGGGGCGGCTGTGCACGACCTCCGGCATCGGCCCACGCAAGAGGCCGCGTTTCTACCAGAAAGCTCGCCTTCGTGCATATATCGTTCGCCGGCGTTTCCCAATAAACATTACGGTTACGTAAGCTGCAGTTTTCGGGAAGCGTGAGAAGCAGTCAGGGATATTTGAATGCTATCGCGTTCCACTCTTAAAAGCGAAGCCTTACGCGTCCTCCAAGTTTTATTGCGATAGCAATTATATGGACACCCCAGGCGCATTTCTGCCGTCGCCGTGAGGTTCCATATAAAGTCCACGGGCGATAAAATCGTCCCCGCGCGCCGTATTCTCTATGTGCGAGTGAAAGCGTGCGAGGGTGAGCCGGCGATCCCGGCTCAATGTCGCGCACGCATGGGCGGGATTGAAGCGCCGTCTTCCAGTCGCGCGCAACGCTTCGGAGGTGAGGTAGGGAGGGCGGTTTACACCGCGCCGCCCGAGCGACCGCCGCGCGCGCAGAGCCGCAAGGCTCCGGGGGGAGGGGGACGTTCAACGCCGCGCGCGCCCACCCAAGCGGCTGTATCTTGAAAAGCCATCTGCGGCGGGGACACAGTCCCCCCTGCGCTGTGCCTTCGCCGTTTAGTTGAAGCGAGAGAGAGCACGAAGGTCAATTCGCTCGCTGCTCCTGCCGCGCTTCCTGGCTCCAGCGTTTTGACAGCGAGTTTCCGCAGTCATCGATGCGTTCATGTTTGCTCGTGCACGCGTGACACCATGCTTGTTAACTTAGTATGCATACGTTTACAAGTTTATATACGGCCAATAAAACTGCTATACTTACTTCGTATAGCTGTCCACTAATTTGCTATCGCAATCGATGCTTCTCCTATTGGGCGAAACTACGACTCTTCTTTTGTTAAAGCGAAGCGAGTCAGGACTCTACCTGGCTAACTGCCGCAAAGTGCCAAAAAGTCACTCTTTGTCGGTAAGGGCAAATAATGCTTCGCATTAAAAGCAAGCTGCGGTTGCTTCCTAGTATAGCAGCAGTCGACAGCAGCGCCGTCGCCATGCCTCTTTTTTGCAATCACCAAGTCGGTTATTAAGTGGTGTGGATTCTTTAAAACCCCTTTTGAGAGCGTGCTACCATGCGCGCGAAACACGCAGGCCCACCTTCACTCTGCATTCTTTCTCGCGTGTTGCGTCGCAATGTTAAAACGCGGGAATAGATAACCTGGTAAAATGGATAGAGAGTTGGAAAATATTCAATATAATGTTTTCGAATGCGTTGCACAATTCGACATTGGAGCTTACGCAACTGTGCAAGTAATTATTGACCCTTTTCGCGGCGCTCCCGTGGGCGCTGCCATGTTTGATCACGTGGTGACGCGTCCATTGCTTGCCTCAGCCGCCTCCGTTACCTCCGCGTTTACAATGCAAGCGCATGACGCCGGCGCGGCGCAGCAAACCGCTGTTTCGACGCGTATCGTAGACGGTGACTGCGTGCACGACACGAAGCTTTGGCCACAGCTTTAGAGGACATGCAAGTGCTTTCAGAGCTCATTACGCCTTGTCCAAACGGTGTAAACAGCGTATACGGTGCTTGTACTAAAAGCGGGGCTAGAAATGTATTCCAAGCTGTCCAAACTTCCCGCTTATGAATTAAATCAGGATCAGTGTGCTCTGCGTTCTTTATTTGGCAAACATTTTGAACCTGCGCCTTGTCATATTTCTGACTCAGTAAAGTTCCTCGGTGCGGCCACTATCCGATTGTTTATTTTCAGCGTAATCACTCGCGGGTGTGCTCTGCTGCGATAAATTTGTTCGTGCTATGCACAAAGCTTGGAACGCAAATGTTCGGTACTTTGCAGTAGCTCGTAGCAAAGACATGTTATCGCTAGTCCCTCACTTGCTCTGTGGACCGTCACGAAACATTCAGCTTCCAACATTCGTGTCTTGTCGGTGTAGTCGCCGTCACTCATGCTTCGGCACATTGATTCAAGTGTGCGCCTATTCACTCACACGTTGGGTGGGCGTAAGTTTTCGTGCGAGTAAGGGTGGATGTGTGTAGATAGCGTGCGGTAAACGTACTAATGCCAGTAAGTGGCACTACTTCATTTTGTAACAAGCGGTACTCACTCCCAAGTGCCGACGTTCCGGAGTTGAAGTCCTTTCTTTGGAGGTTAGCTATATAGCGCAGGTGGATGAATTATATTTTTTTATCCTTGAGGAAAGCCGTGCATAGCGAAGGGCGGCAACACAGGTTGATTCCATTCATTAATATGTGAATCACTATTTTTGCTGCGAACTATACCGCACACGTCTTCCCTTTATCGTTACACATTTTGCAGTATGAATTGGGCACAGTGCATTAGCGCACACCCAGTTGCATTTTCGACAGCTGATCGCACAGTAGCAGGGTAGAAGCAGTAATGGTTTCGTATTCGTGCGCATTCGCTGAGGCAACGTATGGCGCGCGGCCGAAAGCGCCATCTCGTTCCTGTAGAGCAAACTGCTCCGCGAAAAGGGTCAATAAATTTCGGCAAGTTCGAAGACGACAGAACATTTATATATAAATTCTGGGGTTTTACGGGCCAAAACCACGATATGATTACGAGGCACGCCGTAGTGGGGTCTCCGGATTAATTTCGACCAGCTGGGGTTCTTTAACATGCACCCACTGCATGGCACACAGGCGTTCTTGCATTTCGCCTACATCGAAATGCGGCCGGCGCGGCCGGGATTTGATCCCGCGATCTCGTGCTTAGCAGCGCAACGAAAAAGCCACTACGCCACCACGGCGCGTGGCGTAGTGGAAACACAGTCCATTGTAGTAGTTGTCACGTCATACGTAGGTAGCAAGGGTGTACGAGAGCGCATGCGCGCACGCCAGTTTCCTTTACGCAAAAGACGCAGGAATGAAATTGGCTAACTTATTATAGCATTTCATTACCCGCTTCCCGAAAGCTTCGCTACACATAGATTCCAATATGTGCGTTAGATCTGCAGTAATTGTGGAACAGTGCGTTTACTGAACGGTGCAAAGAAGCTGCCGATACACTTCGTGCACAAAAACTTGGGAGACGCTTAAGCTTCGCCTTTAAGAGTAGAACTCGATAGCAATCTGGTGGTGCTGTAAGGAACCGAGCGCCGCTCTGCGATTGGTAGAAACGCGCCGCCCTGTGATTGGTAGACAATTTTTCGCTTACAGTCAACGCCGGCGAATCCGTGCTTTCCGCGTAATGGGGCCCTTAAAGCTGTCGCTTTAAAACGTATGTGCTTATCGGGCAAACATTTGGCAGGCGAAGCACTGACAGCGATAGCAAGGTTTATCGTAGCGCTTAGACTATCCAGACGGTTTCGAAATATCTATAAGCGGGTATACGACATGTTGGCGCGACGCGCAGCACGAAGGTAACTATTCCTTTGTGGAAGGAACAGCGCCCCAGCAGCTACCAGGCGTCTCACAACGCTCGCGTGATGGGAAGCGTCGCCACTATAGCGTTGCAGGCGTCGCACTTCCATGGTGCACGTGATGTATTATTCTAGTACACTATAACGTGATGAGACCGACGGGAAACCGTCGGCGTTAGTCGGCGCGCAGCGAAATATTAGGTAACGTTAGCTTGACGTTTACTGCCGGTTCCGCTCAGAGCAGTGCATATACACACAGCACCTCAGCACAAACGCTTTTAGTGGCGTACGCACAACGTCCATGCTAGAGCAGCGACAATGGCAGAACGATGCCCAGGCTCCGCCACCGAGGCGATTGAGTGTAGCGCTGGCGGTGCATCGACTTGGTTTTGTCGTTTTCGCAGCCAAACGAACTCTGAATGCTCCACAGCGCGGCAACCATGGAGGAAGGAAAAAGATAGGAGGGAGCCTACCACAACGCGATTGACATCGACCGTGGTGGCCCAACACGTGGCGAAAACGTCAGAGCATGGAGGATACGTCAGAGCGCGCTGTAGGTTTTAGTACTCCCGGTTGATTTTTTTTTTTTCAATATCCATTCGAAACCATTTGAAATTTTTGAAATAAACAAAAACAAGGAAAAATCTTTTTTCTTCCTGCATGTGAGCAGCTACCGGCCTCTTCTTCACAACCACAATCTCTCTCGCGTGCACCGAATAAAAACTACCGGTAACCAAACGTCTCGGCAAATCTCGATTCTCCGCGATCTCGCCGCAAGAGGTCACGTGTTGGGCCACCGCTGCTGGCTACTTTCCAAGGCTGGCTGCGTGACGTAATGCTCCCTCCTATATTTTTTCCTTCCTCCATGGCGGCAACGGTGGTTCTTGCGCCGTGAGCGTCCGTATAGAATTGCTATCACAATAAAGCCATGCTAACTAACGTAATCAGATAGGAAACCATCGACTCCTTTATTCAGAAAGGCGCGATACAAATGTGGTAAAATGCAGGTGATTAGCCCTGTCAAGAATTGTAAAACGTGACGTCAGTAAGGCACAAACTTTATCGAGGATGGGCGAGCAGAGGAGCATAGTTCACGCATTAAATTTTTTTTTTCCTTTTGCAACGGCGGTACAGCTGTCTGCAGTCGGAAATTCATAGCTCAAGATTCAAATTCGACAATACCAATGGCGCTGTTGCGACAACAGCTAAAGAGAATTAGTCTCGAAAGTGTATTGAACAGCTTGCAGTACAAGGACTTGGGAACGTGAGAAAATAATTGACGTTACAAAAGACAACAAAACACTCAAAGAACGTTGATATGGAAAGAATTAGACGCTCTGCGCACTGAAAATCGAGTTTCAGCACGCAAGGTTGTAGTCGCCATAGCAAGCAGGGGACCTCGCGGAAAACCACCGAACAGTCTAGTCTAACTGTGGTCGACAAGCTAGAACTGTCAGTTTCTCAAGGCATCTTAGTCGAAAAAAAAAAGAACGCGGGCTTAAAAAGCGAGTGCGCACAGTAATTTCCATTGTCTTACATACAAAGTTATCAATTAAAAGTCGGTGCAAGAGATTTCAGTAGAGAGGAGCGCCGCCTTTCCCATTGCTGAACGGATTCAGAGCCCCAGGAAGAGCAACCTTGCCGCTCATTTTCGGGGCTCACCCCTGCTTCTCATTCTCTTCAAGCGTTCTTCTTCCGTCTCATTTGTTGGCGGAGGTGGCGACTGTTGCCGCACAGGCGGTGTCTGCAACTCTGACATCTCGGGAAGGTCTGGCGAGTGTCTCGAGGAACTGTCATCGCGAACGATGGTCGACTGCGGGCCCGAAGTGGAAAGATGAACACCGTCCTCCGGAGATGGAGGCAAACAAGACGACACCGTAGAGCGCGACGCCATCTTGGAGTGCGATGTGAACGAAGAGGACGTCGTCAGGGACTGCGTCGAAGAGGACCACAACGTGGAGTACGACACCGACCCAGAGGAGGACGACGAAGTCGACGAAGCGAGCACCGCCTTGGAGAGCTTGGGCTTCGCCGCAGAGGACGCCGCCTCGGATTGCGACTTCGCTATAGAAGCCAAATTGGGGTACGTCACCTCCGTAGAGGACGCCTTGGATTGAGACATCGCTATAGAAGCCAAATTTGGGTACTGCTCAACTGTAGAGGCCACATCTATAGACGATGGCGCCGTCGAGTCCATCGGCTCCGAAGTTTCGGGCGGCGTGGTCGCCGGTAGGGTCCCAGCTACTTCCGGTCCAAACGGAACGTGCTCGGTTTTGCCGACTCCCCTGTTCAAGAAGGAGTTTTTCCTGTAGTACTCGGCGATGCGCTCCAGTTCTTCCATCGCGTAAGTCTGCTGACCTTCGGGCGACTGGGGCCTGAAGAGTTTGCTACCGGATGAGCCCGGCTGGGACTGGGACTTCCGAGGCGACGCCGACGGGTCCTTGGGGGAACCACCCTTGCCGAAGAGGGAGAGCAGGCTGGACCCGAGTTGCTTTAGGGGTGACTTCGCGCGGCTCTTGGTCGACTTGGAACTTGCCGGCGGCTCGACGCGGCTCGAAGACGCCTCGGAAGAAGTGGGAGCTGTGCTCTCTGCCGGAGGAGGCGCATCGTCACCGGCCTTCGTCGTAGACGCAGAGCTGCACGACTTCGAAGCTGAAGGCGCCTGCGCGTCTTCGTCGCGGTCGCTGTTGTCGTCCGTGGTCTTTTTGGCGGCGGTGTCTTTCTCGGTGGGCGAGCGCTCGTCACTACCCTCCTTGTCAGACATGATTTAACGATGCCCTCTTGAGAATTAACTGAAGTGGATCGAGAGGCCGTCAGCTTCGGGGGTTTCAGCGACGTTCACTTAGCTTCGCTGAAAGCCAGAGCCAGCTGCCCCGTACGTTTAGTTTCTACGACGCTGCAAACTGAGCCGGAGGTGTGAAGATGCCTGCTGCAGACGCTTTGCAACAGACAGAACAGAAGAATGGCTCCTGGTGCGCAATGGAAAAGTTTATATTTACAAAACGCCGCCGAGGTATGTGCGGTATCAACGTTTACTTTTGCTTTGCGTTATCCTGTGCGAAATCCGCGCACTGGTTGAGAGCTTCGCGACGTCACTTGGCCCAAGTACGACGCAGATTATGCCACTTTTCTGTTTGATTTTTGTTGTTTCGTTTTTGTATTCGCTGTGTCGGAAACACGTACGCCACGCTGTGCAGATATCAGTGAGTTCCGATATATTTTCGAAAACGTCACCACGATTTGTTGCAATGAAATGCAGTGAGACGAGTGCTATCTTCATTGTGCTGGTCAGGCGATTATCCTCTGAGCGCATTATTCAGTGCTGGCTCGACTTTTTACTATCACCATTTCTTACATTTAAAAAAGAAACAAATAATCGAAGGTTCATTTCGCCGTACTCGGGATTTGGATTGCAAAAGTGCATTTATCTTCTCTCTGGTCCACTCTTTGTAGGTGCACGAAGTAGCGGCGCAAGCCAAGTCGCAAGCCATTGAAACGTCTTTGGCTAATAATTAGGTAAAGTGCATGTGCAAGACGCCATGTGAATATTTCAAGCCACGTGGCAGTAGGTAATCATTCTAGGTGTCGTTTACATCTTCGCTATCTAACCACCTTCACAGCTGGATTGGAGCCCAACTTTTTCCTGTCCTTTTTCAAAATGCATTTTTCGCGCAGTTCGCAATAGCTCGCGCTATCTTGACGAGCACCGCTTTGCCAGGTTCTCCGCACTGCACTCGTAAAGCGAATTTTTTCAGCGAAGTCTTTTTTCATCATCAGCAGCAGCCTATATTTATGTACACTGCAGGACGAAGGTTATCTTGCTCCCTGTTATTTTCAATTACCCCTGTCATACGCTAGCCGATTCCAACTTGCGCCTGCAGATTTCTTAGCATCACCACCCCACCTAGTTTTCTGCCGTCCTCGACTGCGCTTCCCTTCTCTTGGTACCCATTCTGTAACTCTAATGGTCCACCGGTTATCCATCCTAGCATTACATGGCCTGCCCAGCTTCATTTTTTTTCCGCTTAATGTCAACTAGAATATCGGCTATCCCCGTTTGTTCTTTGATCCGCACTACTGTCTTCCTGTCTCTTAACATTACGCATAGCATTTTTCGTTCTATAGCTAGCTCGTTGCATAGCCCTTAACTCCTTCTCAATCTTCTTTGATAGCTTCCAAATTTCTTTCCCATATGTTAGCACCGGTGAATTGCAATGATTGTACACTTTTCTTTTTAACGGTAGGTGGTAGGCTCCCAGTCAGGATGCCTGCCGTATGCACTCCAACCCGATTTTATTCATCTGTAAATTTCCTTCTCATGATCAGGGTCCCCTGTCAGTCTTCTTAATATACGCTAAACCTGCTTAGTTGCGTCGGCAACAAGAAATTATCATGTCATGCCGACGATAAAGTAATAAAAGGTACGAGGGCACCGCGTGTATCAAACGTGGGGTTCCTTCCCACTGAAAATGATCACCAGCAAACTGCGCCACATATTTATTTACACACTAGAAAGTAACATTAAATCAATTCTACCAACGCAGGCGTCGGCACGGCAGTTATGGATTCAATTTCCGGTGGCAACACGTAATCGGTTATCACGTACGTTCATTACCTCTTTTTTGGGCAGCGAGAGGATATACTTTGCGGACTTCACAGGGGTTTGGCGTATCTCGGTATCTTGTAACCACTTCCAGGGAAACACGGCCCTTTCGCGCATCCAGGGTGTCGTTGCGAGTCGCAAAAGGTATCCAAATGTAGGTCTGAACGAGACAAAAGGCGAGGTTTACTCACAGAGAAGGTAAAATTAAAGATACGGGCGTAAATAGCGCCATTGTATTCGAAAATTAACCACATTGCGCTGTAGACTGCACTATCTTCCGGATCGGCCCACCTGGCGTTTGGTTAAAAAATAGATGGTCAACCAAGTGTAGTATAAAGTCGTCGCTTCCTACTTGTTCAGTGGGTATTGGTGTGTATTATAGTTGGTAAGCCATTATTATTTCAACGGCAGCCTACCTGTTGAGAGAGACGAACACTAACTCACGCTCGTGTTTGTGTCACAAGTGGCCTTATACCATTGAAATGATTTTCGTACTTGTACCTTCAGACGTTCTTGTGGCTTTTTTTATCTTCTTACATTCCTAAATCATTTTTTTTCTCAGCGCACGAAGACAATAAATCTCAGAACAATGTGAATTGTTGCATTTATAACGCAATATTTTGTTGAAAATTATAAGTTTTGCGATGTTGCAGTTCTGAATACAGAAGGGCGAAATTTAGGCAAATCGGTGTAACGATTTCCATGTCCACATTGCAACTACGAGTGCTAGACTGGAAATGGACAAATTTCGTCATAGTGTCAAATTCGCCATTCTGTCAGCTCTGATTGGGTCAGCATTCCGCCATTACAGAATTTGACAGGAATTTGACGACGCCCAGAATAACATCCATGTGCGAATACACCCATGTGT
This sequence comes from Dermacentor silvarum, assembly GCF_013339745.2. Lineage (NCBI taxonomy): Eukaryota > Metazoa > Arthropoda > Arachnida > Ixodida > Ixodidae > Dermacentor > Dermacentor silvarum. Next base: position 159,493,950 of record NC_051162.1, read on the forward strand.
AGTTGTACCAGATTATTATAAAATACTCCCCTATTATAGAACACCTTACAGATGCCACTGCATTCTTGTCACTTAACAGGCGGCATCGAAAACATGGCGGCTATGACGGCTTCCGGCTATGCAACTGCACCCGGCGCATTCAACCCACAAGAGCATCGCCTTCGATATCTGCTTCTGTTAATCTGAGGAAGCGGTCGCTGAGCGCTGGATTTGGACACCACCTACTATAGAGAATGGTAGGTAAATTAGACATCGGCGTTACCCATATATTTTCTTACATTGGATAATTCTGAAAAGCGTAACCAGCCGATTGCCCATAATTAGCAAAACGTTGGGGAGGATGGCCGCCGATATCCTCGACAGCGATACGTCGGCAACAGGCCGGTCACGTTTGGTGACCAACGACGCTGGCCCAGTAGTGGTCAGGTCCCTAGGTTCAAGACCGTAGTAAGACCACTTTTCCATTTCTGACAGGCCGTCCAGAATGCGAAGTTGGGATAAAGCCGTGTCGCGATATACAGGGTGTTTTAGCGAACACTTTCGAAAATGTTTAAAGGTTGAGTTAAAGATTCATTTTTAAATTTTAAAGGTTGCCTGTGGCAGCTAGGTAGCACAGTTCTAGTTCATGAGCTGGTCTACTCGAAGATGCGTACATTACTTGCAGAAAAAGCTAAAATACATAATCGACTAATTAACAAAAATTCACTAAATAAGTTTTTAACTATTTATCTAATGGCCCATATTGCAATTTACAAATTCTAGCCGTGGAGTTCGCAAGGCCGATCCACTTGGAACGAATTCTCAGGAAGAGACTAGTTTCGAGATCTTAATTCCCGAACTTTGCGGAGAAATGCATTGGCGTTCCAGTTACTTTTCTGCTTCAATGCATAAAACGACGTTGTGTTAAAGTGAGAATCCGCCGCGGCCGGGATTCGATCCCGCGCCCTCGGGCCCTTAATTCTAGCCTCTTACCAGGCACTCTGTGGTAGGCACGTATATAAGTTCGTGTCTCGCTTCGTTTCGGGCCGCCTCCAAAAAAAAAGAGAAAACAAGAGAAAGAAAAAAAAAGCCGGCAGATCCCACGCCCTGTGGGAATCGATGTTATGCGAAGCAGTGTGCGGGGAGCCTACCAAGTTAACGAAACGACCATGAGAGCACCAAGACTTAGGTGGCTGTTTCATGACCTACACGACACGCATGTCATGACATTCATGTGATGAGTCCTGAGGAGACTCTTTAGCTAGGCCTAAGAGACCTTAAGGGGAAAGTCTTAGTCATGCTCATGACCATCAATCTTTAGCCTTTTCCTTCACTTAGTACCACATCCGAAGCCATCACATTGGTTTTTGAGTGTTTTCTTTCGCTGATTCAGTCATTTTTGCTGAGTCATGGTCATGACTATGGCTTCTACCATCATCCTTTAGTGTTTCCTTCACTTAGTACCCACGTCAGAACTCGTTGCGGTGGTTTTTGAGCGTTAATATTTTTTCCTGAGTCATTGTCATTTTTGCTGAGTCATGCTCATGACTATCACTTAAACCATCACTCTTTAGTGTTTCCTTCGCTTACTACTCACGTCAGAGCCCATTTCGGTAGTTTGTGAGTGTTAATATTTTTTTTCGCTGGGTCATTGTCATTTTAGGCGGCTGTTTCAATACCTACATGACACGCAAGTCATGAAATTCATGCCATGACCTATCATTTATGTTCGCCATACACTGTTGTCATACTATGCCAATTTTGGTACCTACCAAGTTAACGAAACGACCATGAGAGCACCAAGAAGTAGGAAGCTGTTTCATGACCTACATGACACACATGTAATGATATTCATGTCATAACATATCCTTTATGTTCGTCATACACTCTTGTCATGCTATGCCAATTTTGGGAAATATCAAGTTAACGATATGACCATGAGAGCACCAAGACGTGGGCGACTAGATAGATAGATAGATAGATAGATAGATAGATAGATAGATAGATAGGTAGATAGATAGATAGATAGATAGATAGATAGATAGATAGATAGATAGATAGATAGATAGATAGATAGATAGATAGATAGATAGATAGATAGATAGATAGATAGATAGATAGATAGATAGATACTGTCAAAGTGGCAAATGTTCGCCAAGAAATGCTTCGCATTTAAAAGTGTCCGTTAGTGGGATCAAATTAATCCAGACCCCACAGCACAAGAGCCCCGATATGCTCTACCCATCATGTTTCACTCATAGCAAAAGTTTCAGCCCTTCTGGGCGAGTCTTGTCTACAAACAACGCTTTCTTTCTTGAAAACTCGACGCTCGCTTGGCAAAGTGTCTGCTTGGCAGAACGTTTTTTGAGTATCTCTTGCCATTTTGTGGAATTATACGTGTACCTCTGAGAAGTCGATTCTTTGTTCGTCGGCGATGGACGCGGACCAACCCGGACGTCTGCCAGATTCGGCGACGTCAGCGGTGGCCGCGTCAAGAAAGCCGACTGGCCCTCACAGCAACTCTGACAGCGAGGACACCCATATCTACTCACTGAGCAGCGAGGAGGCCTCCAATGACGACGACTTCGAACTTGTTATGAGCCGTAAGGCGAAGAGACGCAACACCAGGACCTCTTCGTCCTCGAGCACATTGAATGAAAGACCACAACAGAGGCCTGCGACCAACACCATCCTCTTAGTTCCTGCTGTACCCAACGGGAACATGAAATGCCTCAACAGGCAAACCGTTTCGGTGCTGCTAGAGGCACTGGTGCCGAATGAAATTGTCGACATCAGAGTAAACACGCGCAAGAACTTCCTGGCGATCGACGTTACGCATGCAGCCGCACTGAATACCCTGCGCAACGTCACCGACCTGGATGGAATGAAGGTCCGTTCCCACATCCCGCTGGGCTCTGACATCGTCACCGGTGTCATCTACGATGTAGATTCCGCGATTCCCAGCTCCGACTTGGAAGTTCTTGTGAAACCAGCCAGTGAAGCTGATGTCATCGCGAGTGTTACCCGCCTGGGCAGCTCACGCTGTTTGAAGATAGTGTTCAAGGGAGACTGTCTACCTTCATATGTAAAGGTAGGCCACTTTCGACATCCTGTGCGACCTTTCGTACCGAAGCCACTACAATGCCTCAAATGCATGAGGCTGGGTCACGTGAGAAGCGTTTGCGAGAATGCAGCAGTGTGTTCTCGCTGCGCTGAAACGCACTCCACGGATGATTGCAGGGCCACTGTTCTTAAATGCTCGAATTGTCATGGGCCCAATGAAGCTTCGTCAAAGGATTGCCCAAACATGAAAAGGGAGCTGGCTGTATTAAAACAAATGGCGAGAGACCATTCGTCCCACCGAGAGGCTGCCAAAACCATCAGAAAGCGGCGATATCGTCGCCGACGTTCGTTAAAGAAAATCAGCGCCTCTACCGCGTCTGTCGCATATCCACCGGCTCCACCGCCCTTGCCGCCCAGACCGGTCACGGCTGATAGGAACAAGAATGCTGGAAAAACTGAGACTGCGGCCGATGTAGCTTGGCCTAGGTTGCCAAGACCACAGCCACCCGCAAAGCCGCAGCGCACATCGGCAACCACGAATGCTGAACCTCCCGCCGATAAACTGCCTGAAGAGGACAAACAAGTGATCACGATGCTTCGATCAATGATGAACGCCGTTCGCGTGCTCCTAGGCAAGCTAAAAACGCCGTCAGCTCAAAGTGCACTAAAGGTACTGGATGCTCTAAATCCAGTACTTGCAAGCCTTGAGTAGACACCATGGCTCGTCCAATACTGTCATTTCGCACTGAGGTCAGACAAGCTTCGATTTTACAGTGGAACGCCAGAGGCTTGAGGTCCCGCATCTCATCCTTCCGTCAATATGTTTTCACAAATCGGATTCCCATAATCGTTATTTGTGAACCCAATGTACTTACTCCCATCAAACTGTCAGGGTACGAACCATTTTTGTCATCGACGTGCGAGGAGCGCAGCAAAATTGTCGTTTACATCCGCACGGATTTTACGTACGCCCACCATGTAGCACAACCACATGATGACAATCAGTATGTCTGCCTACGTGTAAAAAAGAAATACGTGTCATTCACACTCATTGGTGTCTACTTATCGCCGTCAGGACGATTTGAATGCGATAAACTGCGAGACATATTGTTACATACCAGTGGTCCTTGGATTATAACGGGCGATTTCAACGCACATCACTTACTCTGGGGTAGCTCGGCAATCAATTCCAGAGGCAGGAATCTGGTGACATTCGCCAATGATCACGACCTTTGTGTGATGAATGACGGCAGTCCTACATACCTGCGAGGCCTCAAGTACAGCAGTTGCCTGGATTTGACTTTGGTATCACGATGCTTCAGCTCGCAAGTACAGTGGTTTTCAGACATAGAAACGCATGGAAGTGACCATATTCCCACTTACTTGAAGATCAGGGGGCTAAACAATTCCTCCTCGTCGAATGCAGTACAACGTATCGATCGGACTAAATTTAAGCTACATATGGAAAATGCATGCAGAGAAGACTTGGGCCATAGCCTAGAGGAAACCATCTCAGAGGCAATGAGAGAAGCTTCATGCCTCCTAACATTGAAAGCGAACCGTTCCCAATTTGACGTAGAACTGGAGAGGCTAACGGCACTTCGACGACGAGCTGAAAGGAGGTACAGGCGCACGAAGGCAGTTTGTGACCTGAGAATGGCACGAAGAACACAGAAGAAAATCCAGCGCCGTTTGGACAAATTGCAGGAACAATGTTGGAAGTCCTTTTGTGAATCCCTGGACCCTCGTAAACCACTTTCATACATCTGGAGGACAGTTCGTGGCCTCCGCTCGTCTCCACAACAGCGACATCCCTTCATGGCCTTAGCCCTACATCACTGCCAGACGCAACTTGAGGTGGCAAATTATTTTTGCGCGCGAATCGCCGGCGTGTGTGTCACCCCCCACGCCGAAGGTGTTAGTGTCGTCACTGTGTCTCGCGTACCAGAAATGGAACTTCCATTTACTATGGAAGAACTTGACGCATCTTTGGCTGCTTCTCGACGTTCATCTTCACCAGGGCCTGACGGCATCACCTATGCAGCTCTTGTCCATCTTGGACGAGAGGCCAGGCAAGAGCTGTTGAATTACTACAACCGCTCATGGCGTGACGGAATTGTTCCTCTGCAATGGAAAATAAGTCGGCTTGTACCGCTACTAAAAACAGGGAAGTCGCCTTTAGACCTGACATCATATCGCCCTATTGCCCTGGCAAGTTGCATAGGAAAAGTAATGGAAAAAATGATCCTTACACGCTTAGAATGGTACCTTGAACGCCACAATATATACCCTGACTCAATGACAGGCTTTTGGCGAGGCAGGTCTTCAATAGACAATGTTATCGACCTGACAACGTACATACAGCAACAAAAATGTCTCAAGCGCATATCAGTGGCGCTCTTTCTTGATGTGAAAGGGGCGTACGATAATGTCACACATGAAGCGATCCTTGAATCACTGGAGGCTGTCGGAATCGGTGGCCGTATGTTTCAATGGATCAGAGACTATTTGACCAGAAGGTCCTTCTATGTGCAGACCGAAAATGGCCCCTCTGCCAACTATTATACCTACTGCGGCGTCCCACAGGGCGGGGTATTGAGCCCTATTCTGTTTAACCTAGCTATGATTGGCCTTGCTGAACTATTACCCAATACAATACACCTGTCGATCTACGCCGACGATATTTGTCTTTGGTCTTCTGCGGTGACTCGTCTTCAAGTGCGCTCAAGAATTCAGCGAGCAGCCACCCTAACTTGTTCGTATCTCGGAAAACAAGGCCTTACTATGTCCATCGAAAAATGTGCGCTCATTGCCTTTACGCGCAAACCCATGACACCGTACCCTATTTCTCTCAATGGCCAGGCTATTACATACCAGAAGTCTCACCGCTTCTTAGGTGTGATTATTGACAGGAACCTTTCATGGAGCGCCCACTGCATCTACCTGAAGCGGAGACTAATTTCAATTATACATATAATGAGGCTCCTGTGTGGAAAAACTTGGGGAATGTCGGTACGATCCATGCTGCAGCTGTACAGAACACTGTTTCTGGGCTTTTTACGATACAGCTTGCCGGTTTTGGGGAACACATGCAAAACAAATATTCGTACCCTCCAAAGTTTGCAAGGCCCGGCTCTGCGGACATGTCTTGGACTTCCACGATGCGCCTCGACTCATGCAACAATCGTGACTGCTAGAGACTACTTGATTCCAACATACATCACGGTTGACAACCTCAGAGCACACATTCGACACCTGTGTCGCGTACCCAGTCATCACATTGCTGTTTTGCCGGCACAAAGACCTCAGGCCACGTTTTCGAAACTTGTTGCGACACATCAAGGCTGCCTTCCATCGGGATTTACACCAGCAGCAAGACCACTGTCACCCCCGTGGTGTCTACGGCAGCCACAAGTACACCTCACGATTCCGGGAATTACGAACAAGCTCAGTCATTCCACGGTAGCTCTACGACAGTTGACATTGTCATTGCTGAACGATGCATATGAGTTAAGAACGCAGGTTTACACCGATGGATCTGTCTCAGCCACCAGCTCTACAGGCGCTTTTATCATCCCGACCTTACAAGTCACAAGGAAGTTCAAAGTGTCCCACATAACGACTTCTACGGCAACAGAGCTTGCCGCTCTACGTGCTGCAGTTAATTACATCGTAGAAACACCACCTCGAAAGTGGGTCATTTTTTGTGACTCCAAGGCAGCCCTTCAAAGTCTGCAGTCAGCATTACGACGCAAGACACATGAACAACTGGTGTTTGATACCAGAGAGGTTCTCCATCAAGCCCTCATGAACGGACATGATATCATCTTTCAATGGCTGCCGGGGCACTGTGGCATCGTCGGTAATGACCTTGCCGATGATGCCGCCCGGTCAGCCCATAAGGAAACCCTGACTGTTCCTATACCCTTATCAAGGACAGACGCTGCGAGGGGTCTTCGTTTACTCGCTCAAACCGAGACAGAAACGTCATGGAGCAGCCCGATTTTTGCGAACTGTCATCTCCAACGGCTGGATCTTACACTGAGGCTACAAATTCCATCGAACTTCCCCCGCCTTTACTTTGCCGCCTCTGGTTAGGAGTGGCTTTTACGAAAGCGTACTCATTCCTTCTGGGCATGTCCGACACACCAATCTGTGACTCGTGCAACTGTGAGGAGACGGTGGAACACGTGTTGTGTTTTTGTCATCTTTATGAGACCGAACGTGACCTTCTCCGGAGTGTGTTAAACCGATTAGACAGCAGACCGTTTTCAGAGACAAAGATTCTTGGACCGTGGCCCCACGCGTCGCAGACTTACAAAGCGACGCGGGCATTGTTACAGTTCATGAAGTCGACTGGCCTCAGTGACCGATTGTGAAGTGTTGGACAACCGCAAGTGTTTATACTGCGAGTACTTTCTTCCCTCTCTCTCCTTTCTTTTCATCCCTTTAAACCCCTTCCCCCGTGTAGGGTAGCAAACCGGACGTGCTTCTGGTTAACCTCCCTGCCTTTCCTTCTTTTTTTTTTGTCCTCCTCCTCCTCGACGCTCGCTACCTTCTATCACGTTAATAAAGCGCAAGTATTTCGTGAGCGCGAAGTATGAAGGGCACAGCGTTATAGAAAGGAAAGGCACGAAAGACAGATTACGATCACTGTATGGCGACAAGATAAACCCCAGTGTGCAAACTTTTCCTATGACGGTGTCTTTTTTTTTAAATCTTACATAATAAGATAGAAAAACAAAAGTGCGTTTTAAATGCTACTTTAGTGGAGACTCGACTCATCTGACAGACACAACACCGTTCAACCAGTCCGCCTTTATTGTGTTCTGGCTTTCCGAGAAAGACGTGCCAATCCGAAACCCCCGCTTCCCGGCATTCACATATCTACACCAAGGAGGATTTAAAAAAAAAATGCTGGAGTGGAGCTGCCATCTCAAAAGTGAAGCTGGACCGCCGCCATCTTACCAGAGGCAAGCAATAACGTTAGGAAATAACGGGGAATACACGAAGCACTTTCTTCCCACTCCGTGCTGTTTTATTGCGATAGCAGTTATATGGACACTCCAAAGCAGATTTCTGCCGTCGGCGTCGCCGTCGCCGTGAGGTTCCGTATGACGTCAATGGAGATGAAATCGTCGCCGCGCGTCGCCGAACGCTGTATGTGCGAGTGAAAGGACGCGAGGGACGCGTGCTTTCACGGGGAGTGAACGCACGGCGGAGAACAAACGAGCGTTCTGTGCCGTGCTCCCTTAAGGGCTGCAGAAGTAGGCGTCTCTTTCCTCCTTTACAATCACCATATATGTAGAGCAAACGCACCTTCTTCTGACGCACTAAAGGCCATGGGGGGGGGGAGGGGGAGGGAAGGGAGGGGACGTTTAGCTGCGGCACCAAGTGCCTATTTATATCAGAGGCTCCGGCAACAGTCACCAACGCCGCACGCATTTTGAGCGAACGCGGGCAAAACGCCGACGGCGTCGACAACAGCTCTGCGTGTTGCCGGTGCTGCTGCATGTCCAAGTTTATACAGCTGATAAAGCTAATATCATTACTCCGTATAGCTCTCTAGAAATTTGCTATCGCAATTGATGCTTCGCCTTTCAGGTGAAACTGCGACAACTTTTTTTTAATCCTCCTTGCATTTTTATTGCGATAGCAATTATATGGACACTCCAAAGCATATTTCTGCCGTCGGCGTCGCCGTCGTCGTCGCCGTGAGGTTCCGTATGATGTCAATGGAGATGAAATCGTCGCCGCGCGCCGAAGGCTGTATGTGCGAGTGAAAGGGCGCGAGGGACGCGCGCATTCACGGGGAGTGAACCCACGGTGGAGAACAAACGCGCGTTCTGCGCCGTGCTCCCTTAAGGGCTGCAGAAGTAGGCGTCTCTTTCCTCCTTAACAATCACCATATATGTAGAGCAAACGCGCCTTCTTCCGACGCGCGAAAGGCCTTGGGGGGGGGGGGGGGGGGGGGGGAATGGAGGCGACGTTTAGCTGCGGCACCAAATGCGTATTTAATAAAAACGTTGCGAGGCGAAAAGGTGGGTAAGATTTCCGATGCTGCTCGACGAGCGTTCCATTCTGATCTCGTCGAAAACCTCCGAGCCGCCCCCAGAGGCACCGGCAACAGTCACCAACGCCGCGTGCGTTCGGTGCGAACGCGGGCAAAACACCGACGGCGTCGGCAACAGTTCTGCGCGTTGCTGGTGCTGCTGCATGTCCAAGTTTATGCAGCTGATAAAACCACTATCCTTACTCCGTGTAGCTCTCTACTAATTTGCTATCGCAATTGATGCTTCGCCTTTCGGGCGAAACTGCGACATTTTTTTTTTAATCCTCCTTGATCTACACAAAAGCACCGCGGCGCGCCACTTCAATTACACCGCTACGTCACCGTAAGAAACTCCATGGCACTGTCCAATCAGAACGCCCTCCCACAAGCTGGGAAAGCAGGCTCAACGAGCGTCAGACGGAGCGTGCTAATTAGAGGGGAAAAGTTGGTGACGCTTCACTTTGTGAAGGCGGGTTACGCGCAAGCGTATGGACGCCGTGAACATGTACTCCGTGCATCGCGGCGTCGAAGCACTAACGGAAAGGGCGCGAATGTGGCGATACTCTTCTCCACATCCAGGCAGGCGCCTTCCTCCTACGGCGAGCGTTTCCCTCGCGGCGACAAACATTAACCCGCCGATTTTACAGACGGATAAACAAATGCCAAACAAGGACGGACGGGATTGTCGAGATTCTCACTACACCCCAATTCCAACGCAGAAAGTAAATGTAGAGTGTTTTACTAAAATGCGTCAACAGGTAGATGGCGGGCAATCTTCCGCGTATTGCGACGCGCACATGGCACAGTGAGAAAATAAAACCGGATATTCTAGTTGTACCAGAGGGCGCAGCCATCCTGTGAATAATTTAAGCTTTAGTGAATAATCAGAGCTGATACAACACTCTAAAACAGCACATTCGACTGGTCGCTTTCGAGCACTCTAAAGCGTATCTCGCGGCGCGCTTGATACTCGGCTAGTCGAAATCTAGCGCACAGAACCCAACCGGCTAGTTCATAGAGCGCCGTGCGCCACCTTAGAGCGCGACCGAGATCCGACAGAATCTTGGTAGCATGGCTACTCCGATTGCTCGGGGAAGGCAGGCTTTCTCTGCCACCAATGTCAGGATGACTGCGCGCACCGCAGCAAACCGATTTGTAGCGCAGTCACGAACCAGTCGAATGTACTACTATAAGAAAACTTTACACTTTTTGCGGCTTATCTTGCGGCCAAACAGCACGGAGTTTTAGAAATAGCGCACCCAAGCGTTTTTGCATACCCAATGCTAAAAGCAAAACTTTTTGGGAGAGTTGGCTCATGGTCGAACGGTTGGGAATGCCGGGCTTTTTAGCCAGCCCGGCGTTCCCAACCGTGTCTTCGTTCCTAACACAGGGACGGAGACACATAGTACACATCTACTATGTGTCGAAAGTAGAGCGCCAAATTGAACTGGGGGGGGGGGGGGGGGGGGGGGGGGGGTTACTGCAGTGGCATGCTGCGTATGGCGCGGCCATCTTGAAAGTGATCTGCGATGTGCGCTGCTTTCGCCGCTTAGTTAGCGTTGAAGCGAGAGGCAGCACGAAAGTCAATTCGCTCGGTGCTGCTCCCGCGCTTCATCACTCCAGCATTCCGACAGCGAGTGTGCGCGGTCATCGAGTGAGATGTGTTCATGTTTGCTTGTGTGCGCGTGACACCACGCATATGCTTGTTAATTTAGTTAGTCAGCGAATGTTCACAAGTTGGTACGGCCGATAAAACTGCTCTCCTTACTTCGTATAGCAGTCTACCAATTTGCTATCGCAATCGATGCTTCACCTTTCGGGCGAAACTGCGACTTTTTTTCCCATGGTTTCTATATACGCCGTTGAGGCAAAACTTCCATTAGTTGTTACATTTTTGTTTAATTAGTTCCGCTCTTGGCGTCATTCGTCCCCCCACGCGTGCTCAGAATGAAGCGTACATAGTGAATTCGTAGTTAGCTGGGCGAGTATGGCCCATATAAATGTACGGGTGATGGCAATAAAGACTAGATGTAAGTCAGCGCCCATCATGTGTACTATGTGTCTGTCCCTGTGTTTTTTAGCATTCCTTTCCCAACTGTTCAACCAATGCTAGTTACTGTATATGTTGTTACCAAAGGGCGCATATGGTAGCATATACAGTATCTCTACCCAATGCCCCTACGCCTATCTTGCGTTCTTTTGTATACCTTTATGCGTTGTTTTGTACGCCCGGCAGCTTGCGCTTCGTAAACTTTGGGTAGTTAACTATTTTGCGTGCCTTACCTCTTTAACGCTGCGTGCACGGTGCAGGTCATGAACGGCATGCATGTCAGCGTGGTATAGTATTCTTCACAGGAGAGTAGCAAGCGCATAGCATTCTACAACACTATATTGCCTGTAACGAACAACAGTACCACCACTGCATAACACTTTCACGCAAGAGGAAGCCGTAAGAAAGCGGAAACTACAGACAAACACACATCCACGCTTGAGTCTGTACGATAGCATACACCCTGCGCAGCGGCAGGCACGTGCCGCATGCGCAGGTGGGTTCCTTGCAGCACCAGCAGATAGCGCTCGCCTCTGCACATCCGCGGCAGCGCTGACCATGCGGGGGAGAAAATAAATTAACCAGAAAGCTCGCCTTTGCGCAGATCGATCGTCGCTAGCGTTTCCCAATTAAGATTACGGTCGCATAAGCTGCAGGTGCCGAGAAGTGGCAACTGTGGCATACAAAGCTGTGTGACGTAACTACACTTTCGTATGTAAAAGAACCTAGCAACTTATTTGCGTTGTGACAGTGCTATGGGAAGGCCATGTATAGTGAGGACTCCTGAAGAGCAGTGTGCATACGAGGAGCGGTGAAAGTGTGGTTAGGTGCATGTGAACGCGATAGCGTTAAGGGCCCCGTGTCGCAGAAAATCCGGCGTTGGTGTCAGCTTCGGCATAAGCATCGGCGTCCGTGGTATCCGTGATGGAGAAATTAATCCCGAACCACCCCGACCACACACGTCCTCCGCGTGGCGCAAGGGGTTAGTGAAAGTAGTTGAATTTCTCAAAGTAAAATCTGTCAGAAAAATCGTAAAGTATGACTTAACTACAACCTACAGACATGATAGCGTCGGAATGTAATTTGAATATACGAGAAAAAAGCCTGATAAGCAGCCAGGGATCTTTGAATGCTGTCGCGTTCCAATCTTAAAGGCAAAGCTTAAGCATCCTCCAATTCTGATGGTGCATGGCTCAAGCAAGCAATGCTCACACAATAATTTTCCAGCATTTATACCACGCATACAGCGGTGCGGCGCGGTTTCCTCCTTGCAAAAATACCATCCAGATGGCGCTCGCCTCCTCGGCAGCCTACAAAAGCATTGCATGCAGGCTCCCTCTGGCAGCCACATGCAGAGGCGAAGTTGGAGAAAAAGAAAGCTGCAGCTGCCGGCAAGCCTGATAAGCAGCCAGGGATCTTTGAATGTTATCACGTTCCACCCTTAAAGGCGAAGCTTAAGCTTCGTCCAATTTCTTCTCTCTGGCCCACTTTTTGTAGGTGCACGAAGCAGAAGCGCAAGCCAAGTCGCAGGCCATTGACACGTCTTAGGCTAATAATTAGGTAAAGTGCATGTGAATGTCACCATGTGAATAATTTCAAGCAACGTCGCAATGGGTAATCATTCTAGTTGTTTACAGCTTCGCTGTCCAACCACCTTGACAGCGTGGACTGGTGGCTTTTGTATGCGTCCGTGCATACGTTGGACATCATACATTAAACAATACAGCCGATTTCGACAGTGTACAAGGACGCAGGAACGAATTTATTACATGAAAGGCAGAGCTAGTGTGCAATGCCCTGCTACACAATATAAAAACATTTGCACCATTTGGAGCTTGCATTTTCCCCAGTCATCGTCTATCTTGCGCGCATTTCCTTTCTTTAACGCTGCGCACCTGGCACTTGCAGGTCGCGAACAACATGCGCCTTACGAGCGCGACATAATTTTTTACAGGAAAGTAACGAGCGCAGTGTTTTCAAGAAAGAAAACGCAAGCAAGATAATGAGGGTTACTGTTAAACCCCAAGTGGTGTATATAACACTTTTATATACTATGTTGTGCTCTGCACAACAGTTTCCTACAATTACTATAGGGAACTCTGGCACTGCAATCGTTCAGCTATCAGTGGGAATGATAGGTAGTACATGGATTGTCTGATCTTCGTGCTTGGGGCTTCAGATGTTCTTGTGGCTCTGTTTATTATGCTTTATCTGGGCCTAAATTGGACTAAATTTCAAAGCAATTTACACGTTCCTTTTTTAATGCAGAAGGTAATAAGACTCCGCAAGAACGCATTATCGTTGCTAATTTCAGTGTTTCCGCTTGTCGATGCATCCGTGGCGTAATGGTTTCAATATTGGGCCTCTGTGCTAGAGGTCCTGTGTTCGAATCCTGCCGTCGCACAATTTTATTAACATTTATTTATTATTTGTAATGCAGTATTTTCCTAAAAATGATCACTTTGCAAAGTCACGCCATTTAAAGCGAGAAGAGCGAAGTTTAGGCAAATCCATGTACACTATAGACCACTTATAACGTAACCGTTTATAGTGCAGAACTGGCTACAACACGGCCTTTTCCGACTCCCGTTTACCCTCCCATAGAACTCCATGTATACACATACCGCTTACAGTGCAGCCGCGTGAGACGAAATACTGGTTATAATGCGGCTTCCGCGGGAGAATCTCGCCGACAAGGGCGGCTGCGAGCACGCTTCTCAACAAGGTGCGTGCTCCTGGCCGGCGTATGCATTATTGAATGCAATCAAACTCTCGTTAATTCGGACTTATTTGGCCGCACATCAGTTAATTCGGACTACTCCGAGCTCCGAGCGAGGAACGCCGCAAATGTGCGCCGCAAAAGTGCAAGAACGGCACTAGCGTCCAACCGAAACGAAATGGCGAAGTCCGCATTGCCACAGCCATCAGTTGAAATCGTACGTGAATGACAGCAACGCCAGAACACTTCGAGCCTTTTTGTGTCTTTAAAGCCTGTATACTTGCGTTTACCGCCGCGCACCGCGTTGGCTGCGGGCTTTCATAACTGCGTAGTCGTCATCCACAATCGCGTCGATAGCGGCCGCTGTTTTCTCCGTAGCGGTTGTGGCGAACAGTAGTTTCGTTTTTATTCGGTACGCACGTCGGCCGCGTGCCTAAAAAACTGCGTAGTCGCCATCGATGATCGCATAGATAGCAACCGCGGTTTCGACTGCAGTTGTTGCAGCGAAAGGTAGTTAACTCGTCCAGACTCGGTGCGTGCGTCGGGCACGTGCCTTCAGCACCGCGAAGTCGCCGTTCATAATCACGTCGATAGCGGTCACGTTTTTTTTGCGGCAAACAGTTGTTTTGTTTTGAGTCGATGCAAAGCTGTCGAACTTGAAGGGCACCGGCTACATCGCGATGATGTTTTCGCCAGCTCACTAGCGAAAACGTAATTGCGATGTGCACGCGATAGTACAAAGCGTGTCTACATGCTTGGTCTACATGTTTTGCATACGTGCTGGGCTTGAAAATCGTTGTTTTGGTTATAGTGCGGCACCGCTTATAGTGCAAATATTCGCGACTCCGGCGACTTATGTCATAAGCAGTCTACACTATACTACACATCATTCCCATGCCGGCTGAACTGTCCTGCTTGTAGTTCCCGCAGACACTAGGGCTACAGTTCCCTCTAGTAATTGTATAAAACTCCACACTGCACGAGAGTAGGAGGAACGGGAAAAAAAAGAATGATGAAACGCGATGACAATGTGGACAGGAATAGCATCACCGGCTCTCTGAGCCATATGGCCCCTAAGGTCGGGCTGTGCGCACCGACTGTTGTCGGAAGCCGTGTGTGAGGACATAAGAGCGACGTCGCGATTGTGCGACGGTGCTGCCGACAGTTTGGGACCAGTCACTCCTGAGGTCCCATACGGAAACAATATATTTGGGGCTTCCCTTTTTTTTCGTTTTTGCGTAGGTCGATACTTCCAGCTCTACTATGCAAAGTGAGGAAATTAACTAAGGGGGTTAACGCAACTGCGACGAACTCTGTCTGCCTGAATTTCTTCGAAAGGCCAGATTGATAAGGTTTTTCAGTTTACCGCCGATGATCATCAACCAAAGCGGTGGACAGAGAAGTACTGAAGACTCCTCGTATGGTCTGCTCTTCCTGCATACAAGGTTCCGTACACCCTTACAAGGCACTTCCGTGGGGGACATGCCAAGCGTTTGCCCACAGTACTAAAGCAGCCAACTGCAACAACGTGCCTCATACGGTAAAAAAAGACGCGAACACTTTGCATCCAAGAGGTGCCATAAACCTCCGAAACCTGCGGCCCCTGGGCCGTGTCAGGTCTCTGCACCGTTTAATTGCTATCTAATACCTACTCCTGCCTCTCGAGCAATGAACATAGGCTGGCGCTTAAAAGTTCAAGCGCACATCGGTAAACAAGAAAGGACTTCGACCAGCATGCTTAAACAGACGCAGTGAACATCCACTCTTCTTTCCACCACCTTGAATGAGAATCGACGGCAAGCAAATTAAAAAATTTGTTCCAAGCTTTGCGTTCCACATGTGCCTTTTTTGTTCTGCGCACGGTCTCTGCCGTTACAACACCATTTTTTGAGCGAATAGGCTAAGGTCTGCTTAGAGTACTTAAGCCGCTCGTGCCCGCCGCTTCTAAGCCACTATCAACAGCAGCGCCACCACGCATTCCCGAGGTCGCACTTTCATACAACTCGGAAGGTCCGCCTTCGTTTAAGTTAGTGCCGTAGCTTTCCGCGTCCTCTGACAAGTTCGCCGTGGGCGTGGTGTAAATGTCTCCGTCAGACTCCGGGTGCTTCCGCCGAAGGTGGGTCTTGGCGTTGTCGAGCCGCGAGAACGTCCTGCCGCACACCGAACAAACGTGCGGCTTCTCAGTCTCGTGCGACAGCATGTGCCGGCCGAGCACAGCGCGCCGGACGAAGCCTCTGCCGCACTGCGGGCACACGTGGGATTTCTCGGCCTTGCCGTGCACATTGTTCCGGTGGTAGTTGAGGTGCGAGAAGAGCACGAAACGTTTGCCGCACTCCAGGCACTCGTGCGGCCTCTCGCCGGCATGGCTCTTCAGGTGCACGTGCAGCTGGGAACGCTGCACGAACCCTTTCTGGCACAGGTGGCACACAAATGGCTTCACGCCATTGTGAGTCCGCTCGTGCGCGTCCACATCATACCTGCATATAAGGTTGATTGCTGGAGTGATTCACCGTACGTGCTTGCAAGCTAGTCAGTTGATTTTTGATGCAAGAAAAGCGCCGACTTGCACAAGACACACAAAAAAAGAGAGAAAAAAAAAGAAAACAGCAAAGAAATTTACGTGCAGGACAACGCTCCTGGCAATCACTGGCGACTTTTCCTGCTAAATAATTGACTAGCTCATGCTCAAGTTTGGCATAGAGTTATCATTTTGCAATCAGTTCGGTCTAAGGCCAGTGAAAACACTTTGTCCGAAGGACATCCGAATCATGCCCCAATGTTCATGCACCATTTCAGATAACATAGGAAATCCGCAGAACTCCATTTCAGATATCCTACCATGTATGTTCCAAGGATATTGCACATAGACGTGTTTCGGATATCTTACCACGGATGTGCCAATGTTATCCCACCTAGACCTTTCTCGGCATACACGTGAATTTTTGCCCTCCAAGTGAGGCTTTATCTTTGAGTTTCCTTGTAACAGAATTATGTTTTCTCACATGTTCTAATTACTATCTGAAGCTATCATGTCCACAGCTCATGTGTACATTGTACTTTGCGAGTTTTCTAACGCAATTTACATTGAGAACTTCATTTAGTTCAATAAGCCACTTGCGCTTGCAGAAGGCCTAGAAGAATGAAGAGTTTCCTGCACTACCACAGACATGTGCATGTGCCTAACGTGAACACACAATGTATATGTTCTTGATGCACGGATGCTGTGCCCATTGTGCCCATCACACAGAGTGTGCTGCAACCATAATAAACATTAAGACAAACATTACAAAAAACTTGGTGCAAGTTCATAAAGTGTATGCAGCATTTACCCATAATGTCACTCGCGGACATGCAAGGGTTGTTTGCAGGACACTGAAAGTGCAGCAAAACGGTCATATGAGGTATGCCTGCAGGACGTACTCGACACACCCCTAGGATATCCATCTATTGGCCGTACATGTCCACAGAGTATCCATAGGCCATAATTGTTGTCACTGGAATACCACATACTCAGGCAACACTAACCAGTTTTGTCCACAATAAATTTAGAGTGAATGTCATCTGCGGTGACGCCACTAAAAAAATTTCAGTTCCGCTGCAACGGAATGGTGCCATCATCTGCCACTGCTAGGGCGAAACAAGGTCCCCAAGGTTGTGCGCGCAGGTTTTGCTCCGGCCGTCTCATCCGGATGGATAAAGTATTAGTTCCGCACTGCACATGGCCGGCTACTTCACCGCACCTTGTTGCTCGCAGCAGGGGCCATATTCTAGGGCCATATAAAGGACGCATTAGGGCCACAGTATCCCTGCATATGGCTCCAGTAGAGAGCCACCTGTGGGAGCCATATACAAGAACACTAAGGGGCTAGAACAGTCCTAGGCTACTGCCACAGCTGGGACGAGGCGGGGCAGCTGAGGGTGTACGATGCAGAAGGGCAAGCTGGGCCACTATCTTGTACGCATTCGAAAAGCCGACGTTTGGTTTAGCCTCACGCAACTGGCCTAAATTGGCCTACATTGCGGCGTGGTGAGACAAAACCGAACGTCGAAGAAGCCCACTGTGCGCCTTGCCTTGTAAATGTACGCTCTGTATATGGTTCCTTCCTTTAACATATTTGGTGGAGGTGCTGGCATTTTTTTTTTTGCTTAAGGACCCCACTGGACTGCCTTGGCCACTGGGCACTATGGCTGCAAAAAGACACAATTTCTGTGTTCTACAAATCTGGACAACCTCACTGAGACGCCGACTGATTGTCTCGACACCCAGTCGATCCCCCTGACACACTGGACGATGAACCTGAAGCCTTCGTTCTCCCCATTACAGACTTCATCCACATAGCTACCGAATAGTGCCCCGACTCATTTGTTCTGCCTATTAGACTGCCTCAGCTCTCCACACCCTTACCCTTCTCTACGGATGTTTGTGCTTCACAAGGGCACCTTACACCATTACAACACCCGTCCTGGTGACACTGAGCTCTTGCTAGTTACCGTGCATAGGCACCACTCTGTGGTCATGTCACATTCTACTTCCCAATATTTAAACCTATGTTGTTATGTACATGATTTGCAAATGTATGTTTCCGTTTTGTCAACGGCACAGACTTGAGACAGACATGCCGCGTTGTCCTGACAGGCGTGAACATACACGAGTTGCGAGAGAAAACCGTGGAGACTGCGCCTAGGTAATACGAATACTACGAACACAGACACGCTTTCACCAGTTTGTCCCTAGCCGAGCTCCACTACGCAACCACGGATAAATACTGCGGAATAAGCTCTCCCCCCATTTGCTATTTCATGGTGTAGCGGCGACAGCCCTGCGCTCATGATTGGGAGGTCAGGCGTTCGAAAGCATGTTAAAAGGTTTTTTTATTTTCCTTTTAGTTTTCTTCTTTTTTTATTTGCATTATAATGTTATTTCCCCCTTTCACTTCTGCAGAAGTGCAGGGGTGAGGGCTTAGGTAGAGGGTGCTTTAGTGGCCCCAGAGCTGCTGCGAATTTGTTGTTTTGTATGCTTCCCCGTTACAGTATCTGCATTAGCCACTGCAATCACCTTTGAACGAAGGTTAAGCACCAGTTCTCGCACAGCACGCATTGCCATCGGCCAAGGATGAACGGAGCAACTGGACCTCCGTAGTAGCTAGGCGCAGTTGCCAGATTTCTCTCTCTCGCAACTCGAACATGTGCACATGCGTTGAGCAAAGGCCGTGCAGTTCTCAGCATGTCTGCGCTGTTGACAAAACAGAAATATGCTCTGCAAGCAGCTTTATTTGCCATTACACGTTCATGTGAGTGATTTTGCTTGTTTAAATAGAATGTTTGTATCCAAAGGAAGACCACTGCTTGTGTTAATTGTTTGTAAAAAATTGCACGAAAATTCCAAACAATGGGTTGCCAGACAACAATATCTCCCAATTTTCCTGCCAGACAACAAATAACAACTGATTTCTCCCCGGTTTCCCTCTTTAAATTTAACACCTGATTTTTACCCCCCAAATTCCAAAAGTTATTAAACCCAAAAACGAAGGACCCTAAATATACCGGGTCACACCCGTTTGGGGACACCTTATCAGTTCTGCCATGCACAGTTGTCTTACTTCTTGCTGGCGTTTATTTTCCTCGAACTATCACTGTTTATCAATCGTCGCTCGGTGCAAGACATGCCTATAGCACCCGTAATTTCTTGAGCATTGCTGTGAATTCTATAGCAATGGAGGAGGGTCTGATCAGACTCTGTGGACGTCACAAATAGTGTTGTACACTGCTCACAGATTGGCAAATTTTGCGTAGAACGCTCTTTCTGTGCAATTACTCGAGAGTACCATGCCTTATTGCTTCGAATCTGGTCACGAAAAGTGACTTGGACTCTGATCTAAGCGTACGAGTGAAGATTGCACCGATGTCACACAAACTACCGCCGGTGGAAACAAAAGTATGCGCATTGGTTAGGCCTAAATTGTCGCGTTTCAATCCGTGAGCACTGTACATCCTCAAAGGTACCCGAGCATTAGCAACTGCTTTGGAATGTATGATCAGCCAGGTACATACCCAGTCACGCCTCTATATAACGAAGTTGTACTTGCAGCGAAAAACTTGTTATATCGAGAATTTCGCTTCCCACCCTGACATCGGGGTTTCGTTAATTCAATGGAACTAAGATGGGGAAATAAAAATAGTTACATCGCAAATTTCGTTAAATCGAGGTTCGTTATATCGAGGCTTCACTGTACAGCAGAAATACTTGACCCATTTTAGCATATTGGACAACTGCGCTCACCACTGTTACTGTGATTTGAGTGCCACTAGTCTGGGGACAAGTTTGCCCAATAAAGAGCTAGATTCTCAACTTAACTCTAGGCAGTATTTGTCATTCCGTAACGTGACTACAATGTGATGGTATTCAGGTCACGAACGAGACGAAGGGAAATCGAGGGACCCGATTTTTTTAAATCCCTACCAGGTGAAGCCGGCAGACAATGAAACCAAGAAAAGCTTAGGGTGCATTGCTTGTGTTGATTGATTTCAAATGTAGAAATAATAAATTAAAAGAAAATGAAAGACGTGAAAAACAACTTGCCGCAGGTGGGATTTGAACCCACGTCTTCACATGTCACCATGCGACGCTCTTACTAATTCAGCTACCGCATCGCTTTAATGCAATTTCAATTAGAACCTTTTTTATGGGGCAAATCCAATGGGTTTTGATGCTGCGTTGATCAGACTGTGTGGAGAGCAGTTTAGTTTGTTGAACGTAGCATTCAGTGTCATACCACTCTGAGCCATGCCTAAGGCAAGTTGTGGTGGCAGAATGGATGTGAAAGCTTTTCTTTTACGATTACTACTGTGTTGGACCTGAATTTGTTTTTTGTTTTTTTTTTGGCTTTCCATGTGCCATGCGACTGTGTTGAAGAGGACTTCATTGGTGCCGCATCAAAGCGTAAAAGTGGTTGCCAGCTCTCAAGTTAAACAAAATTGACTTTCATGTTATTAAAGCATGTGGGTAACAGCATAAACAGACGACCACAAGAAGGGAGACACGCACACACAAGCGCTGCTTGTCCCTTTCCCTTGCTTCACTCTGGCAATTATAAGGTGTGCTATCCCTGCCAATAAAACCAGTTGTCAGTTAGTGCTTGTGTGTATGTGTCTCCCTTCTTGTGGTCATCTGTTTGAACTGTTACCCACATGCTTCAAGATGAACCAACTCGTCCAAAAAGAAGTATTGATGTTGCTATTAAAATTTCTTTTTTTCGAACTGCCCAATTGTTTCGACATTTTTATTACCCTGTTAGTGTAAAAACAGGGTAATAAACTTTACTACTTTACGTAAAAGGTCGAATTTATTTGTAAACAATTTTCAACATAACGAAGTTAGGTGCCAATTTTATCGACTTCATTACATCCAGGTTGAACTGTATTCGCACAAGCCTACTTCAATGAACTAAAGAGCTTGTTCCAGCTTACCTACTATTACTAGAGTAGGGGCAAAGGGCGCACTGATGTTTGCCTTGGGGCTTCTCTGCGTGTGTTGACAGCCTGTGCCTGTTTAGGTGCTCTACCGATGAGAAGCAATCGCCGCACATCTCGCAACAGAAGACCGGCACAGGCTTGGAAGCGATTTTGGTGTTTTTCAACTCTGGAATGTAAAAAGGGGCAGTATGCATCTGTAAGAGTGCAAGCATTCCATGCATGACTGCTAGCAACTACACAGCCTCAATATATTACAGTAGCCATGAAACTTAAGGCAAAGCTCTGTCGTTCATTGTCCTCTGGCTGCTTCTGTCCCCGATTGAAACAATGCTGCTTTTTGCACAAGTGTTCTTCTGGTTCATCCCAGAAATGTACAGATGGGGTCCACTGTCAGAGGGAACGCACATTACCAGCGCATGACAGCATTCCCTTCAGTGACAGTTCGTAAGCCTCCATTACGACAGATGACATTGCGGAAGATTAGGCTATATTTCTTGATACTGATGCTAAGCACAGGATATCTGCCAAACAGACTGCTTGTATTCAATTAAAAAATTAAATTCTGGGGTTTGGCGCGCCAAAACCAATTAAGGTATGATGATGAGGCGCGCCATAGTGGAGTGGCTCTGGATTAATCTTGACCACGTGGGCTTCTTTAATGTGCACCCAACGCACAGAACACGGGTGTTTTTGCATTTCACTTCCACCGAAATGCAGGCTCCGCGGTTCCCGCAATTATGTAAGTGGGTCATGTGCTCTAAAATGTTTTTATTCACAATGTTATTTATCGCTAAAATTTTGAAGTTATACAACAGCACTATGCAATTCACCTTGCAAATAGTGTCCATCTCTTCAAGCAATCTAGCTGATGTGACAGAACTGCCATATCAACCACAGTAACTCTTCATAGCAAGTTTCACTGGTGTTTGCTAATTTGGCATATTCAAGTTCCCAGATTTTCCCAGGTTTTCCCTGAATATTTTATGAAAATTTCCTGGCAGACTACAACACTGGCGCATTCTGCTACGGCAACATCGACGTAATTTTGGCTCATACACCTAAATCAGTTCTGCGTCCCGGACAGGGGCCATGTTGAATAAAGTTTTCTCTCTCTTTAAATCAGAGTTCATATGACCTTAATGAGCAGTTCCACAGCAGCATGACATGACACTGTCAATTAATTGCACATATGGGGTGTTCTACCCTAAAGATGACCTGTCGCATTTTTCGAAGTTTCCCTGCCATGGCCCTAAATGTGGCTGCAATATGTAAAAAAAAAGAGAGAGAGAGAGAGAAGAAGGTCCACCAGTACAGTAGAGTTGGACACTCTCTCCTGACAATTTTTAGGTCTCGCAGGCAAGTCTTTTCAATAAAATGAAATGGTAATGCAACGCACTATTGATCACGGATGGATCCCACCAGCAACGCAGAGAGCCTGGTGAATCCAGTCCAGTGGCGTTACCTGGAAACGGTCCTGTTGGAGGCATGTTACCTGTAAAACGTAGCAGCATTAAATGTTACCTTGACAACAAATTAAATTGTTTCAGATACTGCATACAACTTTTTTAGCTTTCTGTCACTAGAAATGCATAAATAACAAATCACAACCTGCAACCATTCATATAGTTTACAGTCGCACTTCGGGCTAATAAGTTTTCAGGTTAATGAGTCTTCGGAAACTGCAAGCAAGACACTTGGCAGCTCTTGTGAGCCAGATCCAAGCAGATGCATCGTGATAATATACATGATGGAGCCATTTTTAACAGTTCAAGGTGCAAGAAAGCAGCAAAACGCACCACTGTAGCACAATTCTACTGTTGCTTCTACAATAAACTGCCACTTTTTCGTTTATTATATCGTCAAAATACAAAAAAGGGACACTGCACTCGTTAGGGACTAAACCTCGGTCAGCAGGGTGTGAACATGGCGTCCTATTTGATCTGCAATGTCTCATAGGAAGCGTGCGGCACTTAAAGGGGGCGCAGCAAATTGCGGTGGCAGCACCACCATCGAATGTGCCATTATTACTAGTTGTACAGGCCATCCCCAGTGCACCACATGCATTTCCGCATGTTCGCCTGCTTCACACAGTGTTCGACACCCATCAACAGTGATCACAAACAATTCACAGTTTTGAATGTGATAGCAAAGTACTACGCAACAGCACGAAGTAAGGCTCGTAGTTTTATCGGTCGTACAATTGCAGTAAATATCCGCTTACTAATTAAATCAGCAAGCATGGTCTCACGCACGCACAGACAAACAGGAACCGATGTGGTGGTGGTGAATTGTAGCAACAGGCGGGTTTAGCCTGGCGATCAAGCCCAGCAATTGCTCTGCCCGAGCACCTCTTACAATATCGCTGAATGGTTTCACCATATGTCCATCAAACCAGTCTCTCTTAAGAATTCCATAAAGAACCGATCTTACTCGATGATCACACGCTATCGCAACACTGGCGTGATGGAAAGCACCAACTAAGGGGAGCAAACACTTCTGTGGCATCTCCCTTCAACACGTCTCCGAAACTTGTATAATTATGCGAACTCTAGCACTACGCACACGCGAAGACAGCACACATTCAGCCACCAGCCATCTCGGCTCCCGAACTTTGCACCCACCAGAGATGACCTCCAAGCATGGCTGGGCTAGAGGAGGAGACGCGTGCTCGCCTGCCCCCATCTACACAAAGGTGAACACAAAAGAGTGCTCGTTTCTCGGCGTCATTTGGATTCACGATCCCATAACTAGCCAATTTTGATATCATCATCAGCAGCAGCAGCCAATTTTTTATGTCCACTGCATGATGAAGGCCTCTCTCTGCGATCTCCTATTAACCCCTGTCTTGTGCTAGCCGATTCCCCAACATGCGCCTGCACATTACCTAATTTCATCACCCCACCTAGTTTTCTGCCATCCTCGACTGCGCTTCCCTTGCGTTGGCACCCATTCTGTAACTCTAATGGTCCTCCGGTTTTCAATATGTACATGCATAAATGAACTAGCGCACAGCTGTTGCACCTAACACACAGTTCTTCCACTCCTATGAAGGTGTGGCTATTGTGTATCGCTACAAGTGCACACATAGCTCTGCCGAAGGCTTTGCCACGTCATCGCTTCGTCCAGCGAGACACACCTTCCAACGCCTGCGCACACCACCAACCTCGTAAAAACTGAAAGCTATAAGTAGGCTGCGTGCCACGGAAACATAACTGCTCGCTCTAGGACCATTCGACCAGACTTGCTGCATCACTAACAAGGCTGATGTTTTCCCAAGACTTTGCTGTATTGCATTTTACATTCATTATTTTCTGAAGAGATAAACCAGCGTATGTTGGTATTCTTTGTTGGGATCTATGGCTTCGCAATCCCACAAATGTTTACATTGTACGATAAACTTGTTTGCGTGCATCAGAAATGTGATTTCATGTCGCTTTACTAATCACACCGACTGGTTAGGCAGAAAAGCTTACGAACACGAAAAAGTGCATATGCATGATGTTCACTGAATGTTTTCCATGCTTTTGACCAACAATAACACTTTGGCTTCATTTTCAGGAGCGCTTATTTTTCTTTCTAGTAAAGTGCATTAGGCAAACACCTAGAGCTTTGCGGTGTTAAAGGGCCCCTAAACCACCTCAGATATTTTTTGAACATTTTAAGCAAACATGCGCATCGAGTTCAGAATGCCATCACGATCAACATTGCCAAACGCTGCAGCGCTACACGCCGCAGGCGCATCGCAAAATCAAAAAAACAATGCCGTCTGTCACGATCCGCCCCGGACCGTGAACGAAAGGGGAGGGGCCGAGGAACCCCCATCCCAGATACGACGCGCAGCGTGGTGGTGATGAACGATGACTGACTGCCGAGCAGCTGTGCTCGCGCGAGATGTTTATTCAATGCGGTGAACCAATGTTGCCCCCCGAGCTTCGGCGGGCCACTGAGCCTAGCAGGCCAACTAAAAATATGGCTGGGGTTACGTCACACGATCGTCACACCCCCTTACCCCCAGTTTGTTTGTCCACGCAAACAACACAAACAAAAAGTGTTAACCAGGCGAGTAACAGTCCAGCGGCCTCCGCTGTCGAGTACTCCGCCTGGGCACAGGTGTTGACGATCCGGGTGTGGCAACGCCGGGTGCTCCCTGAGCCAGTTGAGCTCCGTCCGGAGGGTCAGCAGTGACCGGCCTTGAAAATGGCGCCGAACTTGGTAGTGGCTCAACTGGTGCTGCACAACTAGCGACGCTTGCCGCCTCTGGTGCTTCGCTGGCAGCGACCGGTGTTGCCGTTGGCCCCCCTGCGGGCTGGCCTTCTGAAGTGGTGCCCAAGGTTGCAGGCTCGGTCACGAGGCGAGGCCGAACATGGTCGGCGTGCCGGTGCCACGTGTTCCCGTCCGGCATGCGGACGAGCAGCGATGAGGCGCTGGCAGGAGATAACACCTCTCCGGCGGACCAGGGTGGACCAGGACGGAAATTCCTGGTGAAGACCGGAGCTCCCGGCTCCGGCAAAGGCCCGGGACGGCACCCTCTGTCAGCAGCCAGCTTCTGCTTCAACTGTTTCAGGAGCGCTGTGGACCGGAGGTCGGATGCAGGACGTCCAAGGGTGTCTTTACCATCCGACCCAGCAGGAGC
Organism: Dermacentor silvarum; assembly: GCF_013339745.2. Taxonomy (NCBI): domain Eukaryota; kingdom Metazoa; phylum Arthropoda; class Arachnida; order Ixodida; family Ixodidae; genus Dermacentor; species Dermacentor silvarum. Next base: position 159,519,919 of record NC_051162.1, read on the forward strand.
TCACAGGGGGCACGGCCAGTGACGTCGTGGGGCGTGGTCCAGTACTGAAACAGTGCCCGGGCAACCTGCGTCCGCAAATCTCCAGCCTTACACTTTTTCAGTTTGTCCTTGATTGTCTGTACCACCCGCTCGGCTGCACCGTTTGAAGCAGGGTGGTACAGCGGAACCATCATCCGGCGAATTCCGTTCTTTGTCAGCCAGGCCAGGTACTCTGTGCTGGTGAAAGCGGGGCCATTGTCGGACACGATGACGTCCGGCAACCCCTGGGCGGCGAAGACCTGTCGCAGCGCCGCAATAGTCGCGCCTGCTGAAGGAGTGGTGACAGGTAGGACCTCCACCCACTTCGAAAAGGTGTTCACCACTACCAGGAAGTAGTGGCCCTAGAATGGACCCCCAAAATCCACATGTAAGCGGGACCAGGGTCTCTGTGGGAATGGCCAGGGGGTGATCTCCACATGACGTGAGGCCTGCTGGTGCTCCTGGCAGACCTGGCAGCTCTACACCATGTGAGCAATGTCCTGGTCCAGGCCAGGCCACCAAACGTGAGACCGGGCCACCATCTTCGTCTTTTCTACACCAGGATGACCCACGTGCAGCAACTGCGGGAACCTGGACCGGAGACTTTGTGGGATCACCACCCTGGAACCCCAGAGTAGGCAGCCCTGCTGCAGGCTCAGCTCGGCAGCCTTGTGGCTGTAAGCCTGCTGCACCAACTCCTCCCCTCAGGACATCGCCTTGACCACCTGGGACAGGACTGGATCCCGGCTGGTCGCCTGTGACACCGCAGATCTGAAGAGTACCTCCGGGTACGCGTGCTCCAGCATGAACAGTTCAGCAGGCTCTGGAGCAGCAGCTGGCACCTCCGGCAGGGGCAGGTGGCTAAGGGCATCAGCAGGTCCCAGGTCCTTTCCCGGACGGTAGACCAGCCGGTAGTTATAGGCCGCAAGCCTCAAGGCCCAGCGTACCACTCGAGGCGAGGCCTGCACGGGAACCGCCTTGTCCGGCCCCAGCAGACCCAGCAGCGGCTTATGGTCCGTGATTGCCTCAAATTCTCTGCCCCACAGGTACTGGTGAAAGCGCTCGACCCCGAACATGAGGGCCAGGCCTTCCTTATCCAGCTGGCTGTAACGTTGCTCTGCAGCAAAAAGCCGACGGGAAGCAAACGAAACAGGGTGTTCCTGGCCATCCTTGGCCTGGTGCGCCAGGACGGCTCCCACACCGTACGGCGACGTATCTACTGCTAGGACGACAGGCTTGTCCGGATCGAAGTGCACCAGCACTGGAGCCTTGGTGATTAGCTCCTTGCTGCGCTGGAATGCCACTTCCTGCTCCTTCTTCCAGGTCCACTGCTGACCATCTCGAAGTAGAAGGAGGGGCTGTAGATGCGCCGACAGGTTCGGTAGGAAACTCCTGTAGAAGTTGATGAGGCCAAGGTAGCTCTGAAGCTCCTTCTTGTTGTGGGGCTTTGGCGCCTTGAGCACAGCATCAACTTTGCGGGGGGCTGGGGACAGGCCAGCCTGGGAAATGACGTGTCCCAGGTACTCAACGCTGGGGGCCAGGAAAACGCACTTTTCCAGCTTGAGCTTGAGACCGGCGTCCTGCAATCGTGCCAGGACGTTGTGCAGGTTCTGCAGGTGGTCCCCGTCGTCGGTGCCAGTAACCAGGATGTCGTCCAAGTACACCGCCACGTGCCTCATGCCCCTGAAGAGGTTGTCCATCTCCCTCTGAAAAATGGCCGGGGCTGAGGCCACGCCAAACGGTAAGCGCGTGTACTGGAAGAGCCCCAAAGTTGTCGATATCGTGACATACTTCCAGGAGGCATCCTGGAGCACCAGCTGCGGGTAAGCGTCTCTGAGGTCGAGCTTTGTGAACTTCTGTCCCCCGGACAACGCTGACCAGAGATCTTCAATCCGGGGCAGCGGGTACTTCTCGACGGTAGCGACGGGGTTGATGGTGACCTTGAGAGATCCTGACACTCCCATCTTGAGGACTGGAACTATGGGAGCGGCCCACTCGGAGGTCTTGACGGGCACCAGGATGCCCTCTCGCTGTAACCGTTGCAGCTCCTGGGTGACCCCGTCCTTCAGGGCGAACGGCAGTGGGCGAGGCTTGAAAAAACGAGGCAGGGCTCCCTCAGGAACATAAATGCTAGCCGTCGTGCCAGCAAATGTGCCCACCCTAGGTTGGAACAGGGACTTGAAATCGGTCAGGAGGCTTGGGACATCTTTGACCACATGTAAGACGGCCTGGCCTCTTGGTACTCCGGCAACCGAACGCCCAGTGCGTGAATCCAATTTCGGCCCAGCAGTGTCGGTGATGACCCCTTGGTTAAATAAAGGGAAGGGTTGCCTCCTTGTCACCAAAGCGAACGCTGACCTGGGCCTGCCCCTGGACCTGGGAGAGCTGTCCGGAGTAGCTGCGCAGCATCACGCACGAAGCCTCGACGGACATGTCGGGGAAAATACGCTTGAACAGTTTCCCGGCCATGACCGACACGCTGGCCCCTGTGTCCAGCTCCATGGAATAGGGGTGCCCGCAGACTTCAACGGTCAGCAGATACGGTGGCACAGATGACGGAACAAGGCCTGTGTGCCACATGTCGAAGATTGGCGGGTTCTCGGCCATGACGTGGAGCCTGGCCGCTGAAGGACCCGCGCCTGCTGCCGCACGTCTTCTTCGCGAACCCTTGCGACGGCTACCCTGACCGCGTGCTTGTGTGGAACCTGGGCTTGATCTAGGCTGCTGCTGCTGTCCGCTGTTCGTCCTCCCCCCTCGGCAAACCCGTGCGAGGTGCCCAGTTTTTCCGCACGTAAAGCATTGTGCTTGGGAGAATCGGCACTGTGAGGGGGAGTGGTCACCACCGCAGCGACTGCACGTAACACCCTTAGTCGTCATCTTGTTGACCGTTGCTTCCGTCGACGATGAGCCGGTCGCGCGTGCAATCTCGCCGGCGTCCTTGGCAGCAGCGTCCATCGCCTGCACTGCCTTCACGACGTCGTCCAGCGAGGGATCAGGAAGCTCCAGGAGTCATGTCTGCATCGGTGGGGTTGTTTATCCCGCAGACGAAACGGTCCCAGAGCAGCGAGTCGAGCTGGTCCCCGAAGGCGCAGGCACTCGCTAACCCTCTTAACGCAGCGACGAACTGGCCGAGGGTCTCTCCTTCGCGGCGGCTCCGGTTGAAGCGAAAACGCTCCATTAACGTTGACGGTGCCGGGCTGAAGTGCGACCGCAATGTGTTGAGCAGCTCACTGAGTGTCTTGACATGCGGTGTGGCCGGCTTGAGAAGGTCGAGCAGGCGACTGAAGACGCGGGTCCCGCAGCTGGCCAGGAAAATGTCCCGCTATTTTGCCTCGGGTGTGTCGTTCGCCCGGAAAAACACGTGAACTTGCTCCTCGTAGACTGGCCAGGCGGACCCATCACCCTTGAACGGCTCGAGCCTCCCATACAGCGGCATGGCGGCAGGAACGGGGGGCAGTGTCTCGCCGCTCTCGGTGGCTTGGGTCGACACGTGGGCTTCCTTCGTCGCCAGTGTCACGATCCGCCCCGGACCGTGAATGAAAGGGGAGGGGCCGAGGAACCCCCGTCCCAGACCAATGTTGCCCACCGAGCTTCAGCGGGCCACTGAGCCTAGCAGGCCAACTAAAAATATGGCTGGGGTTACGTCACACGATCGTCACACCGTCCTCCTCTCCTGGCCTTTCCAGTATCCCCAACGGATGTCACGATTTCACCAGGGTGCATCTGGTGATGTCAACCGGGTCGACAATGTCGATTGGTCGATCAAGAACCTACGACTTCCGGTTAGTCTGCTAGCAGTTACGCGCGCTCCCTGCTCTTCTTCGCCGCGTTGCTTGCTTGTGCGTGCTTGCGAATCGGTAATTACAGCCCACAACACAAGTGCCAAATCGCTCGCATTCCAACACAGTCGTGCTTAGCGGTCTGATTAGCTGCGCAAATAGAGTCTGACGGCGTTGGCCTTTCTAGATGTGCACGCACCACAGGATCCTGAGTGGCACGCTTCGCATGAGCACGGGCAGGCACAGCAGCAACAGCGGGTAGCCGAAAAGCGCGAAGTCGCGGCTAAGGCCCGTCAACGTTACCGGCACAGTAACTCGTCGCATGCTGTTTGCCATTCGCGGGCCGCCGTTCGACAGTGGTTTTGCTTGCGAACGGTGAAATTTCCTTGCTGTACGTAGAGAGTATGAGACCAGGACTCATTTGTGCGGCAGCCTCACTGCCGCTGATCGCTCAACAGCGCCGATATCGTCGCTATATAGGCCTTTTCCGGTTCCCTTCAAAGCTAAAGCAGACGGCGCTTCAGAATGAATTACCGACGCTCACGAGCCGCAATATTTTCTTATCGTTGTCGCTTTTCGCAATAAATGTACACAAAGAATTAAAATACGCTGATATTAGGAGCGCTGTCCGCTGCAATGCGAGCACAGCCGAGCCGGTCGTCTCCCGTCGGTAGCCATGCGCTACAGCTGAGCTTGATAAGTATCGGAGCTCTCGTTCAAGTTAAACGTTTGACAGCGGATAGTGTTTCTCATAAAATGTACAATTTACGCATCGCTTTATCTAGCGGAAATTATTTTGCTTGGAACAGAAGCTGCAGCCGATGTTTTCGTCGCCAGCGGCAGAGGCACGCAGCTTCGCGTGTCGTCGATTGGCCCGTCGATCGTGTAGTACGTCGGCCGAACTGCCGTATCCTTTGGACACCTCTCTCGCGGCAGACGTTCTACGGCACTAGAGGTCGGTTCGCCATTGGTATATTTGCTGCTAGTGTGGACGTGCCTTAACCGGAAGTGGACAGTGTTTTGAGAAGTGCGTTGGTGACGAGGAATGTCACGTGACATTTGGAGGAGCACTCAGCGAAGAGGAGAGACCAACCAACGAGGAGAGTTGCGAAGGAAAGAGCGAAACGAGCGACGCTGTGTTTCAATCATCAAATGTGTGTAACTCGACTATTAAGGCCCCATTTCGAAAAATTCTCACGGCTACGTGTTCGTTGTAGACTCGTGCACAACTGCAACATCACAACTAAATTTCGACCTCTGGGTGGTTTAAGGGCCCTTTAAAAACAAGATAGAAATAGCAGGCACCTTTAATGTACACGGCATGCGTGGAGGTCAGCAAGGCGAAGGTCAAGTGAACAAACGGTTACGGCGAGATCTAGGAGGTGAAAGTGCAGTCGAAAAAAATTTAACCGATGGGTTTCCAATGGAACTAATTAATTACAACAAGGCAAGCTGTGATCACGTTAAAAGTGCGAGCATGCAGGCGTTATTATGTCAACGATCATGTACTTCGCTCAACGTACACTGCATATCCACCGCTCTAGCTTGTCACATAGGCATGGCAATGTCGAGAAACGTAAGAAAAATTTCCTCCACTGGACTTGCAGTACAGTAGTACACAGAGTAGAATATATATTCAAGAAACCAACAACACAACAATTTGCAGGTGACATTACGAAGGTGTGACGTAAGCCCACACAGTGCTTCACTATACTATGGCTGCAATAACATTCATGACAGACAACTTCGTTTCACCCTACACAGCAGCACCCCTGTCGTACCACACATTCCATGTTGGGCTCGACAGAAATACATTTGAAGGCAATGCTCTTCATTAACCCTTTAAGTTTAAATATGAGACATATAAATACAGAGAAAAAATGTTTATTTTCTGTCTAAACGTGCAAAACACATCAAGAATAAACATAACAAAAAGAAAAAATATTTTTTTTGGAAATGTTTTCAGCAAGAGGGGGCAAACCCCAGGCAGGAAAATTCACCTCAAGCCCACCTAAGGCGTTGTTTTCAATTTCGATAGAGAGCTCTCATCATATGTGAACCATAGGTGCACATTTCATCTGCTCTACATCACACGTGTGACACCACTGCAGCTGGATATCTTGCATTGGCCTGTCTATTCTGACCTTGCTTTCAAAAGACAGTGAGTCGCGTGCCAAGCTCCTTCCTCGTCCAGTGTTCTTACTCTAAACAAATAAATGACGCTTGCCCCCTGTCATTCAGTGTTGGTCAAAGGCATTTAGCCAGAACCTTCATACTCAACACTGAAACTCGGCAAGAAACAAATTTTTTTTCGGGTATGTTGCTGTAGGCAACACTCGTCAACAAAGGGTTAATATATGTGCAGTCGCTGACGTTTAAAACAAGGGCGTGTGGCCAGGCTCAGCCAGTGAAGCCTGAGGTGGTGGGCTCTACATGGCGCCGGTGCTCGAGTCTTGATCAGACTTTTCATCATCGACTTCTCAGGCACCGACCGTGCAAAGCAGCGGCTGTGTCACTACACATTCAATGCACACCACTTGCAGGTTGGTTGATGAAGCTCTAGTTTCCACAACAGTACGTGCCAATAGCTTGTGAAATGGAGAGTGGAGATGGGGCGTTTCTATGCACGGGACAAGTATTGGCATATCCAGCCAATCACTCTAGAGTGCTGTGGCAGTTATACAGAAATCGTACGAACCAGCAGTAAACCTTTATTAAGAGACTAAGGCTGCTCCACAATATGAATAGGCATGAAGAAATACTGCATAGATGCTTGACACGCGTAAGGTGATTTAGGGCTGCCCTTTAGTATCCCCCCAAAATTAAAAATTTAGGCTCCTCTAGGCTTGAACAGAGAAAAACGGCAAAAGCTTTTAAAACTGTCAATGTGAAAACTTAATGTCATCTTTAATAATAACAATGTCAATTTTATTTCACTTTAACGAATACATCACAAATCGGTGAGCATTGAGCTAAAGGTGTTTCGCAACGTCTGACGAATGTCCAAGACTCCCATTGGTAAATCAAGCACACACAGTTGCAGAATGACATATACAATATGATTTACAAATTGTTTATAAATATACTATAACTAGAATCCTAATAATGTCAGAAATATGTTGCAGCATAATAACAAGCACAAAACATAACACAAATTTTAACTGTAATACATTTCAATATACAATATGTACAATTGCCGAGAGACAAAAAAGTAACAACACGTCTACTACGTCTCTCCTAACCAAAACTGTTCAAAGGCTTAGAAGAGAGAATAATGTTTGATGCGTGCATTCTATTTTATGGGTATGGATGATTAATCAGAGCCATATGTTGTTGGACCTTACCGTCACTGGGTAAATGTGCATCTGCCCACACATTCCACAGTGACATCTCACAAGTTATTACTATTGTTTCAAAATAAAAAAAAATTATCCTTCAAAATCTACCACAACCACTGCAAGAGTTATTGCTCGAAACCACATATAATGCCCAATGAATTTTACAACCTGCGCCATAGACTAAGCTTGGGATGGCCTTATGACTTCGCTCTTGAGCAAATCCGAGTTCTGGAGGCTTTCCACCAATATTTCTCTCATTCCCTTCAGTCAATGTGGTAGAGGTTTTAGATTCAAAATGAGGTTAGCACATACAGCAGACCTCACACCTGTTAATAACGTCCATCTGCGTTATTGCTAGTTTCTTCTATCCCCTGCCATCGAGTCTTATTTCAAGGAATGGATTGTCCGGACTTTGAAGAGTTCGTAAACGCGGAATGCAGGCATTGCTAGCTGTTAAGAACAACACACTTATCTGTAGCTATTCACAGTTCTGAGGTCTGTACACACTTCATTACAAATGTTAACAGCAAACGAGGCCTAAGTGAAGCAAGCTAAATGCTACACACTGTTAGCCGCAGATGGGTCCCACCAACAGTTCAGGAACCCGGATAAATTCGGTCCAGTCATCGTGGCGGTACCTGCATGAAGCAACAGTGCACACAATTAGTCAGGCAATAAAAGAAGCTGCGTTATCAAACCACAACACGGAACGAGTCTGCAATGTATACTTTCAATGACGTGTAGCCACACCTATGGGTTTCTGCATTAAGGTGTCCTCAAGCCATCAGTTGGCCAATGTCGTTAGGTGGGCAAATTGCCACTCTTCTGCTCAGGAGTTAAGCTTTCCTGTAAGCAGCACTCAACATTTTCAAGTGGATTCAAGCGGAGCTTTCTTTGTGGCATGCACTGAGTTTCGATGCAGTGTTGTTTATTAACTGCAACAGTACGGGAAGTCTGGGTACTCACAAGCAGGGTATCGAACCGGAAGTGAACTGAAAACTGGAAAGAAACTATTTTTTTGCTTGAACCAGAACTGAACCATAATGTTACACGATTTCTTCCACTGCGGAGCGATACCAAAGGAAAAAAATAAGTTTTTTTTTCAGTTTAGGTTGGCAATCTTTCCTGGAGCTTTTCATCCATGCATTCCCGGCACTTGTGGCTCAGCCGTGCTACCTCATTTGTAAATACAGACCATCTTTCCATGATTTTAAATCTAGCAGCATCGTTAGTACAGTTTTCAGCGTACTGTGTCAGCGGGCAGACTACAGTAAGCGTTGTGTTAACATGACTATTTTCATCGCATCCGACGCGAGGACTCGCCAGACTGTGATGCCTGCAAAGCACCTGAGACAGTGGAGTACATATACTTTTTGCTTGCCCCAATATCATTCTGAACGGCAGACATATTGATCTCTTCATTAGCAGCAATTAACAACTGGCGGCCGTTGAGATAAAAAGTGTCACTGGGCCACCGACCAGACGTATCAATGAAGCGAGCCATCAAGGCTATCTTAGAATATTTAGTCAACACTAAAGCGCCCTTCGAACACCAACGTTTATATAACCACATCCTACTGCCTGTCCACATCATTACTCCTCAGTCTCCTATTTTTCTCTACATCCCTTCCCCCCTGAGCAGAGCAGCCCGCTGGATGACACTGCGTTTCCTCAATATATTCTCCTCTCTCTCTTCCTCAATAAAGGTTCACTTCACATAGATTCCAGCATTGGGTGCTGAATCTACACCCAGGTGACAACTTTCTGTGGCAGCCCAGCCGAAAGCTATGGAGCCAAAGCACGCATTTATTTTACTACACATCTGCATGCAGTCCGCGAATGTAAGCAACTGGAAGCTACAAAGCGTAAAAACAAACCGTAGCAATTATAATTTTTATTTTTTGTTCAATATTTACCATTTTTGTTCAATATTAAACCAATAAAGAGCTTGCTTAGGAAAATTATTTCTGTTTGTCGATGTTCCTAGTTTTCTGGCTTCTAATGTCCATGTCCGGTTTTCCTGGACCTGTAAACCACCAGCAAAACGTTGGCACTACTTGGTGTAGTAATACAACAGAAGCAGCTCCTCACGTGCGAGCATGTGTGCGTAGCTGTGGCTCTGCTGCCACAGAAAGTTGTCGGGTGTACATAATTCTTTTGTAACTACATGCGGGATGAAGAACAAACCACAGGCACAACCTTTCAGTGCAGCTACACAGCAGCATCAAAATGTACAAAATAAATTGATGCTGTTTTCCTGTAATTATTCTACGGTTATGTGAACTTGAAGAAATGAATATTCACCTATGATTACGATACTCCCTAATGCGAAATTTTGAGCGCAGCTCTATACGTACTTTCATTTCGCGATATGTTAGCTGGCGTGGACAATCGGTCTCGTGCAGCACTTTGCAAACGGAGAAAAGTGTGGCACAACTGCCCCGCTAATCTGGAGATCGCGAGAGCCAGCGCATGGGTGACGAGTGGGCGTGATTCACAGCAGCCGTCGCTGACAGACCTCCCAGAAAGCAGTACTCTGGCATTTTTGCCAAGCGTGCTTGTGGACAATGCATGCTACTCTGGCGCCATCTAGTAGCCACGTCACCGCACTACGCTTTTCTTCTCACGCTTTCACCACACCCTCCTTTGCTTTCCTCCTCATGGTTCCGCTGCACCCTCCTCTCCGCTTTCCTCCTCGCACCTCTTCGCTCTCACCGCCTTTTTCATCCCCCACTACGCTCAGCGTTCACTCTCGTCTTTCACTGTGCTCGTTAGCTCCATTACAAGGGATGATGCCAAGGCCGACGCTCCCCGCTAGAACGGGCGCCTGTCACCTTTACTTGGGAGTGTGGAGAGTTGTGTACATGCGCTACTCTCGATGGAGGAGAGACACGACCGGCGGCACAGCAAACAAGGATTTAATATGTACAGGGACGGTGAGCGCACGCGACACACAACACTAAAACCGAAAGTCAAAACTAAAGGCACGTGAAACTAAAATTGATTCAACAAAAGTCTCCACTGGAACTCAAACAGCAAACTCAGATTAACTACAAACTACTTAAACAGAACTATCTCAGTTTCGGAGCCTCGCTCCGCCTTAAAGTCTCTCGGTCAGTCTTAGCTTCTGCTCGCCAAAGTCTGGCCACCTTGGCCCCGGCCTAACTGCGTCGTAAAGCGGAAACGGGGTTCTTGTCGCGTCCGTGTCGGGCTCGTCCGAAGCGTTGAGAGTGCCGTAGGTGCCGACGCCTCGCGTTGTCTCTTTTGTCGGCAGTGAGCTCGTCGGCTCGTCGGTGATGAGCTCGTCAGCTCGTCAGCGATGGCGCTCGGCGTTGCTTAGGCCCACCTGGATAGGCCTAGCGTCGGGATGCGTCGCAACCTCTTCGTGAGTGCCGACGTGGCGTCCCAAGGAGAATCGAACGTGCCGGTCTGCCGCAGAAGGGCGATCCTCTCTGGGGTGCCCGGTCCTGCCGTGAGAGGCTGCAGCCAGTCCAGGAGCCTCGCTCGAACTTGCCGAGGTCGATGGCCACACCTTGGACGGCCAACGTCACGGACTCAGCCAGACCCCCAAGTCTCCCGTCGCCAGAGCGTAGCTGGAGATGCGACCTTCCTGGCCCGGAGCCACGTCGATAATCAACGGACAGCGCCGTTCATCCCTCGATTATGCCTCGGCTCACGCGTCTCGTGAGCTCGTGCCGTTCCGAACACCGGGCATCGCGTGCTCCTCTTCTTTTTCGCGCCACAGGCGGCCTCTTACATATGACAGTGCCTAAGAGCTGCACTCTAATAAGACTCTCTCTCAGTTGCTCTCTCCCACAATTGCTTAGAGCAGAAGTTCTCAAACTGGCTTCTGCAGAACCTATGAGTTCCACGAACGGCATATTAGGTTCCCGCAACAAGTCAGAACAAAGCCGACCCCGTACTGCCCAATCCCTTTTCACTTCGACAATTTATCGATTTACAGAATAAATGTTGCATTGTATTTTGGCTCTAACGAAGCCATCGCACAGCACATCCATGCTTAGGTAGTCTGCAAGCAATGAGAGGCTCATGGGGAGGCAGCACGCAAGGGTGCTTTGGTAGCAGTCTCGAGGTATTATTGAGGCACCCTGATCACTGCCCAACTGCTAGGCCCATGGTGGCCCTGCGGAGGAAATAAATATACTGCACAAAATACAACACAAGGATGTAGTAAGGGACACGGGCAAGCGCTTGTCTGAGTCAATTACTACGTCCTTATGTTGCATTTTGACTGACTGAATAAACTTTATTAGAACCAGCAAGAGGTGGTGGCTGGGCCAAGAGGTGGTGGCTGGGCCTCCCACGTGGGGACGTCGAGGTGTTGCCTCTTCGCCGCCTCACAGGCTTGCTGGGTCGCCCATAGTTGGTCGTCGAGGTTGTAGCTACGCAGGGCAGCGTGCCATCTCGACGAGAGGGATGTTGCATTTTGCGCAGTATATTTATTTCCTCCACAGAATGAACCAACTCACCCAACAAGCTTTATTGGGCCATGTGGACACCTTTAATTCGTGCTCGTGTGCATAGTTAGCAACATGTGAACAGCAATCAATCCAAAGACCTGCAAGCTGAGACCAACTTCAGAATTCAGCGGCATCTGCTTGGTTGACTCCAGTTGCTGATGGATGACAATATTGACCATTTAAACGAAATATTGCAACGTGGTGTGTGGGGCGCATTCACGCATTAATTGTGATGAAGACATGTCAGTGTTGGCATGCTGCAGTGTCAAAACAGGCCGGTTCACTACTGCACTGCGTCCATTCCATAATAAGACCACGCCACAAGGATTTTTATGCATGCGAGTGGCACTGGTGCATGCCAGGCAAAGAGGGCATTTAGGCTTAACGTTACGATCCGTATACTGAATGACGATCGAATATCGAGTGACTGGAAACATTTGTTTGCAATGAAATGAAATAAAGTTTTGTGTGTCTAACAATTCATTTGTGCGAAGAACACTTCATTAGCGTTTATAAATCACTGCACAGAGTAGTAGCTGTATGGTTGGCATGCGCTACATTACGGTGCACAAAGCTGTGCGGGGGGGGGGGGGGGGGAGGGGAATCACTTGTCTATATGCATTATCACGAGTTCCTCATCAGGAGCAATGGCCTTCAAACAGAAAAAACTAACCGCCAATAGCAGATGTCACACAAAGACAAGGCTGCTACTTTGGTTAGGCAGGTCCAGAGGGGATGAGGCCCTACCCTGGAGCAGCATCTCAGGCAGGGGCTACGGCATAGTGCTGCTGATCTCGAGATCATTTAGATAGAGGTGGAATGCAAAAACGCTCATGTATTGTGCATTGGGTACACGGTAGAGACCAAGGCTGTTGAAATTATTTTGGAGCCCCCAACATATACAGCGTGCATCATATTGAGATCGTGGTGTTCGCATGTAAAACCCCAGAATTTAATTTTAGTCAGGCACTGATTCCCTCCTCCCCCCTCACCTTTATACCTGAGACATGGCGGCATTTCAGCACTTACAGTACTGGGCATGATGCAGCAAGACCCTTTCCTCCTTTGCATTCTCTTTATGCCAACACATAAGTGGGGGAGAGGGAAAGGGCAGGGGTTCCACAACACTCCGAGAAAGCTAGTGGGGTTCCCAAGGGCGAGAACCCCTGGCTTAGAGTGAAAGAAACACACTACACATACTCTACAAACACACACTACACATACTCTACAAACACAATAAGAACTTGCCATATAGTTGCAAATACAGTCAAATCTCGTTAATTTGAACACGCTTAATTCGAACTGCCGGTTTATTCGAACTGATGATGTTGTCCCGTCAAAGTTATGTGTATTTCAATGGGCGAAAACGCTCCGTAATTCGAACGCGAAAGCATTTGCTACGGTTAATTCGAACATACCGCAGACCAACAATGCTCTCAGCAGTGCTCCAAATAACGCGGCGGCGCCTCCGACCGGCATTGCTCCAACACCGCCATAGAGCAAAAGCATAGGAGAGACCCCTTAATGCAGCAGCGGAGGCCCAGTCCGGCCAACGAAACTGTCCACGCCGGCAAACGCTCCCTTCCCGTTAACGGCAGAAAATTAAACTTCAAGGAGCAGGCTAAGCTGGCACCAGGCCAGCTGGACCAGCGGTGCCGGCACCCACGCCGGCAAACGCTTGCTTCCTGTTAACGCCAGAAAACGAAACTTCAGAGAGCGGGCTAATCTGCGCCGGGCCGGCGGTGCCAGCACGGCGTCGGTCGCGCATGGAGACAGTCAAAGGTGAGGGAGCTGCGAGGGAGTTGAGAGAGAGGGCGAAGGAAGCCCCTGAAGCCACTGCCACCGAAGCGGCGGAGTTGCCGAGGCCAAATCCGCTTCCCTGCCGCCCTCCTCCCTCACCTTCGACGGTCTCCGCGCGCGCCCACCCTTCACCATGCCGGCACCGTCCGCTCCCAGAACTTTCGTTTTCTGCCGTTATCGGGAACTGAGCGTTGGGCGATTGCGCTCGCTATGCGCTTGCGCGCCACAATATTACACTACTCGCACCGTTCGTGCATTGTGCTATGGTGCTCAAACTACTTCAAAAATACGTCCTTACTTTAATTCGAACTTCTTTTAATTCGAACAAATTTTCGGGCCCCTTCCGAGTTCGAATTATCAAGATTCGACTATACACAATTCCTGCGTAATGCAGTCAGCTATGTGAGTACAGTCTGTGATGATGATACTATTTTAATGTCTGCCATCCCTTTTACTAACTCATCCACGCAAATTCTGGAGCATTGTTAGTGACAAAAAAGCTGACTCTAATCAGTTAGTTCATGTTGATGGCAGTGATGTTGAAGAAAATCTGCGCTGCACTTGTGTTAAATGAAGCGTTTACCTCATTTCTTTGTGATGATAATCCCGCCAATTTACCGAATATTCCTCATTCCTCTTTTTGTACTATGAATTCCATATTAGTTGACTGGGATGGTATCAACCATTTGACTGACAATTAAAAGACATCCTCTTCTGTTACTAATTCAAAAATTCTAAAATGCACGGCACTATTTTCACTTGTTAGTCTGTCTAAACTGCTTGCACAGTAATTACAGTGCTCATCGCTTCCTACAACTGGAAAGCGACCATAAATCCATAAACCAGTCCATAAATCATGTAAAGCGCATTGTCCCAAGAACTACCACCCCATCTCATTCACTAGCATTCCATGCAAACTCTTAGAACACGTAATATATTCTCACCTCATCGATTTTCTGGCAAGTAACTCGTTCTTCCATCTATGTCAGCACGGTTTTAGAAAAAACATTTTCATGTGATATTCAACTTCTCTGTTTCACTAATGATTTGTTCGCCACCTTAGATCAAGGATTTAGTTTTGATTGTACTTTATTTTCTTGCCAAAGCCTTCGACTTCGGATGTCCATGATCTACATATCCATAAACTTAATCAGCTTAATACTGATCCAAATGTGTTGTCTTGGATTAAGGAGTGTCTTTTCAATCGAACTCAATACGTCACAGTCAATAACTATTCAACGGCTTTGCCACCGGTTGCATCTGGAGTGTCATAAAGACTTGTCTTGGGGCCTGTGCTCTTCTTGATATATATTAGACAGTTTTGGTTTAACGTTAGCGTAATAGTGGGGTTAAGGGAAATAGTGTTACCGTTCTGCAAACTAATTTTGTAGAAACCGAGTATTAATATAGCGTGATAGCACAGTTTACGTGTGGAACGTCATTCGATTACGCTTTAAATTTCACATACATAGTGCACCTAAGTGATTCTATTCACCATGCTTTGCATATGCGTCTGAAAAGTGCGAGAGGCAGCGCAATGAAAGCCAGAAGCGTGTTTTATTTACATGCGGCAAAAAAAGCTGTCGACCATAGCCTCCGAGATGTCCTAATCTCAGAGGCCATATGCTGTCGTGTTTATCTCCCAACTTCATCGATAAGTGGCTCTGCAATCCCGGAAGTTTCACTCAATAGGCTGCGAGGCGTTCGAAACTAGAAGCGATCTCGAAAACTCCGCAAAGTGATCCACAATGCTCTGACGTCGAAGAGGCCCGAGACTAAGCAAAAGGCGTTTACAGTCATTTGCTTCGAAGTGAATTCTACAAAAGCAACGCCAAATTCAGTTCGAAGCAAGCGGCCGGGACTTCCACCATGTTTTCCGTAAACTATGTAACCACCCAGAGACGGTAACGTCAAATCTGAGAAAAGCATACGTACGCTAAACGTTATGGGTCGTTTAACATTTTGCGCATGTGCACAGTTTTGCGCATGTGCAGAAGGCAGGAGAGGCCCCGCCCAGATGACCGAAGCGCGGCAGCTGATTGTCTCCACCACTAAAGAAATAGTCCCGCTGACGTGACTCGGCCTAGTTCCAAGCGCGGGCTGCCATGTTCTCTGTCAGTGGGGTCACCGGCCATCCAGCTCATGGCGTCAGTCTTGAGTGCACACCCATTGGCGGAGACTCGTGTGCATCCGCCTTTGAGAGGCAAATGCCGCTGCCTTCTAAAGTTGTACACGACTAAAATAATGATCTCCCCAACTGTGTAACCTCATCATCAATTAATTTGTTCACAGACTGTGTAACATACATCAAGATCACTAACCCTAATGATTTATATAAGCTGTAAGGGGATCTCTACAATGTGTCACTCTGATGTAACAAATAGCTTATGAAATTTAACGCTAGCAAGTGTAAATCAATGCACACATTCTGTGTGGTCAGCAATGGCAATTGGCCTACCGCATCTTCACATGTCATCATCTTGCAACTTATATTTCATTCCTGTCACCATGTAGATAAACATGCTCACTGACAGGATTAAAGAGTTGGTAGTTTTTGCTTTGTCCTTCCTTGTCGTAGTCATCCATTTGAGCAGAGTTTAAAACTCAGCACAACACAATCAGGAAAGTGCACCAACTAGCCCAATGTGTCGTGTTACTTGCGGAAACTTTTTGAAGACAATGTTACTCAGCAAGTTACCACCACTTTTCCTTACAAGGTATGTCTGTTTCTAACCTGTTTCAAGCCTCTTTCGCGAGCCGATCCTGAAGATAGTGCCGTCTAAATATACATGCCCCTGGGGCTGCTGGGTATGTGATGAGTCTGATGACTATGATGATGATGCCAATGGTGATGATAACTGATGACAAAAATCTGGAAGGCAATTGAACTTCGAGTTGGTGTCAACCAAATGTTGTCCCTCCAGCGCAGCTCTCACAATAAATTGCACGGTTCATATGCGGTAACACCTCATTCCCTCACTAAGACAGTGTCTTTCATCAACTTCAACTTGACGTTCAATTACCTTCCAACTTCGTTTCCATATTTCCACACTTGAAAGTGGGGCAGGCCTTACATTACTAACACAAAGCAGGCCTTACGTGAGTAAATACGATATACGAGAACAGTCATATTTTCCCACAGGGCTCATCGCAAGAAGTGGCAAAACTCTGAACACATTTTCTGCTGTCAATGTTGACTAACATGCCCAGAGGTAGCATGTCATACATTGCTGTGATGCTTCTGTGGCTTGGATCAAGCAGGTACTTACCAGAAGGTCCGACCAGTGAAGAGACGTAAGAGCCCTCGGCTCTATAGCCCAGCTCATCCATCTCGCACTTGGAAGAGTAGGGCCCGACATCACCCTCACTCGAGTCTGCACCAACAAATGCGACAAACTTGCAGACACTTGAAAAATAACATGTTGCTGGACTAGCTGGCACATGACAGTAAACAAGTAGATTCTTGTGCGAAGCAGGCGACCCCAAAAGGAGCACACACACAAACATGACTTTCCTCTCTATGTGTGTATTACATTTGTGGTGATCTGTTTCATGCAGGAATCTACTCACTTACTCTCTTGCAGAAACTGAATACGTGTTTTCTTACAACGCAACACTCTACTAGACACAGAGCAATATTTTTAACAGTTATTAACCATGATATTTTGCCGACATATCACATTACATTTTCCTTCCACGTAGTGCATTGGCGGGTGCAGTGGGCCAGCGTTGAAAAGAGAATGTAAGGCGACACTTGTTTTTTTGTTTGTTTTTGCTGTTGTTTTTTTGCACCCCAAAAAGAAAACATATGCTCCAGATTAATTTCAACGACAATCACAGCACAAGGACATTCTTTCCCAGGTTCATTGGGGCCACGAATGCAATATGTGGCCTTTATCCATAACAGGCTCCATCAAGAAAATAACATTGTACACTGGATGTTCTAAGCTACAGTCCAGAAAGCATTTTACCTCAGGAATTTTATAAAAGGGTTTCAATATGGCAGAGATATAAAAAAAGTTGCAGTTTCACCCGAAAGGTGAAGCATCGACTGCGATAGCAAATTAGTAGACAGCTATACGAAATAAGGATAGTAGTTTTATCGGTCGTATAAAGTTCTAAATATTCGCTTACCAACTAAACAAGCACGGTGTCACGCGCGCACAGGTATATATGAACACATCTCGCTCGACGACCGCGGGAGCTTGTCAAAACGCTGGAGTGATAAAGCGTGCCAGCGGCAGCGAGCAAATTGATCTTCGCGCTGGCTCTCACTTCAAAGCGAATTAAACGTCGAAAGCGCAGTGCATACGAAGCTACCGGCACTTGGCGAATGCACTTTGTCCCGTCGCAGATTGCTTTGAAGATGAGGCCCCACGGGCGCACACTTTGGCCACATCGCAGATCGCTTTCAATATAGGCGCGCGCGCAGCAGCTTCCTGAGAAGCAGCCGCAAGTGCAGACCCCATCTTAATTTCAAACGTGAGACCATTTCCTTGGCTACTGCTACCCTACACATTTGGTCTGTCTTTGTGGCCTCGATATGATGACCACATCAAATGAATTAAAGAAATCTAGCCCCTACAAGGAATCGAACCCGGGTCTGCAGCGTGGTAAGCACTTGGCGAATGCACTTTGTCCCGTCGCAGATTGCTTTGAAGATGAGGCCCCACGGGCGCACACTTTGGCCACATCGCAGATCGCTTTCAATATAGGCGCGCGCGCAGCAGCTTCCTGAGAAGCAGCCGCAAGTGCAGACCCCATCTTAATTTCAAACGTGAGACCATTTCCTTGGCTACTGCTACCCTACACATTTGGTCTGTCTTTGTGGCCTCGATATGATGACCACATCAAATGAATTAAAGAAATCTAGCCCCTACAAGGAATCGAACCCGGGTCTGCAGCGTGGTAAGCACGCACCTATCATTGGCGCCACGCCCACAGCAGAGCAGGGGTGCAGAATACAAGCTAGAGTAGCGAGAAAAAGCACAATCACCATCGTGCTATCACCACATCAACATGCACGCGCAACTTGCACGTGGAGGGTTAGAAGGTGTTCCAAAGACGGTGTTTGGCTGCAGGAGCAATGAAGCCAAATGGACACACTGTCACGCTCCACTCAAACGGCTGTAACTGCATGCAATTTCAAATTGACCTTTCGTAAGGAAGGCCAGGGCTTCACAAATTGTGACTAGACTGTACTTTCTCATTATATGCAATTGCAGTATTAATGCAATTTGCATTCTTGCGATACTTCCAGAGAGAGAGAGTGTGTGTGTTGTTATGCACGTGCGTGCGTGCGGTATGTGTAGCTCTTCAATGAACCTTTGTCGGCAACTTGGGTCACTAGATATGTGCCTCTGGTTAAGTACAAATTTTAATATTATAAATATTACTTCATCAGTATTATTATAATTATTATAATATTACTTCTGCTCAATCATAAATGAAGTAGAAATGATAATACTAAAGTGGCGCAGAAAGTCGCAAAAAAACAACACGTGGCACAAACTGGCGGTGAAACTTGGTACTGGTACTGTATGCAATCAGATTAGTACTGTACGTATTTCGGCTGTTAGTTAGTGGACCATACACACTGTATAAAATGGTGGTCTTTATATTACATGGACGTTTGCACTTTATTCTATGTGTATTGCAAGCTTAAAAAAAAAAAAAGCTCACGCCAATGAGCGGCTGCTGCCTCCGCAGTATCAAGTGGTGACATCCCTCGTTGCACTGGCAGCGCATGTGAGTGCTTTTGTACACGTGCAAGTTTGCGAGTTAGTACACCAAGTTCTGCGGTCTTGTTGTGAGACACGAAATGCCGTCCAAAAATTGTGCCGTAAATGGGTGCCAGCACTACACTGAATAGCACTACTGGCATATAATACTGCTTTGCACCAATGGCGACATGCAATCGCTATTGCGTTCCCCTATCACTGTTTCCAGCATATGAATACTACGCTGATTACATCGCAACTGCTGATAGAAAAATTCGGATGAAAAGTATTCCACAGTGTTCACCGCGATAGCACTGCAAGATTGGACACTATGACCAGTAAGCTTTCCATTACACTAAAAAAAATGGGTACCACAAAAATTGGTTGCCGGTCCCTTTAAAGGGGGCCTCCTAACACTTTTCAAGCCACAGATTGCATAGGCTGACGGTTGGAGAGATAAATGCAACAAGAATAGCAGCAATAGGGATCCGCAATCCAAGTTATTCAGCCGAGAACTTTCAAAATACAAGAAAAAAATTAGCATAGCTTGCACTAGTGGCCCAAGGCTAAAGAAACAGCGGAGCTGATTGGCACCTAGCTGGACCTCATTATTTTGTTTACTCCTTTGAAGAGAAGGTTGCTGTAAGTAATGAGGTTCCCTGACGATAGGATTAAGAGGCACAGTTGCCACTACCGGTCAATATCCTGGGACTGTACAATGTCTCTTCTTCTTTCACAACCTGCACAAGCAATTCAGCACAGCAATGTGAATGACAGAAAGGGTGTGGCAACAATGATGCACCGGGGTGAGAAACTGGCAGCGCTTGAACACTCACGAGTGTAGTGCACGCGCTAAACGAGGCAACAAGGTGACGAGGCTGCTCACGAGCGTAGACAAGTCACAATAGAACTCGTGTGTGTGTGGTGTGTGCACTTCTCTATAACACAGAGCAATGCCCAGAGGCCAGATGCGATAGAGTAGCCGTCACCTCAACCGTGTTTTGTAGTTGTAGTGTTTTTTTTTTTACAGCTGTGTTTCTTTGCATCAGTATAAAAAGTACACCAATCAAAAATACAACCTACCCTAATTTATCACGTTTTTGCTGAAATGCGGCGGTTGTCTGAAACTTTGTTTTTAACCAATCACGGACAAGCAAGTGGTGACGTCGATTTCGTCACAAGTGCTTCTCGCGAGCGCCACAGGCGATGGTGCGGTCGGCAGCGATGTAGTGATTTGTTTGCATGATCAAAGTATTAAATACTTTGATATCGGTGCTTTGATCTATGCTAAAAGCTATCTCCAACCATCAGTCTACGCAACCTGCAAGACGGTGGCTTGAAAAGTGTTAGAGGGCCCCTTTAGGTGGGTAATAACTAAATTTGCGTACCTTTTCTACATTAAGCATTTTTCTCAGCTATATACCATCTACCAGCTTTTATTACTTTTTCTGTAACCCCCCCTCTCCTTCATGCAATGTTCCAAACCCTGGAAGATGGGATGTAAATGTATAAATAACAAAAGTACTTACCAATATGGGTTGGAAAAAAGCCGTCCGAGCAGTCGACCGCACAGATGATTTCCTCAGGCTCACGCTTTGGCGAGAAGAGCCCAATGTCACCGTTAATTGGGGCAGGACCTACGGGAGAGCACAAATTTGCAAGCTGCATAGCATATGCAATGCAATCCGTTTCTTTCACATGAGGCTAGCTTTTTATTCCATTAGGACATCAACTCTCAGACTCCTAGCACACATTTCACATAGCACACTGCAAGAGGGGTTATGAACCAAGAAATGGGTTGATTATCTTCGTTCAAGCGTTCAATGGTCACACTTTCAGTCTGCCATGGCATGGTATTTACAAACATATACATACAATGTACTACTGAAAAACCTTGTCACAACAAAGTTGAAGGGAGAGCCAGAATTACTTTGTTATATCCATTACTTCGTTATATCCATTATTGCATGTACTGCAATATGAACCTCCATGAGCCTTTTGAGGAGAATTTCACTTACTTCATTATACCTATTACTCTGTAATATCCCATTTCGTTATAACAACGTTTGACTGTATATATTAATTTATTCCAACATATTGCAGCCCCAAAGGGCTATCGTAGGAGTGGGAAGTACAAGATACAGTGCAAAAGAAGTGGTTCCCAATATATGAAAGGAATTCAAGAGGTGATAAAGATTGTGAAACGTTCCAGTGTTTTAGAGTGTGAACAAAGCACCTCTATTCTAACTTCTCAATGCAGTGAAGAAAAGGATACAATATTCAACATATGATTTTGTCTAGTGGATGTAGGCCTTGATCACAACATACCTTAATTTCCTTTATTTTCACTCTGACTGCAGTCATTCTAAAAGTGCAGTAGGCACAACTCTATACTCTATACTTCATTCATAAAGTGGAGCCAAATCAGCTTTAAATAAAATCAATTTTCACAGTTCACTGAAAAGCTTACCACCAAAGCAGTTAGTTACTCCAACAAAGTTAGTTCTTTTAAAAGAATGCAAAATATGTTTTAAACATAACATTTTATTCGGCCAACTAACTTGACTCAACATGCACATGAAAACTGGCAACAGTGTTAGCCCTGATAAATGCTGATAGCGCGTGATGAGAGATGAGAAACCGAAACTGAAGGCTACTCTGAAGGCATAACTATGGGATTGAACCCTTAACACTGTAATGCCCAGCACATAATATATATGGTGTGCTGAGCTGGATACCTTAAACTCTTTATTTAAGGACGGGACGCATAGTCAATATTAGTGTTTTTGATACGCTAGAGCGAGTTTTCAGTTGTGGATAGTTCCAGAAACCAATCCCTAATTAATTGCTGCATACTAATTAGGTGTTAGCATTTCATTTCAAGAAGATTTCATTGTTTTTTGTACAAATGTACTCTTGATGGCCAGAAACAATGGTGAACCAATAGTCCTAATAAGTCTTGATGTGAAACTGTGTTTGGGCATTAAAAGGCTAACTAATGTTGTCATCATGCAGCAGGCTGCTAACAACTTCTATGCTAGTACAGTATTGCCTCATTTAAGTGATCTTGTTAGAGCCAATCACAATAAATCATTTACGCTAACCCCTATGAGAAAGCTCCGCTTCTGCTTCCAGTGATGATGATAAAAACTTTATTGGTCAAAATGAATTGTAGAAATGACTGTTGACTTAGACAGCCGGAAGCCCCTTGGCGCCGGCGGCCTCCGCAGCCCAGGCCACCAGCCCCTTTTAGATGGCTCGGTCAGAGCTGCACATAGGTGCCTCCCACTGTTGTTCAAACTGCCCTGCAGAAATGGCAGCTTCATGCACTTCCACATGATGTGCGTGAGCTTCGTGGGTTCATTACAGAACTTGCAAGTACCCACACATCTATCTAGATAGATATGCGCGTAAAGCCTCTGACAGGAATACGACTTACATTTCATGCCACCAACGCCATCATTGTAAAGTTGGTGTCGCCCTATGTTGCACCAATTGAGTCATACCAATATTGATTCATAGCAGTGAACTAGCAGTTAAAGGCTCGGAAATCAAACCCCTGACCTCATAATCAGCAGCAGCTGTGTACGCTTTCCTTTCCTCGGCAAAAGTCAATGCAATCAAACCTCGATATAACGAAGTGGTACTTGCAGCGAAAAACTTTGTTATATTGAGAATTTCGTTATATCAAGGTTTGACTGTATATTAAACTATCCATGCAGCTAAGCATGCAGCTCTCTGCTAGCTGAAGTACCACGACCATCCCATGATGGTGTACAGCCTGTTCCCTCAACTTCTGTGGCTTGAATTTAGCAGGGACTTACAGGAGGATGCAGTTGGCGAAGCAGCATCAAAGCTGTCGACCGCAGAGCTGGCCTCCACATGCCTGCGCTCTGGTGTGCGTGTTCCGTCGTCGTCATCACTATGGTCCGCATCTGCAAAAGGGCAAACGTTGCAGCTGATATGCATGTACCATAGGTTTCTGTACGAGGGTGTACGCGAAAATAACTGGAATGTCTTTCTCTTGCATGGACACTTTAATGTTTCTTGAATGCAATGGTAACTATGGTAATCATGAGGCCATCCATGTTGCTAAGCCATGCCCCACAACTCTAAGTTGAATTGTTCAATTACTTTTGCTTGTAACATCTTATAAATCTGCACTAAATGTGTTGAAAGTTGTGATGGTTCTGTACAATGAGCAGAGGGCAAACAACATTGTGTTTTTTTTTTTATACCATCTTGTTCTTGTTCTCATTTGTGTGTGTTTGTATGTTGCTTTTTTTTTTAGAAGTCTCAACATATCTACTCGGGTCATATCTTAGGAGCACTTTAGAGGAAAGAATAATGAGTTAGGGTGTATTTTTAAATTATGCTTCTCCAGTAGCAAAGCAAACTCTTACTATTAGAGCAGGCTTCGTAAGCAAGAAATGATGCAAAAATTAAAGATGGATGGCGACGGCAGCCTGAACTTCCCACACAGCTCGCCGTGATGTGATAGGCTTTGATAGTGCGTACTTAGGTCAAGCTAATTGTTTATCAGAAAAAAGGACAATGCTGCATTCTACAGAGAGCAAGAACTCAACCTAGCAAGCCTATACTTTTCCTGACCAAACCTGCTCAAATAGAAGAGAATACATTAAAATCCACAATGACGCACTAATGTAGCAGTGCTGCAGTTCCTGTCACAAATCTAAAAAATAGAAGTCTGACTTTCATTTTCAGAAGTGTGGCTTCCCGTTTGTACCTCATTTTTCTTTGATTTTGAGTGAGAAGACCTCGGACATTATTTCTTCCATTTTTTAACATTTGTTTTATATTAGCGTGACCTGCCAGTGACCAGCCGTGCTCTGCTTTTAGCATTGCTTTTACTTTAGTCTGAGATCTGTCATCTTGCTTTTTCTTTGGTTGTTCCCCAGCCATACAAGAGCCCAGTACCCGGCCAACACTACATGGCTACAAGGAAAACTAGCAAGTCAAGACGACAAATGGAAAGTAGCCACACTCGTAGACAAAAACATCACAACCATACAACACAAACCCATAGATGACGTAGACGTACTACATGTACTCCTGGGACTCGTTTACAAAGGCAACCAGAGAAAGAGTGTCTTCGTTCTAAACGTCTGCTGCCCCCCCCCCCCCCCGCCAAAGGCGGGCAAACTCTTCAGGGACACCCTCCGCCTCGCCAAAGACCGCCCTCTGGTAATCATGGCCGATTTCAACGCTCAGAACACGCTATGAGGGTACCAGAGGCAGGACTGGAAGGGTCTCCAGCTAGAAATACTAATAGAACAGAGTCGCCTCACACTCATCACAGACCTGCTGCACAAGTCCTAGCCCAAATACCCAAGAAGGGCACAGAGGACATCACCACCCAAACCGTCATCTGGATACCGGGCCACGCTGGCATCACGGGTAACCTGTATGCCGACAGAGCAGCTCCAGGATTTGTACATAACCGAGCACTCATCACGCCGACTGCAGATGACCCTGACGCAGTTGACCCTGAGTATTCAGCCATACTGAACTACCACAGAGGGAGTCGCTTGCGATATCCACCACCCCATAGAAAAAAACTAAAGACGCAGGATGCCGCTGCCCGGCGTAGGCTCCAGACAGGCACCTACACGAACCTACACATATTACCATCGCATACACCTCACAGCCTACAGGGACGAATGCCCGTGGTGCGGGGCCACACCAACCCTATACCACATTACGTGGAAGTGCACGCCACACAACATAGAACACCACGAGGGAGCAATCGGAGGCACTGCTGTCTAGCTCGGCCCTCGACGACCAGCTCAAGCTGATCCAGAGAGCAGAGAAGATGGCAAGAGTCAGCGGAGCCCTGAACGAACTACGGGCCCCAACCATTAGCAATGCCCCTTCGGGGCAGCACAAATCCGTCCGTCCGCGTCCGTCCATCTGTACATTCATTCATTCATCCATCCATCCATCCTTTCTCAAGAGTAGGCATATGTGTAGTGCCCTTTCTGGTGGCAGTTGCCAGCCTGCTTCTTGCTTTCCTTTTCCTCTCTTTGAAGTGTATATATGTATTCTGACCAAATAATAATAATAATAATAATAATAATAATAATGGCATAACATTAGCTGCCCATCTTTTGACATAGCATACACTATCGTCATTGTTGGCATGCAAGCTGTTAGCGTTTTGGTGCACTGTTTTAACCCTGTAATGCCTAACCACAGCTCCTCAGTCAAGTAAAATTAGGACAACTTGTTCACCTTCATTTCTGGCCATGGCAAGTACATTTGCACAAGGACGCATCGATTGGCACAGTCACTCGCGAGTATACTGGCTCATATTCACTAATCTCGAAGACGAGAGATAGAGTGGTAGTGAGCGACGAGGGATGCGAGTCGCCGTGAGTATGAATGGGAGTGACTGCCGGTGAGTTTTAGTGCACAGAGTATGAACAGGAGCGAGCACTGGTTAACGCGAGTACAAACATGAGTGTTAATGTGAGTAGATGTGAATACTGACGGGTGTGACTGTTGGCGAGTGTGAGCGGTTGGGAGTACATCAGCGAGTGAGTGCCGGTGAGCGAACACAAGTAAGAGCGTAGGTAGGTACAGGCAAGTGTGAATGTAAGTGACAACGAATGTAAGTGAGCATGGGTGAGTATAGGTAGGAACAAGAGTGAGTGCCGATTAGTGCGCATGCACAAGTAGGAGCGAGTACCTGGTCTACAAAAATATTGATGAGCAGGTATGAGTGAGTATCTGCTTATTCCGCTGACCTATGCAAAAACAAAAGCAACAATAAAATGTTGAAATGTTATTTTAGTGATAACTTATTATGGTAATTAATTAGTCACTGGTTTGCTGAGCTATCCACAACTGAGAACGCCATTCCAGTGTATAAAAAAAAAAAACGCTCCTACAAGTGTCCCATGCTTAAATAAAAATTTCGAAGTATGAACCTCAGTATGACATGAATTATACATTGGGCATCACAGGTTTAAGACACAAAACAATGAGGGAAGTCTAGGATGATGCACACAAAGCATGAACAAATGAATTTTTTTTTATTTCCGAAAAAATGGTGGTGCATTTATACACAGAAGTGGCAAAAAAAGCGCGAGCTAGCAAAGAGAGCTCAAAGGAACACGCACGTTGTCATATCCCCCCCATTGTCCATCGCCCCATCTATAACTTCCAGACAATTCCCTGCATAAAATAAATTTATTTCGCTGGTAGTACAATAGATGGTGCACTTGCACATTCAACCTCGTGTGCAAGGGCCAATATCCTCAACGATAACCAATTTTCATGTTTTACAAGTGTGCATTCCGCAATCTCCAAGGCGCAGGAACACCGGCAAACACACATATAGCAGCTATGTTTCCCGGGTTGCAATTTTTTCCAGTAATTGCAATACAATTTTCGATCTTGTGTTTGTACACCTCTCTATCTGTCTGACACAGTATTTTCTGTTGCACAGAGAGATACTGTAAACAATTAATTTACTAGTGGTGGTCAACACACATGCTGCAAGGCCTGTTCTGGCTCTGTGTTGCTTGCATGCCTACTTCTATATGCTTACCATGCGTTCAGTTTCTTGAAGGCAGCAAGTACAACTTGCACACTACGCCACTCACCCGCCTTCGTCAATTTATAGTAACCTCCTGAGTATATCAGAACCCTCCCTTGTTTCCAGGGCTTAAAGTCTTCCTTCAGTGAAGGGGGGAGGGGCCCCTCGTAGGGCTGCAACCAGTATAGCGCGGGCGCACTCACACACGCTCATCTATATATATACACGCATCAGTGAAGCGTTCAAATCACAGGATCCGGCCAATGAAAGAGGTCAAAGAATAGAAGCATGTAGGGAAAATACCACGATTGACAACTGACGTTTCGGCCGGGGACCAGCCTTCACTGTGGGCCACATCAGTCGATTAATTGCAATTAAATCATTTATGGAAAAAGTGGAAAGCTTGAATTGCCCCGTACAAGGCCCCAATGGTAATAAAATCACCTCCACCGCCTGTCGAATGGGTGCTGCAGTATTACAGTTGACCTGCCAAAGCGGGACCCCCCCCCCCCCCCCCTGACTTAAAGCACTGCTTGTTTCATTATCTCCGACTTGTCTATCTTCCTGTCAAGATGCTTGACAATTTACCAGTTATCGAAGACAGTACATTCTTTGGAAACTAGCTCTGCTTTAGTCCATCAATTCGAACATGTGATGACAGAACTTGAACTCTGCCGAATGCAGGAAATGACCACGCTCCTTTTCACAAGCTTCGAACGACAGAAATCGTGTCTCGTGATTGCTTTGTCTGCTTTTGGCAATTGCCAGCAATAAATGGCTGGCCTTTTTTCTTTTTTTCGATAAGCTGTACGTCTAGCACATCTATATTTTCACCTCAGCTCCACGCATTTTCGTGCAGCTGCACAGGCTACCAGCACGGTCGGTGGCCTTTGACGATTCCTGTTACACAATAGGCAGCTCTTTCATCTTTGTGGCCCTCTCCAGGCAAAGTCTGATATGCAGCTTATTCTGAAGCAAGCCCATCACTTTCAATGTCCCTCACAGACAATAAAAAAAATTATGCATGGCTCTGCAATCGCAAACTCCAGAGACCTGCGGAGCTGGGGAAAGCCTAGTAAAGTAGCGGCAAACCACACACTTAGTCTTTTTGCTGGGCTTCCCCCATCTTCGCTGGTCACAATTACTACACTGTACAGCTGTGGGCAAATTCAATGTCTAGAAACTCACGTTTAAATCGTCCATTAGCACCATTAGTCTTAAGTTGTTGCATGTTGCGAAAGTTCCTGAGCACCCTCAACCCAGGATCTTCCATTTCTTCACAATGTTCTGCGCAGTATCGCGATGCATTCAACCAGCCACGTTCACGAGCCTATGGATGTTCATTTCTTCACCTACGCGAACTCTCCGCTTCTCTCAATCTAAACTCGGGATGTTCTGCGACGCTTGGTTTCAGCTTCCCTAGCTCTCGCTTCTGTCTTTCGCAAGCGACGGCTGTCCAGTTCTCTGGTCGAAACCTGCCAAGCCGCCGCCAGAGGCATCGGCTGCAGTCACGGACACCGGGTGCATTCGGCGCAATGCGCGACGCTATTTTTGCACCCAACTGCCATCGGGAATTCCAACTTGGGATGACATTGCTGTCGTCGACACAACGCCTTGAAACATGGGTGCACAACATGCGCACCGTCAGGCAGCATTTGCTGTGCGTCAGGCACAGAGTCTGGCAGACGCACCACCAAGCCAAGAACAAGTGTACACTGACGCAGCTTTCGACCCATGCACCAGTGAGGGAGCAGTCGCCTACCACGTAGCCGGTTCTTGTGCGACCAATTCTACCTTCATAACTGCTGATGCCGACGACCCAACAGAACTTGAACTCCGGGCGATAGGCTGGGCAGTAGACCGGGTCTCAAGCAGCACGCAGGCAAAACACATCGACATATACACCGACTCCCAATATGCGCTGCATGCTTGCAAGTCTCGCCACACAGCCTTATCAGAAGTACTCCTAGTGAAGCAGGCCTTCAGGCGTACGGAGGCCCGTGGCGTCACTGCAACACTTCAGTGGATCCTTGGTCACCAGGGCATCAAGGGAAATGAGAGAGCCCATGAGGCGGCGCGTGCCCTTCTTTCCAACTGCGTCGTCTCCCGGGATCCTTCAGAGACCCTCAGCACCAGCACAAGTAGCACGACAAAAGGACCACTGTATGACCCAGACAGCTCTGAGAGCAGCAGCCAACTGACGCAAG
This sequence comes from Dermacentor silvarum, assembly GCF_013339745.2. Taxonomy (NCBI): domain Eukaryota; kingdom Metazoa; phylum Arthropoda; class Arachnida; order Ixodida; family Ixodidae; genus Dermacentor; species Dermacentor silvarum. The sequence goes on from NC_051162.1 coordinate 159,548,823, forward strand.
AGGAAACTCCATGCGAGTGTGCCGCCAGGCCCAAACCCACTTCCTGTGGGTCTCCCCAGGTCCGGGCAGGTGCTGCTGCATAGGCTCCGTTCCGGCTTCGTCATCACACCGGACGTGCTGGAGAGGTGGCGGCAGTACCAGCCAGGCCGGGAGAGACGCCCTCCTTTCCCTTCCCCTGACACCCTTCCGTCGCAGGAACCTGGCCCCTCGACAGCCTCTGAGGACCAAGAAGCACCCCAGGAGCCGCACAGGTGCCCTGACTGCAGCGTGGCCATGCGACCATCCGCAGCCCATTTGTTTTGGGAGTGCCAGCGCTACGCTAAGCAGCGGGACCGCCACCTGAGGGCGCTGCAAGTGTCGTCCTACGAGGAGTGGATTAGGCCGGCAACTAGCTGGATTAGCGGATTCCGACAGGGCCATGCTGGACTCACTCTTGGGTTTCACCAAGGACGCGCAGCTTCTAGAACGGCTCTGAATACTCCTCCCCTCTCCCCTTCCTATTCCACATTATAGGCCTTCGAGCCCCCATCCTTCAATAAATATATTTTTATCATCATCATCCATACTCTGCTTTCACTCTCTCTCAGCTCTCTCTCCCGCAGCTCGGCGAAGCTGCGGACGACGGAATGATAATTGTAGCGAGGTTCTAACAGCTCCGCTGTAATATGCTATTAAACCGACATCCTAACGGCAAATAATGCCTTCCAGAAAGCACATCTTCCATCGCTACTCACGTATGCTGCTTCACAACACTGGAACCCGGATAACGACAGGAATGGGGGAACGGGCTAACGTTCCGAGATTTCGCCCCAGTTCTAAAGTCTTTCAACAACGCACCGGACGCGTACACTTCGCGCTCCCGTCATCACCAGCCAAGACGCCTTAGCTTGTCCACGTTTGACCATCCGTCCACATTCTCTATGCAACGTCGCACGTGTAGAGCTGCACCACATGAAACGGGCTGCAGTACTCCTAGCTTCTCACGACTCACGTGATGATTTGCTACCGCACAGTGCCCAGGGCAACACCTCGCCGGGTGCGAAATTTAGCATAATGGGATTCAGCGAACAATACCGACACAACTTCACGTGTGCTCAGTAAACTTTTAGGAATACTGCAGTGTTTAGAAACAACGCTGAGCACAACCGCCCTCCCAAACATGTCCAAGCAGTGGCAGATTACGACCACGATCGTGTCACGGGAAGTGATTGCAGAAGCTGTGTTCGCTGGAGCTGACAAAGCGCGTTCAATAAGAGACGGCTTCAACTTTCGCTATTCATTTTCCCTATCTGCTCGCATCACTCGGCGAATACATCATCCTTTGCTAAGGAGGGAATCAAACCGTGGTGACAAGAACACTGACAGCGAGCACGCACGACTTGCACAGCGCGCGCGCACACACACGAGGTTAAGCACGCCTGGAACGCATGACTGTGAAAGCAACGTGCTGTCAGACATGTGAAAAAGGCCACAGAATGTAAAATAACTTACCGTCACCGTCATATTCTTTTTCGCCACCTCTGTCATGTTCTGCCTCGTCCATGGAGCATCGATAAAAGCATAACCAAAAAACGCTGCCATTATTGATGTTCACGTCCGTTAGGCTGCCAGCTGCCCAGATGAATAGTTTCCATTTCGGTTTCTTATGTCCCGTACCACTGTAGCAGTACCTGTATGCCAGCCAAATGTTAACGCGACAGCATTAAGGGCCCCGTGTCGCAGAAAATCCGGCGTCGGCGAAAGCGCCGGCGACGTTGGCGTAAATAATCATGCCGAACCACATCATCTCGCACCAACCCGACCGGGCAGGCCCTTCGCGTGGCGCAAGGCGTTAGTGAACGAAAATTGAATTTCTCAAAGTAAAATCTGTCAGAAAATCGTAAAGTACAACTTCACCACAACCAACAGACGTGGTAGCATCGGATTGTAATTTAAATATACGAGAAAAAAGCCTAATAAGCAGCCAGGGATCTTTGAATGTATCGCGTTCCACTCTTAAAGGCGAAGCTTAATAAGCGCCCTCCCAAATTTGTTTCTTCATTTATTCCATTTCAGCAAGCCATCTACAGGCGCGACAGCTCGATTGTTCTTCATCAAATAACCGTGAGTACAACTAGATTTATAAAAACAGTAAATAGTTTGCATCTGGGTGCAATTGAGTGCAATGCAACAGTGCAGGTGTCATTTTTTTATTATTCTTCAAGAAATAAAAGCAGTGCGTTACAATCTAAGCTGTGAAATGCCAGAGTGCAATGGTGTCAAAAATTCGAGACATGTTCTCTTCCTTGGCAAACAATACTGATCTCAAGTTCATGCTTACAATTTTGCATACAAGACAAGTACCACAAAATGTAACTCCGCTTCAAACTGAAATAGCTATTAGAAGTGTTTATCTTGTCAAGATCTTTTATTTCTTTTTTGCAATTCCCACACACTGCAGGAATCAGTGTACACGGAGGTTAGCCAGCAAGGCTGGTGCATTAGACAAGATATGCACTGCAAGTGAGGAGAGCCGGTGGTGGACCTTGCAGACAGTGAAACTTTCATTCAGCATTAAAGGGTGTTGAATCACAGGACACTATGTCTTAATTGCATGACCTTGTAGAAACATGCCACAATAACAACAAACGCACTGCAAATTTTGGCAATGAACGCCTCCCGTAACTTCTATCTTAATGCGCCAAGCATCTCAAAGTGCTGCCTAATTATTTGCACAAGGTAAATTCAAATGTGCGTTTTATACCGCCTTTTTAGGCATGCGTCTGTGGCCAAGTGGTTAGAGCACCGGGCGTCTATGCCGGAGAAACTGGCTCCGAAACCATTGATCAGAAATTATGTATATGCAGGTGTCATGGTCAAGCTCAAGGTCACATAAACAGGGGCAAAAAGCCAAAAAAAAAAGTATTATTGCTTAAATAAAACAATATATATATATATATATATATATATGGTGCACAAACACTTGAAGATACATTACACTTATTACCAGAAAAAAAAGAAAAGTTAAAAGAACCAGCAAACATTAGAATGCACAAAACGTACAATCAGGGCTAGAATCATGTAACGATTCTACTCCAAAATTTCACAAACCGAACCTCATGCAAGCACTTCGTGCAACCCATGTTGACATTTCTAAACTTATCCAGCATATTGTGATGATGGGTCACATTTATTTACAAGATGGGAGATGAGACGCTCGCAGTAAAGTCCAACTTCGTCCTCTTCTAACTTCTGTGAGCCCGTTTCACTTCCCCATTCACAGATGATGCCCACTGGGCAAGTCAGTCAGGGCTCGATGGCGGTAAGGCGCAACGCGAGTCAGCTGTATCAACCAGTACTTGTGAGGCGAGTGATTACGTAGGTAACACCGCTGAGGCAGTCAAGAATGACGAACAGACCGGTGTAGCCGGCCAGCAACTTCTGGCACAAACCGCGCTTGCAGAGCAGCATCCACAGCCACACAAGGCCACCTTTAACGTAAGGAACGTGTTGATGGGGAGTGTCGTAGCATGTCTTCGAATGCTGTTGAGATGCCAGAGTACGTAGGCGGGCAATACGACGGGACTCTTCTGCGCGGAATAGCAACTCTGCAACCACGGTGTCCACGTCCAGTGTAAAAGGAAGAATAGTGTTGAGGCAGCTGCGAGGGGAACGAGTGTAAAGAAGATAGAATGGAGGGTACCCGGTGGTTTCATGCTTTGCGGTGCTGTATGAGTAAGTGATGTAAGGTAGCACTTTGCCCCAGTTATTGTGTTAATCAACATAGATGCTTACCGTGTTCACGAGAGTCTTGTTCATGCGTTCAACAAGGTCCATTGGTCTAGTGGGTGATATGTAGTCGCATGGCGAAACTGGCAGGCAAACAGACAGAAGATTTTCTTGATGACGACGTGTGGAGGACCATGGTGGCAGAATTAAAAAGCAAAGCATGAACTGCGAAACGTGCAAGGTTGTTGCAGCAGGTATTGCCGCATTTTTTGCATAGCACTTCTAAAGGTCGACGGATAGGACTATCCATCGGTTGGCGCTGTGTTATTGTGGAAATGGGCCTAGAAGGTCGACACCAACATTCACAAAGGGAGAATGAGGACGCGGCACAGGATGAAGAAGTCCTGGGGGTACAGTCGTAGGACACTTACGACATTGGCAATATAATGGCTGCCGTACCCATCTACAAATAGCTTTTTAAGCCAGCAATACCTCTCATACAGCGAATCGCCGGCTTCAGCCGCCAATGGATTCACAGAAATCGAGTGTACGCACCATTAGCAACCTCGTGATTACTCTGCATTTCAAGACACATTTCGAATTACACAACTTACCTATTCACTGCTTGTTTACACTATAGCCAGGTAAACCAGCTACTCCATGTCTGCTTGCGGCTTCTTTTCTTTATTTCTTTCATCACTGCACTCAATTTTATACCTTGTAAAATCTAAATTCAGGACCTCCTGGCTCGAGGATTACTCGGTGATTTCAATCCTCGCCACCTTTAGCACAAACTCGACAGTTTCTACCAGAATAGTTTTATTATTGTAATTGCAACACCCTGTAGTGAAGCTTATTTCCACATACACTAGTGTTTCTTCTACTGCAAGTGCTTCTTTACCAAGTTCACTTGAAAATTCAGATCACATC